>NC_058084.1:19618692-19949810 GCF_014858855.1 Bufo gargarizans | reverse complement strand
GCTCACTTGGGTTTGACCACGACTGGTGCTCAGGCTCAAAGAAACACCCCTAGTTCTGATTGTAAATTGGCAAAAGATGGAGCCGGCACTCAAAACACTTGTATTCACGTGGAGAAGAGTGTTCCCGTTTATTAATATTTATTAAATACACATATGTCTGTCTAGACCAAACAATCACAATAAAATGTATAACAGATAAAATTCTATACAGAAACACAAGTGCCCTATAGTCACACAAGTATGGGTATATCAAATATCGAATTCGCTAAATCGAGCTGTCTGCATCCGTATCTGCCCTGTGGGGGTGATTGGTTAGATCGCAGCTGGCTACAATTGGAGCGGTTTCCCCAGCCTAACTGAGGGCAATGTCCGCAACAGAGAGCGTAACGTTGTTGCAGAATGTCTCTGTGTATCATAGTGTCCAAGCCAATAGTTACTGCAATGGTGAGTTAGAAGGTGTACGTCTCTAATGTGGCGTTCAAAATATCCGTCCGGTCTATGATGTTCTTATTTAGCCAGGTGCGTCCTATATAATCTCAGCCGTTATATGGGCTGTTATACCTCAAAATAGGAGAGGTTTTGTGTCTTTGTGAAATGTCTATCTGTTTGGATATTTTTGCTACTCACTGTGTGCCTCGATATGATGTCCCGTCCGGTGTGCGGGATGCGGGAATGTCTTGCTGTGGCGTCCCACAGATCAGCTGTTCTCCGTGAGTAGATGTTTCTTTTGATAGCGCTTTTTTGGATGCGCTCTCAATCAGATTTTCTTATGTTGGTACATGGCCATGTATTGTCGAGATTCTATGTCACACAGGTATTCTTCGTTATCTTCGTTTTGAGGAATATGACGAATACATTCGTCATATTCGCTATTTCTACCAAGCCAACCATGGTAAACCAGGTCCAAGTTGAAATCGCAATGCGATTAATTCAAGTTATAATAATCGAATTTCGATTTCAACTTAGCACTGCTATAGTCCATATTCGTTAATTCTAGCCTAATATGGAAATTCGATTATGATAACTTTAATTAATCGCATTGCTATTTCAACTTGCACCTGGTTTACTATGGCGAAATATTCTACATCTTCCTCAATTTAAGTTACAATCGCATTACGCGATAATGACAACTACGTAATTATCGAGTAAGGCGATTTATCTTTGTATGTATAATGCTCCACAAAAGTTAGCCTAACACCATATTACAGTATTAAGCTTCATTCTTACGTGAAGACAACTTTAATTTTCATTTGTTTGCGAAGGTACCAATATGGAATTTGCCTGCGTATACAGTCTACTATGTTTGGTTCGTTATCTCGATAATACGTAATTTACATAATCGTGAGCTTGCGTCTGGACGTGCGTGCCTGTCTTTGGATCGCAAGGAGAGTGGAGAGAGACAGATTCTACTGTGCAGACGACAATGGCAAAGAGCAATTTCGATCGTGAGGAGCTCGAATATATCATCACTGTAAGTAGTAATTCTACGTATGTCAGTGTGTTGTTCTAGTCACTGTTAAAGGGGCGGCCACTGTTCAAGTCACTGGAAAGGTGCGGCCACTGTTCAAGTAAATCTTAAATGGGCGGTCATTGTTCAAGTCCCTCTTAAAGGGGCAGCTACTGTTCTGGTCACTGTTAAAGGGGAGGTATTTGTCAAAGTCACTTTTAAAGGGGAGGCCGTTGTCAAAGGCACTCTTAAAGGAGAAGCCACTGTTCTTGTCACTGGTACAGGGGAGGCTGTTGTCAAAGTCACTGTTAAAGGGAAGGGCACTGTTCAAGTCACTCTTAAAGGGGAGGCACTGTTCAAGTCACTTTTAAAGGGGAAGCCACTGTCCAAGTCACTCTTAAAGGGGAGGGCACTGTTCAAGTCACTGGAAAGGTGCGGCCACTGTTCAAGTAAATCTTAAATGGGCGGTCATTGTTCAAGTCCCTCTTAAAGGGGCAGCTACTGTTCTGGTCACTGTTAAAGGGGAGGTATTTGTCAAAGTCACTTTTAAAGGGGAGGCCGTTGTCAAAGGCACTCTTAAAGGAGAAGCCACTGTTCTTGTCACTGGTACAGGGGAGGCTGTTGTCAAAGTCACTGTTTAAAGGGAAGGGCACTGTTCAAGTCACTCTTAAAGGGGAGGCACTGTTCAAGTCACCTTTTAAAGGGGAAGCCACTGTCCAAGTCACTCTTAAAGGGGAGGGCACTGTTCAAGTCACTCTTAAAGGGGAGGGCACTCTTCAAGTCACTCTTAAAGGGGCGGCCGTTGTCAAAGTCACTGTTAAAGGGGAAGCCACTGTTCAAGTCACTCTAAAGGGGCGGCCGTTGTCAAAGTCACTGTTAAAGGGGAGGGCACAGATCAATTCACTCTTAAAGGAGAGGGCACTGTTCAAGTCACTCGTAAGGGGAAGCCACTGTTCAAGTCAGTCTTAAAGGGGAGGCCACTGTTCAATTCACTCTAAAGGAGAGGGCACTGTTCAAGTCACTCTTAAAGGGGAAGCCACTGTTCAAGTCACTCTTTAAGGGGAGGCCACTGTTCAAGTCACTGTTAAAGGGGAGGACACTGTTCAAGTCACTGTTAAAGGGGAGGGCACTGTTCAAGTCACTCTTAAAGGGGAGGCCACTGTTCAAGTCATTGTTAAAGGGGAAGCCACTGTTCAAGTCACTCTTAAAGGGGAGGCCACTGTTCAAGTCACTCTTAAAGGGGAGGCCCACTGTTCAAGTTACTATTAAAGGGGAGGGCACTGTTCAAGTCACTGTTAAAGGGGAGGCCACTGTTCAAGTCACTGTTAAAGGGGAGGCCACTGTTCAAGTCACTGTTAAAGGGGAAGCCACTGTTATAGTCACTCTTAAAGGGGAGGCCACTGTTCAAGTCACTCTTAAAGGGGAGGCCACTGTTCAAGTCACTGTTAAAGGGGAAGCCACTGTTATAGTCACTCTTAAAGGGGAGGCCACTGTTCAAGTCACTCTTAAAGGGGCGGCCACTGTTAAAGGGGAGGTCTTTGTCAAAGTCACCATTAAAAGGGCGGACTCTGGACTCAAGGTCACTGTTACATGGGAGGCCATTGTTGAAAGTCACTGTTAAAGTGGCGTCCACTGTGGAGTTTAATTCTAATATTTGCTTTGAATAAAAAAATAATTATTATTACTTTACTTTCATATAGTTAAATAGGGAGCTATATAAATATGTACTCTTTTACCATTGTCATATTAAATTTTATTTTTTATGGTTGAGATGACTATAATACTAATAATTGTATTTTACAACTTTGGGATTACATCCTTTAATTGTTATCTTGCAGACATTGTTGGAAAAGGGGTACGACGACCTTGGTTCTCGTGGAGAGAAACAGGCCATTATAAGGAGAATTGCCAACACTTTATGGCAGAAAAATGGAAAAGGGCATTCAAAAGATGCTTATCTTAAAAAATGGTCCGACCTAAAAAGGCATCGGATGGACCTCATTAAAGAGGGCAGAGACATAAATTGTCCAGGTACCAGTGCTCCAGACTAAAAAATATACCTAGTAGCCATTGGCTCCTGAACTGAAAAATTTAGGAGCCAAATCGAAACCAAATCAAAATTTTTATATCGTGACAACGCTACGCCGATCAGATCGGTGTAGGGTTGTTTTGATACCCAAATTTTGATTCGCTTTCGTCACCATAAAAAAGTATTGCGATACTCAATACTGTGAAAAAAAAAAAAAAAAAAAAGCCGCGTGCATTCTGCTTTTTATGAAACATTTGGCCCATAATAGAACAGTCCTATCCTATTTTTTGGGGTGACAAGGTGACAAAAAAATGGCGAATGCTCACCGTACAGGAGATATTTTTTAATAATTTAATAGTTTGGACAGCGCTGTGTAATATGTTTATTTATTTATTGGTTATATATTTTATATGAAAAATTGGGAAAGGGGGGATTTAAACGTAATATTTTAGGGTACTTTCACACTTGCGTTTTTCTTTTCCGGCATAGAGTTCCGTCCTAGGGAAGCAAAGAACTGATCAGTTTTCATCCCATGCATTCTGAATGGAGAGCAATCCGTTCAGGATGCATCAGGATGTCTTCATTTCAGTCATTTTGACTGATCAGGCAAAAGATAAAACCGCAGCATGCTACGGTTTTATCTCCGGCGAAAAAAAACCTGAAGATTTGCCTGAATGCCGGATCCAGCATTTTCCCCATAGGAATGTATTAGTGCCAGATCTGGCATTCAAAATACCGGAATGCACCGGCACTAAATCCGGACCCATTCACTTCTATGGGGCTGTGCACATGAGCGGTGATTTTCACACATCACTTGTGCGTTGTGTGAAAATCGCAGCATGCTCTATGTTGTGCGTTTTTCACGCAACGCAGGCCCCATAGAAGTTAATGGGGCTGCGTGAAAATTGCAAGCAAGTGCGGATGCGGTGCGATTTTCACTCATGGTTGCTAGAATGAAAGTCTATTCACTGTATTATTTTCCCTTATAACATGGTTCTAAGGGAAAATAATAGCATTCTTTAATACAGAATGCAGAGTAGAAGGTCAATATAATAAACATTGGTGGTGCAGTGCGCCCCCCCCCCCCCGATAATAAACATTGGTGGCGCAGTGCACCCCCAACACCCCAGTATAATAAACATTGGTGGCGCAGTGCCCCCCCCAATATAATAAACATTGGTGGCGCAGTGTGCCTAACACCCCAGTATAATAAACATTGGTGGCGCAGTGCCCCCCAACACCCCAGTATAACAAACATTGGTGGCGCAGTGCGCCCCCCAATATAATAAACATTGGTGGCGCAGTGTGCCCCCCTAACACCCCAGTATAATAAACATTGGTGGCGCAGTGCACCCCCAACACCCCAGTATAAAACATTGGTGGCGCAGTGCGCCCCCCAATATAATAAACATTGGTGGCGCAGTGCGCCCCCCAATATAATAAACATTGGTGGCGCAGTGTGCCCCCTAACACCCATATAATAAACATTGGTGGCGCAGTGCGCCCCCCCAATATAAAAAACATTGGTGGTGCAGTGCGCCCCCCCAATATAATAAACATTGGTGGTGCAGTGCGCCCCCCCAATATAATAAACATTGGTGGCGCAGTGCGCCCCCCCAATATAATAAACATTGGTGGCGCAGTGTGCCCCCTAACACCCCAGTATAATAAACATTGGTGGCGCAGTGCGCCCCCCCAATATAATAAACATTGGTGGTGCAGTGCGCCCCCCCAATATAATAAACATTGGTGGCGCAGTGCGCCCCCCCAATATAAAAAACATTGGTGGTGCAGTGCGCCCCCCCAATATAATAAACATTGGTGGTGCAGTGCGCCCCCCCCAACACCCCAGTATAATAAACATTGGTGGCGCAGTGGGCAGTGCCAATGAGGGTTAAAAAATAATTAACTCACCTCCTCCAATTGATCGTCTCCTGTTCTTTCTTCAGGACCTGTCAAAGGACCTGTGGTGACATCACTGTGCTCATCACACGATACATCACATGATCCATCACACGATACATCACATGGGGAGGGAGAGACTCCTCCTCCACTGCGCTGCTGAGAATTCTTGAGTCTCACGGTTCTTTTAACTCAAAGAATCGAATGAGTCTCTAACTAAGTCGGATCTTTAGATTCTTTTAACCTGAGACTCATTCCATTCTTTCTTAGGCTACTTTCACACTTGCGGCAGTGTGATCCGGCGGGCAGTTCTGTCGTCGGAACTGGCCGCCGGATCCGCCGATCTGCTGCTGACTGAAAGCATTTGTGAGACGGATCCGGATGCGGATCCGTCTCACAAATGCATTGCAAGGACGGATCCGTCTCTCCGCTTGTCATGCGGACCGACGGATCCGTCTTGTACATTTTTCTCATTTTTACCGATCTGCGCATGCGCATGCCGGAACGACGGATCCGGCATTCCGGTATTCTGAATGCCGGATCCGGCGCTAATACATTCCTATGGGAAAAAATGCCGGATCCGGCGTTCAGGCATGTCTTCAGTTTTTTTCGCCGGAGAGAAAACCGTAGCATGCTACGGTTTTCTCTTTTGCCTGATCAGTCAAAACGACTGAACTGAAGACATCCTGATGCAAACTGAACGGATTACTCTCCATTCAGAATGCATAGGGATAAAACTGATCAGTTCTTTTCCGGTATAGAGCCCCTGTGACGGAACTCTATGCCGGAAAAGAAAAACGCTAGTGTGAAAGTACCCTTAGACTCCCTGTACTTGTGTCAGTGACTCAGAGCTGCTAGTGCTTGCATTGCCTCAGCTCTGATTGGTTGGTGGGTGGGGAGGGGCGGGGCTGGCAGAAGCAGCTTCCACTCTAGGATCAGATTACACTCCTCCCGAGTCCCTCCCCTCCCTGCTGCCAGCGGCTCTGCTATTGTGTGCTGTGACGGAGCTGACTCAGACTGAGAAGAACATCGGGGCAGAGAACTATCAGCTCCTGTGCCCGTCGCTGTTCAACTGCAGAGCTGCGGCGGCGGGTCTAGTCGCAAAAAGTCTTTGTAACTTCTAAGTCGCATTGGCGACCATTTTGGTCGCCATCTGGAGCCCTGGGTACGATGCTTACATTAATTTTCTATCAACCACCTATTGATATTTATGTGTTCAGTTATGCAAATAAGTATTTCTATCCCTTTACAACTGATAACTTAGCTCAGTGGTGTTGAACCGATGGGACGGGTGCTAGAGGCGGCACTCGGAGCCCTCTCTGTGGGCCGCATACCCTTGAGAAGGTCTAAGGCGTACTAATCGGCTTTAGACATTTCCTACCATACAGCTTCGCAGGCCACTATTAACAGCACAGTCAGCATATTGAATGTAGGCAGCTGTTACAGCAAAATGATAATTGTGTGGAAGACAGACTATACTGGTATTCAGGTACAATGGGAACGTTGGAAATTTGCAATAAATTAGTTGGGGTTCTCTTCTGCCTAAATGTTCTCCAGCACAAATTTGATAAATGCTGGGACACGTAGCTGATTATCCCTTTACAATATATACATACACTCACAGCGAGATACAGATAGATGATGTAAACCCTTATCCAATGTCAAAACAGTTAACTTGGTCCACCTCATTGGAATAACCCTGCAACAGTACCTTGCGAACCAATACCCCCCGTTACCTCATCCTAGCTATTAACATACTCAACTGTAAACCATCTGAAAGACTTCATTCATAGTTTGATCTAACACCAAATCATGTGAAATCAAACATGGGGGTAATTATTATCCCCTCCAGATCCCACCATAGATTAATTTGTGTACCGTTAGCTTTTTTTTTTTGCTTTGCTTGTTTATCTTGGAATTTTTGTAAAATTTGTTCATTACAGGGGTGTCTCTTCCTAAAGTAAGAGCTAAGCGCTCTAATAAGAAGAAGGTGGTGGAAGAGGAGATGATGGAGGATGAGGAGGATGAGGAGCAGGAAGAGGAGCAGCCAGGACCATCAGGGCATCAGGCCGATAGCCCCCCGGAGGCAGATGATGTCCAGGAGAATGAGGAGGAGGAAGAAGACGAAGGTGGTGACCACCCCCCGCCAGGAGGGTAAATATATTCTGTTGATGTTTTAATTTAAAAAATGTCCCCACACACATACAGGTGTCAGTTTAGTCTTCACCACAGGCAGATCAGATTTTATTCAAGAAAACAATTATAAACAAGATCAAGTTCAACCTCTAATTGTTATTCAGACTTCAAATATTACATAACCTAAAGTCCCCCACTTTGCGTTCGCTCCAAGCAGTGTAACAACAATATTAGTATATCACCAGTCTTTAGGGTCTGTCAGAGACCATGCTCATTTCTCTGCAGGTTCAGTTTTCTCCTGTCCACACTTGAAAAGAACAGCATTTTTAATCCAAACTTTATTAAAAAGGCTTGATGGAGTACGGGAGTGACCTGTGCCACTATATGTGTCTGGGCACTCAGTCCAAAAACACGGACCCTAATTAAATACACGTAAAAAAATTTTTACAGCTAGCTGATGTTACTGGTGTACTGATTTCCATAAAGTATTTAAACGAGGCATACGATTTAATTAAGATGAAACTGTCAACAAAGAACGTACAACACACAACAGTAATATAAAACATGAACACTATAAAGTAATGAATCTACATAAAAAGCATTAAAGTAACTACTAAGTCCATAACCCTAAAGTCTAAAGAACTATTATTAATCCTAACTAAACCAATATATAATGGATTAACATAGTAACATAGTACATAAGGCTGAAAAAAGACATTTGTCCATCCAGTTCGGCCTGTTATCCTGCAAGTTGATCCAGAGGAAGGCAAAAAAACAACAACTGTGAGGTAGAAGACAATTTTCACCACTTTAGGGGAATAAAAAATTATTTTCCAACTCCAATCAGGCAATAACAATAACTCCCTGGATCAGCGACCCCTCTCTAGTAGCTATAGCCTGTAATATTATTACGCTCCAGAAATACATCCAGGCCCCTCTTGAATTCCTTTATTGTACTCCCCATCACCACCTCCTCAGGCAGAGAGCTCCATAGTCTCACTGCTCTTACCGTAAAGAATCCTCTTCTATGTCTGTGTACAAACCTTCTTTCCTCCAGACGCAGAGGATGTCCCCTCGTCACAGTCACAGTCCTGGGGATAAACCACCCTCTGTTTTCTATCCCTCAGCCAGTTACTTACCCACATACAGACGTTTTCTCCCAGTCCGAGCATTCTCATTTTATATACTAACCTTTTATGTGGTACAGTGTCAGATGCTTTGGAGAAGTCCAGATACACGACATCCATTGATTCGCCGCTGTCAAGTCTAGAACTTACCTCCTCATAGAAACTGATTAAATTAGTTTGACATGACCGATCCCTCATGAAGCCATGCTGATTGCTTATTTACGTTGAGATGCTCTAAGATAGTTTACCCGCAACAGATGTTAAACTTACCGGCCTATAGTTTCCAGGCTCTGTTTTTGGACCCTTTTTGAATATTGCCACCACATTCCCTGTCAGTATAGAGTCCGCAAATATCAGAAATAAGGGTCTGGCTATGACATTACTTAATTCCCTTAGGATACGGGGGTGTATGCCATCTGGTCCTAGCGATTTGTCCTAGCGATTTGTCTATTTTAATCTTTTTAAGTCGCTGTTGTACTTCTTCCTGGGTCAGACACGACTATATCTGCTTTATACACCAAACAATGATTGTCTTTTAAAGTATGTTTAAAATTTATATTTCCTTTACTTTTACAGCAATAAACAACTTGATTAAAGAAATGAAAAATGTGCAGCTTGAGCAGTGTGAAAGGATGAAAAAGTTGAGAGTGCAGCAACTGAAAAAGATGAGGGAGCAGAAGCTCTAATTCTCCCATGAACTGACCCTAGCAAAGGAGGCCAACCATAAGTTATTTATGTTCCTAATTTTTTTCTTTATTTAAAGATTGTTTTATAAAACTTTATTGTTCTATAAAATTTGTTGTGTTTAGTTTTATTGTAACCAATGGGGTTACAGTACGGACAATTTAGTCTGGGCCGAAGTAATAATTCATTATCTTTACATACAGCAGCCGCCGTTACATGGAAACAAGGCAATAGACATGGCGCCGCTTATGGTCGCACCACTTATTCACTATGACTATTTTCTTGTGCCTGTGGTCATGTGTGTGCCACAATTCAAACCGAATACTGCGGACTGTGGCGCTCTGACGGGACCAGGTCCAATCATAGACCTTGTACAATATGCATACATGTAATCAAAAACTTTGAAAATACAAGTATTTGTACTTAATGTGATCCTGTCATCAACATTTAAAAAAAATTATGGCTATAAATGGAAAAAAATTGATTTTAGGTTACCGTTATAACATTACATTGTATTTAAATTGCATGTGTGTGGGGTATGAGCAATGGGGTATTGGCCAATGGCCATGTGAGGAGAGGTGTACCTGTGTAGTGAGGTGACGGTATGGTATGGGGTGTACAGCTGGTTCGCCTCCACGTGGTGCACCCTGGGTTATGGTAAATGAACCAGCGAATACTGAAATACTGGAGGTGGGGGGGGGGGCATGATGGAGGGGGGTTTAAGGTGGTGGAGGGTTTGAGGGGGGAGGGGGCTTGGTGTGGGTTTTATAGCGTGGGATATACAGTGTGTAGCACGTAAATAGAGGTGCGATGTGCATATGAGAGACATTTGTCTGCTCTCCATACATACATGTTACAGACATTGTAGTGTGATGTAACCACTTCAATTTGTGCCATAATCATTTACCGCTTCACACCCAATGACGTAGCTATATTTCATCCAGCAGAATAATTAAACATGGATCAATCCTTATGCGGGCGCCGTGGCCACCTGCTTTGTGTGGCTGCATAAACCCACGGCTAATGTCCGTGACCGTCAGTAATACCGATGGTGGACATTTAACCCATAAGATGTAGTGGTCTACTTGTTAACTATAACAATACAAGCAATACGAATATTTTAGCAATAGTGTTGGATTCGAAATGCAACTAATATTTGATTGCATTGCAATTCCAGCTTTGGAGATTTTGCTATAGGGGGTATTGGTAGAATTAACTAATAAAACAAATATAGTTCTGTATGTCAGAATAGTGCCTTATAAAAGTTGGATTCACAATGTGGTTAATAATAATAGCAAATATTATCACATTGTGATTAAAAATTAGCACTGCTAGATTCAATATCAGTTAAGTTCGTTAATTCTAGACCCATTCCATTAGAGACACAGCAGCAGCATCAAGTTCAAATCGCAATGCGATTAAAATAAATTGAAGTAATCGCATGGCGATTTCAACTTAGCACTGCTATATTCCATATTCCATATTCGTTAATTCTAGCCTAATATGGAATATACAGTGCTAAGTTGAAATCGCAATTCGATTAATTCAAGTTATAATAATCGAATTGCGATTTCAACTTGGACCTGGTTTACTATGGTTGGCTTGGTAGAATTAGCGAATATGACGAATGTATTCATCATATTTCACAAAACGAAGATAACGGAGTATTCTCCATCTTCGTTTTAGCTCCATATTCGTCAACTTCGCTAATTCTAGCAATCATTTCAAATAGGAAAGTTGACTATAGAGACAGGGAAGTTTAATTTGCTATGCGATTATATTACTTAGCTTTTTTTTATAAATAGAATAATAATAATACTTGATAATTTTTATAATTATTCTATTTATAAAAGAATGAAAAAAATAATATAATCGCATAGCGAATTAAACACAGCTGTCTCTATAGTCAACTTTCCTATATGATTGCTAGAAGTAGCGAAGTTGACGAATATGGAGCTGAAACGAAGATGGAGAATACTTTGTTATCTTAGTTTTGTGGAATATGACGAATACATTCGTCATATTCGCTAATTCTACCAAGCCAACCATAGTAAACCAGGTCCAAGTTGAAATCGCAATTCGATTATTATAACTGGAATTAATCGAATTGCGATTTCAACGTAATTCTCAATTCCGACAGTACATTCTAGTATACGGAGACGTTCCCATGGTGATGGGGACGCTCCATGAGCACGGAAGTCGGCAGAAGCGGCAACGGGCACTGACTGGAGCAGCCAGGAAGCCAGGAATCCTAAGGACAGGTAAGAACAACTTTAGGGAAGTGGGAAAGAAATAAATATAACAAAAAAAATAAAAATATAAAGAATATTTGAAATATCGAATTTATAGCACTATATTCAAAATATTCGCGAATTAGCGAAGTGCCGATATTCGCAAAAAAATTCGATATTCGAATATTCGCGCTCAACACTAGTAGATAATTATTCCTTTTGGTGGGACTTTGGGGAGCAGTATTACTGTGGGGGCAGCCTGGCACGGTATCAGCTTAGCACAATTATTTTTGGGGAACATTATGTTTACACTATTAGTGTCAGGGACACAGTTATTTTTAGGACCCTGTGCGCCAATAATTATTGAAGGGGAACTGTCTGTGTGTAAGATAGGAGGGAGCACGGCGGGCACAGTATTGGGGGTGGCAGGATGGGGTGTTCAGAAGGTGGGAGGATGATGGAAAAGTAGGAGACTAAGATGTCTGTCTGTCAAACTCTGCAGAGAGAAGAGATGGCTGAAAGAAACCATCATGGCGGTCTGGTCTGAATGGAGAAGATGAGGACAGAGAACGTCTACATCAGAGGAGACGTCCCTGGATGTACGAGGTATGTGGCGCTGTATTAGGCTGCCTTCACATCGGAGTTAGTGATTCTGGCCGGCTCTTCCACAAAGAACAGCCCGCCGGAGTGCTCCGGCACTGCTGGATGCAGACAGAATGCCCGCCAGCCACATTAACCATAATGGGGTCTGGCAGAGATCCGGACACAATCTGGCAAAAATGCAGAGAATCAGCGGGACCGCATGCTGCGGTTTGTGTCCGGCCGATTCCTTGCATTCTCTGCCGGATCAGGCGGCCGGAGCGTAGTGCCGCAGGTGTGAAAGTAGCCTTACCCTGTATGTTTTGTATTGCTATAAGTAATGTTAGGATGGAATAGGTTATGTTCAGAATTTGGCTTGGGGGGGGGGGGGGGGCACATTCTTTGCACAGGGGCCCTCTGCTGTCTGTGTCCGCCCCTGCTGTCCTTATATAGCCCTATCACTTTCTGATAATCCTGGAGCGCCCCGACCAGCAAACATCTGTGACGAGGTGAAGGACATAGGCCTATAGAGTACACTTCCCAATGTGCGGACACTTAGATACGTTTGATATATATCCACTACGTATTAGCTAGTATGAACATCGCTATATAAGACAAAAAACGTCGCTGATTCAGTTGGATCTCGGAGTCGCTCCTCTCACAGATGTAAGGTGCGTGGCTGGGGGGCTCCAGGGGCCAAAATAACAGCTCCGGAGGTTCCTGCTCTGGGGCGCTCCAGTATTATTTGATTTATCATTATTTTCTGTTTTTCGGTATATGGCAGCCTATTACCGTACTGCTGCTGTGAGCCCCCTGATGAACCATATTTATAAGGGGAAACGCGTTGGGCCATTGCTGGAATGTCAGGACGTGATAGGGCCATGTAAGGACCGGTTAGCCCAGGAACGTGGACAGAGGGCACCTACCAAGTTCAGCTCATGCTAAATGGGAGCAAATCAAAAGTGTTGCGTTTATTTTTTTGTTCAGTGTATTTTTTTATTATAAAGTCAGGGGAATAGGGAGTTATTTTATTTATTTTTTTACTTCTGACCCACCCTGGGACTTCAACTTTTAGGGGTCTGATCCCCTCTGCAAAGCCTTATAATACATCTGTTTTGTAATGCATTGCCTGTTAGTGCATACCTCCTAACTTTTGAAAAGAAGGAAGAGGGACACATTTTTTCTGCACTAGGCCACGCCTCTAACTCCGCCCCAAAACATAACTAAACACCTAGTCCCAAACAGTCCCCTAAATGCCCCCTCATAGTAATTATTCCACCTTTATACCATTACACAGTAATTATGCCCAAATTTGTGCCCCTCACAGTAGCGATGCCCAGATTTCTGCCCATTCACAGTAAATATGGCCAGATATGTGCCCCTCACAGTAATTATGGCCAGATATGTGCCCCTTCACAGTAGTTATGTCCAGTTATGTGCCCCTTCACAGTAGTTATAGCCAGATATGTGTCCCTTCACAGTAGTTATGTCCAGTTATATGATCCCTCACAGTAGTTATAGCCAGATATGTGCCCCCTCACAGTAGTTATAGCCAGTTATATGATCCCTCACAGTAGTTATAGACAGTTATTTCCCCCTCACAGTAGTTATGCCCAGATATGTTCCCCCTCACAGTAGTTATGCTCAGATATGTGCCCCCACACAGTAGTTATGCCCAGTTATATGATCCCTCACAGTAGTTATAGACAGTTATTTCCCCCTCACAGTAGTTATGCCCAGATATGTGCCCCCTCACAGTAGTTATGCCCAGTTATGTGCCCTTTCACAGTAGTTATGTCCAGTTATATGATCCCTCACAGTAGTTATAGACAGTTATTTCCCCCTCACAGTAGTTATGCCCAGATATGTTCCCCCCTTACAGTATTTATGCCCAGTTATATGACCCCTGACTGTAATATGCCCAGCTGTGTCCCCTCTCTGTAATATGCCCAGTAAAGTGCCCCTTTCACAGGCAGTAAAAAAAAATATATAAACTCCCCATACTCACCTTGCTCCCCAGCAGCAGGATACACAGAGCTCCTGGCCGGGGGAAGGAATGATGGAGCAGAGAGCGGACGGGCGGCTCTTGCTTCATTATTACAGGCAGCTGTCTCTGCTTCCTATGGAAGACAGCTGCCAGAAAGCAAGACATAGCTCCCCCGTACCAGGACCGCGGGACAGCCACTGCAATCCGGGACTGTCCCGTCGGATCCGGGATGGTTGGGAGGTATGTAAGTGTATTACACAGTATAATACAGTAACAGTTGCCTAGGAGAGCCAGCCTGGGGCTTCCATAGAAGACAGGTCCTTGTCTTCTCACTCATCGGTTCCCTGTCACCGCAGCGCTGGGACCCGATGGGATCCCTCACCTGCCAAAAACACCTTCTATGCCGCGGTCAGTGCTGATCACAGCACACAAAGGCTTCATCCGCCGGCATCAGCTTTTAAAGCAATGCAGGCGGATACAGCAGGGGCCCGGCTATCAGTGACTGCCGGGCCCCCGCACTGATCGGGTGGGTAACGAAGCAGTGCCTGCCCGATCAGCGTGATGTGATAGTATGTCAAATGGCTGCCGCTATGATGTACTATTACGTCATTGGTCAGAAAGGGGTTAAAAGAGGCAGATCTGACTACCTGTGACCACCTGTCATTACCCAGACAGCATGATATGATTAAATATGTGCAGTCAATGGAGTCGGAAGCCTGATCCTAGCTGAATGAGGGCCACTCAGGGGCCCCATAGTGACAAAACTGAAATTCTGAACTCACCAGCTGAGCCGGATGCCACTGATGTCAGACAGGACTTTGCGCTGCTTGTGCAGTTAGTCTCCGTCAGGCAATTGGAGTTGCTAGATTGTGACTCACAGGTGTAACATCGTAGACTGTAAGCTGCGGGAAAGAGGAGAGAGGATACAGATTACATACAAACGAGTATCTAAGTGCTGAGCTGTGTATCTAATCCTATCCTGCGTGATACTGTCTGCTGAGCTGTGTATCCAATCCTATCCTGTGTGATACTGTCTGCTGAGCTGCTGTATCTAATCCTATCCTGTGTGATACTGTCTGCTGAGCTGTGTATCTAATCCTATCCTGTGTGATACTGTCTGCTGACTGTGTATCTAATCCTATCATGTGATACTGTCTGCTGAGCTGTGTATCTAATCCTATCCTGTCTGCTGAGCTGTGTATCTAATCCTCTCATGTGTGATACCGTCTGCTGAGCTGTGTATCCAATCCTATCCTGTGTGATATTGTCTGCTGAGCTGTGTATCTAATCCTATCCTGTGTGATACTGTCTGCTGAGCTGTGTATCTAATCCTATCTGTGTGATACTGTCTGCTGAGCTGTGTATCTAATCCTATCCTGCGTGATTACTGTCTGCTGAGCTGTGTATCTAATCCTATCCTGTGTGATACTGTCTGCTGAGCTGTGTAACTCTATCCTATCCTGCTGTGATACTGTCTGCTGAGCTGTGTATCCTAATCCTATCCTGTGTGATACTGTCTGCTGAGCTGTGTATCTAATCCTATCCTGTGTGATACTGTCTGCTGAGCTGGTATCTAATCCTATCCTGTGGTGATACTGTCTGCTGAGCTGGTATCTAATCCTATCCTGTGTGATACGTCTGCTGAGCTGTGTATCTAATCCTATCCTGTGTGATACTGTCTGCTGAGCTGGGTATCAATCCTATCCAGCTGTGATACTGTCTGCTGAGCTGTGTATCTAATCCTACCATGTGTGATACTGTTTGCTGAGCTGTGTATCTAATCCTATCACTGTCTGATACTGGTCTGCTGAGGCTGTGTATCTATCCTACATTGTTGATACTGTCTGCTGAGCTGTGTATCTAATCCTATCCTGTGTGATACTGTCTGCTGAGCTTGTGTATCTAATCCCTATCTGTGTGATACTGTCTGCTGAGCTGTTATCTAATCCTATCCTGTGTGATACTGTCTGCTGAGCTGGTGTATCTAATCCTATCCTGTGTGATACTGTCTGCTGAGCTGTGTATCTAATCCTATCCTGTGTGATACTGTCTGCTGAGCTGTGTATCTAATCCATCCTGTGTGATACTGTCTGCTGAGCTGTGTATCCTAATCCTTATCCTGTGTGATACTGTCTTGCTGAGCTGTGTATCTAATCCCACCATGTGTGATACTGTCTGCTGAGCTGTGTATCCTAATCCCTATCCTTGTGTGATACGTCTGCTGAGCGCTGTATCTAATCCTATCCTGTGTGATACTGTCTGCTGAGCTGTGTATCTAATCCTATCCTGTGTGATACTGTCTGCTGAGCTGTGTATCTAATCCTATCCTGTGTGATACTGTTGCTGAGCTGTGTATCTAATTCCTACACTGTGTGATACTGTCTGCTGAGCTGTGTATCTAATTCCTATCCTGTGTGATACTGTCTGCCTGAGCTGTGTATCTAATCCCTATCATGTGTGATACTGTCTGCTGAGCTGTGTATCCTAATCCTATCATGTGTGTACTGCTACTGCTGAGCTGTGTATCTAATCCTATCATGTTGTGATACTGATCTGCTGAGCTGTGTATCTAATCCTATCCTGTGTGATACTGTCTGCTGAGCTGTGTATCTAATCCTATCCGTGTGATACTGTCTGCTGAGCTGTGTATCTAATCCTATCCTGTGTGATACTAGTCTGCTGAGCTGTGTATCTAATCCTATCATGTGTGATACTGTCTGCTGAGCTGTGTATCCAATCCTATCCTGTGTGATACTGTCTGCTGAGCTGTGTATCTAATCATATCCTGTGTGATACTGTCTGCTGAGCTGTGTATCTAATACTATCCTGTGTGATACTGTCTGCTGAGCTGTGTATCTAATCCTATCATGTGTGATTACTGTCTGCTGAGCTGTGTATCTAATCCTATCCTGTGTGATACTGTCTGCTGAGATGTGTATCTAATCCTATCCTGTGTGATACTGTACTGCTGAGCTGTGTATCTAATCCTATCCTGTGTGATACTGTCTGCTGAGCTGTGTATCTAATCCTATCCTGTGTGATACTGTCTGCTGAGCTGTGTATCTAATCCTATCCTGTGTGATACTGTCTGCTGAGCTGTGTATCTAATCCTATCCTGTGTGATACTGTCTGCTGAGCTGTGTATCTAATCCTATCCTGTGTGATACTGTCTGCTAGCTGTGTATCTAATCCTATCCGTGTGATACTGTCTGCTGAGCTGTGTATCTAATCCTATCCTGTGTGATACTGTCTGCTGAGCTGTGTATCTAATCCTATCCTGTGTGATACTGCTGCTGAGCTGTGTATCTAATCCTATCCTGTGTGATACTGTCTGCTGAGCTGTGTATCTAATCCTATCCTGTGTGATACTGTCTGCTGAGCTGTGTATCTAATCCTATCCTGTGTGATACTGTCTGCTGAGCTGTGTATCTAATCCTATCCTGTGTGATACTGTCTGCTGAGCTGTGTATCTAATCCTATCCTGTGTGATACTGTCTGCTGAGCTGTGTATCTAATCCTATCCTGTGTGATACTGTCTGCTGAGCTGTGTATCTAATCCTATCATGTGTGATACTTCCTGCTGAGCTGTGTATCTATTCCTATCCTGTGTGATACTGTCTGCTGAGCTGTGTATCTAATCCTATCCTGTGTGATACTGTCTGCTGAGCTGTGTATCTAATACTATCCTGTATGATACTGTCTGCTGAGCTGTGTATCTAATCCTATCCTGTATGATACTGTCTGCTGAGCTGTGTATCTAATTCTGTCATGCACAATATTGTCTATTGATTGAAGTGTCTCGCCGGGGGTGAACGTGGCGGCATGACGTAGAGACGCGTGTGTGACGCACCTCCTTCCCCCCCCCTGCCCACCTCGCACGCGCTTGATGTTTGGGACTGAGGCCTCCGTACTCCGTGCGCTCAGGCTCCCTCACACCTTGCCCGAGGTGCTTCCTGCTCCTGGCTCCGAGAACTGGTGACATCTCCCTCACTCTGAAGACCGGCGGCGTGAGTAGAGGCAGATGTGGGACCAGGGCTGTTGTAGGATTAAAAGGTCTGCGTCCTCCCCGCTTCCCGGCTGAACTCATCTTCGGTATCTGTGCTGACCGTATTGTCGGTCCGGTAAGAGGAGGGGGGTGGGGGGTGGAGTGGGAAGCAAAACACTAAAGAAGGAAAAAGAAGAACAAGGGGGGGGGGGAAGGAGGAAGTTAAATGGGCCGCTGGAAGATTCCCTGGTATAAAGAAGGGAAAGAGAAGAGTGGGATAAGAGATGACATCCTTAGAGACATTCTCCTCTTGTTTCCGCATCAACCTTATGTGTATGGGACGCCCTCTGATTAGTGGAGGCTCGTATTCTTCTAGAGGTGTATACAGAGGACTGAAGGTTTTACAGTTGGGAAGCTTTGGATATCAATATTTATTTACCAATTTTTATCTGGCCGATAAGACATGGCCCCTAAAAACAGTAGAAAACCAGGAGAACTGTCCTCCCCAAAGGTCGATCAGGGGGAAGGCCAGAAGGAGGTCCATCCAAGATCAACAAATATTTAAAATCCTCGAGGCGTGGCCTGGCGCGGCATGTGAGGAGACGCTGAAGCCAGCTCTCCCGGACGAGAATCCTGTAATCCTCCTGCATCCATCCAGTATAGAAATACACTGGTCTCCAAAAACAGCGACCTGACACATTGGAGGTCGGCCAAGCCGGGCATCCCCATTTTGGAGCACCAAAGTAAGAAGGAGAGGAAGGGGAAGGAGAGCAGAGCGGCAAGATGGCGCGGAAGCAGGAGTAAAGCCGACAGAGATAGCGGCGCGATTAGAGAAATTTGCAAGACTTGCGCCCACAAGCACCCCCGATGAGTCACAGGAGGGGGTCACAGAGAGCTGGGTGTACTCACCGCGCCGATACAGAGAAAATAATAGTGAGCCAGGGGGCTGATGGAGAGGCGGCACTGAATATGGCGGCTGGAGCTGGAGAAAGCAATGCAGAGCCTACACAGGAAGCTGCTGAACCTACCATCAAAGATGTATTCAAAGCGGTTACTAACTGCAGCACAGCACTTATCTCCCTTAACACCCAAATGGGGAGTCTGCAAGAAAATATGTCCTGTCGGGGGCAGGGCCAGAATTAAATTTCTCCTCAGATTTTTAGTAAGCCGGTGACAAGTCAGACAGCTTCAGGATTGGTTAATTTGGTTGCTGGATGGTTGCTGGGCAAGTTTGCCCAGCGTTGCTATTGGTTAGATCTGTTGCTGCCTGGTTGCTGGGCATATTTTTAAATTGAACTTTGATTGGTGATGGGCCCTTTGTGGTGGGAATTTCAGCTATTTATGGAGCAGTACTTACATTGAGGATTTAGTCAGCGTGTCAAGATTCAAGCTGGAAGTTCGTCCCGCCCGCCCTCCCGAAGATTTGTCTCGGTCTTTGGAATTTTGGGGGGGGTTAGTCGCCCAGCCTTCTGGGTGGACAAAAGATGAGGGGTAATGGACTTTATTATTTATGGGTATTTAAAATTTATAATGGTTTATTTGCTTTTGGTTTATGTTACCCCCAAAATTTATTAAAGACCGCGGCCATTTCATCCATACTGAATTTTGTTATAATTTCTAGGTTATTTATGATATTGTTTGTTTTTTGTTGAATATGACACCATTTATCAGACACGATCTCAGGAAGATCTCTGAGAGAATTAAAGAAGTGGAAGATCGGGTCAGCTGCTTGGAAGATAAAATGTCTCCTTTAAGAAAAGACCTAGGAAAAGTTGTCCATGATGTCTCCTACCTGCTAAACAAGGTGGATGATTTGGAAAACAGGCTCCGCAGGAATAACTTGCGACTGGTGGGTGTACCAAAAAAAACGGAAGCAACAAATGCCGCAGTTTTCTTTGAGCAGTGGCTGATTGAGAAGTTTGGAAAAGACACTGTGTCCAACATGTTTGCTATTGAAAGAGCTCACAGAGTGCCCTTCCGATCACCACCACCAGGGGCCCCTCCAAGACCAATCCTGATTAAACTGCTGCATTTTAAAGATAGAGACTTCATCCTAAGAAAAGCAAGAGACCATGAGGATCTGCTAATAACTGACAGAAAAGTGCTCATATTCCCAGACTTTTCAGCAGAGGTATAGAAGAAAAGAGCAAAATATACAGAAGCGAAGCATCGCTTGAGGGAGCGCCAGCTACCATACTCGATGTTATACCCATCCAAGTTAGGAGTGGTGGCGGAAGGAAAGGTCCACATCTTTGATACGGCAGCTGTGCAATGGCTGGAAGCCACAAACCTGCCGGTGAATCCTGAACCATCTTCTGGATGATCCATTGGTGCAGAGACGAAGAGTGGATCTAACTCAGATGTCGGGTGGACTGTTCCCTTGGATGTTGCATATATCACGGGGACTCTGGGTTAATGGCATATTCATTAAGAGTCTATATGGGGAGGCGTCAACAGCATAATGTATTAGAATATGTTATATATTATTGTACCAAGTTAGGTAAAGTAGGATGCATATACGTTATGTTCTTTATGCCAGATAAGTCCGGGAGGAGAGAGTAATGGGAGTGGAATAGCCTAGGATCTATAATAGATATCTCAGGTATTAGACAACCTTACGTTTCCCACGACCACTGGGTGTTTTTTGTTATATAGCCCAAATCCCCGTGTTGCAAGGGAAATGCGTTTATGTAAATGCACTGTGTTAGGGAGTTTTGGGAAACCGTACCATGACCGCTGTATTATCTCTCTTAGCAATAACCAAATACTTACCGGAAGTGAGTTAGAGGTGGTGAAAGCTATATGGAATGGACGGGATGCCTGGAAAATTATACCTTTGGGGTTTGATGATGGGGGTTAATGTAATAGCTTGGAATGTGAGGGGTCTCGGGGATGCATCCAAGAGATACGCAGTATTGAATTTCTTAAGGCAATTCCAACCAGCCATAGTATGCTTATCAGAAACTCATTTGACAAAAGAATCCATGACTACACCGAACCGTGCATGGATGGGGCACGCATACCACTCCGTGTCCTCTAGTCATGCTAGAGGGGTCAGTGTACTTGTACATAAACAGATCCCGTTTCAGTGTACTAAGACAAGCATAGACCCTAATGGCCGCTATGTATGTCTACAATGCACAATATTTCAATCAACCCTTATAATCGTGGCGATATATATATACCACCCCCATATACGGAAGAAGTACTGAAACAAGTGCTGGCGCTTATGGCTGCCCCCCCCCCCCCTCCCACTTATAGTTGGAGATTTCAACATGGTGCTTGATTGTAATCTAGGTCACTGATTCAGAGGAAGTACACTTATCAAATATGGCAAAGGTATTCATGGAAACAGCACTTAGCAATATTTGGAGGATCCATAACCCTAACGTTAGACAATTTTCCTGCCATTCTAGTTCACATAACACATTATCCCGTATTGACTTAGCAGTAGGTAACCAACAGATACTAAGTCTGGTGAGGAAAGTGGAATACTTGCCTAGAAGTATTAATGATTACTCTACCATCAAAGTGGAACTGAGCTTAGACTCCAATCCTACGAGAAATAAGGGCCTGTGGAAGCTAAACCCCTTCTGGCTAACTATTTTTACGGGATGAGGTGGGAATATTGGCAGAAATGCAGGAATTTATGTCCTTTAACATTGGGTCGACATCTATGACAGTAGTATGGGACACTTTCAAGGCTTTTGTGAGAGGGATGCTCAATAAGCTCATTCAAAGGCATAAGTCCAAAAATAGGGAACTGTTACAAGAATTGCAGTCCACTGACACTGAAGATAAATATGTAGATAATGCCACAGACGTGAACCGGTCTAATTGGATTGAGGCGCAGAAGACATATAGGGATCATCAGTTGGAAATGGCGGACAGTAAAATGTTCTTCTGGATACAGAAGTACATTGAGGAGGGAGAGAGTGTGGGACACATGCTAGCCACTGTTATTAAGGCTCAGCAGGGACCTTCCTATATAGGATGTATCCAGGATACAATCACTAGGTAGACTACCCAAATCCATGGAGGAAGCAATAATAATAGTGCTGCCCAAACCTGGTAAGGATCCCACATGTCAGGAATCTTATCGGCCTATTTCTTTGCTATGCACAGATGTTCTGGCCAGCAGGTTGACAAAGGTAATCCTTAGTCTGGTCCATGGTGACCAGACTGGCTTTATGCCAGGTAAGTCTACTGCGATTAATATTAGAAGATTATACTTTAATTTACAGATGTCTAAGCAGGGGATGGGAGACCGAGCAATTCTTTCACTCATAGAAGGGGGTTGGAGCCGCGCTGCTCTAGATTAGGTTCCCGGTCAGTGATGAATAGTGTCGGGCTCCACACGCCTTTACTCTGACACTCTAACAGGGTCCGATCTTCCAAGCACAGTAGCCTCTGTGAGGTTCAAAGGACAGGCAAAATAGTGAAGTACCCTTTACTAGATGGTATAAAAAAGGTTTTAATCTACTCACAACAGAGTTGTTCAACAAAGGCATATAATGATTCCACGTTACAACGTCTCGTTCCTGCCCGACCCGGGTTTCGCTGCTTCGCTTCCTCAGGGGCGAACTGCGCATATGCGCAATCAGGCTCCTTAAGTAGCCCAGCTGTATCATTACATTCAAAATTTCACCGGATCAAATCCGGGAATTACAAATCAAGCTTTTATGCTATGCATTTAAAAAGCAACATTACTTTCATTTTCATTACTTTCATCAGTCTTATCATAAATTATGACCATACTTCTCTTACATTATATTATCATTATAATCAGCCTAGACATAATCTGTTATTATAATCATCTAGAACATCAATTCCCGCTAATCAGCCTAGACATAATCTGTTATTATAATCATCTAGAACATCAATTCCCGCTAATAGCCGCACTTTAAACATATTTTCTCAAGTTCGTTACACACTTTCATTCTCGTAATTTTGTCCGCCGTCTCTCTTCATCTGCCAGTCATTATGACATCGTCACTTCGCCCCACCCTCTCCCAGAGCGTCATTCGGATCTGCCCAATCACGCCCCTCCCGGTTACCTCCGGCCACGTCACTCCATGACGCTACCCTATCAGGACAGTCCAACCTCCTGACGTCACCCGAAGGTCCTCAAGGAGCGAAATAGGGAAGAACCGAATATCGCACCAGGTAAGATGTTTCACAAAAGGCACGGTTTTAGGTCAAATTCGATATTCAACCCCCCTGGCTGCAGAGTCCCCAACTGATAGATCCACTCGACCTCTTTCCTATTTATTTGTGTCAGTGAGTCCCCTCCTCGCCAATGTGGTCTAACTGTCTCAACCCCAGAAAATTTCAAACCCGAAGGATTTTTTCCATGTACAAGTTTGAAATGGGCTGATACACTATGAGTGATGAGACCTTTTTTAATGTTTCGTATGTGCTCTTGTATCCGGACCTTAAGCTTCCTTATCGTCCTACCCACGTACTGGAGCCCACATGGGCACTCCAGTACGTATATGACATTCTCGTTCTCACATGAGCAGTTCCCTCTTATGCGGAATTCCATTCCATTCTTATTAGATATTATGCTGTTACTATTTCTCCTACGTTCCTTCGCGTTCCGGTTTCTGCACAGGTTGCAGAAACCGGAACGCGAAGGAACGTAGGAGAAATAGTAACAGCATAATATCTAATAAGAATGGAATGGAATTCCGCATAAGAGGGAACTGCTCATGTGAGAACGAGAATGTCATATACGTACTGGAGTGCCCATGTGGGCTCCAGTACGTGGGTAGGACGATAAGGAAGCTTAAGGTCCGGATACAAGAGCACATACGAAATATTAAAAAAGGTCTCATCACTCATAGTGTATCAGCCCATTTCAAACTTGTACATGGAAAAAATCCTTCGGGTTTGAAATTTTCTGGGGTTGAGACAGTTAGACCACATTGGCGAGGAGGGGACTCACTGACACAAATAAATAGGAAAGAGGTCGAGTGGATCTATCAGTTGGGGACTCTGCAGCCAGGGGGGTTGAATATCGAATTTGACCTAAAACCGTGCCTTTTGTGAAACATCTTACCTGGTGCGATATTCGGTTCTTCCCTATTTCGCTCCTTGAGGACCTTCGGGTGACGTCAGGAGGTTGGACTGTCCTGATAGGGTAGCGTCATGGAGTGACGTGGCCGGAGGTAACCGGGAGGGGCGTGATTGGGCAGATCCGAATGACGCTCTGGGAGAGGGTGGGGCGAAGTGACGATGTCATAATGACTGGCAGATGAAGAGAGACGGCGGACAAAATTACGAGAATGAAAGTGTGTAACGAACTTGAGAAAATATGTTTAAAGTGCGGCTATTAGCGGGAATTGATGTTCTAGATGATTATAATAACAGATTATGTCTAGGCTGATTAGCGGGAATTGATGTTCTAGATGATTATAATAACAGATTATGTCTAGGCTGATTATAATGATAATATAATGTAAGAGAAGTATGGTCATAATTTATGATAAGACTGATGAAAGTAATGAAAATGAAAGTAATGTTGCTTTTTAAATGCATAGCATAAAAGCTTGATTTGTAATTCCCGGATTTGATCCGGTGAAATTTTGAATGTAATGATACAGCTGGGCTACTTAAGGAGCCTGATTGCGCATATGCGCAGTTCGCCCCTGAGGAAGCGAAGCAGCGAAACCCGGGTCGGGCAGGAACGAGACGTTGTAACGTGGAATCATTATATGCCTTTGTTGAACAACTCTGTTGTGAGTAGATTAAAACCTTTTTTATACCATCTAGTAAAGGGTACTTCACTATTTTGCCTGTCCTTTGAACCTCACAGAGGCTACTGTGCTTGGAAGATCGGACCCTGTTAGAGTGTCAGAGTAAAGGCGTGTGGAGCCCGACACTATTCATCACTGACCGGGAACCTAATCTAGAGCAGCGCGGCTCCAACCCCCTTCTATTAGTCGCATTGAGTGTGAATACCTACCACACTACCACGGAGCCTGCAGCAGCGCAAGTACTTGTCCTCACTGGGACACAGGACTGACGTGTTTTGTACTGTTTCTAATTCTTTCACTCGATGCTGCGAAAGCTTCTGACAGCATTGAGTGGAAGTTCTTATGGGGAGTAATGGAAGCTACAGTATGGGTTTTGGCCCAAAATTCATGGCATGGGTAAAATTATTGTATAGAAGACCGAGGGCTTGTATATGTGTAAATGGACTGCTGCCTGATGCATTGACCCTAGAGAGAGGAGCGCGTCAGGGATGCCCCTTATTGCCGATGCTTTTCGCATTGGCTATTAAACCCCTGGCACAAATAATCTGTATGGATCCCAAAGTATCAGGTCTAACATGTGGAAGCATAGAAGAGAAAATTTCACTTTATGCCGATGACATGCTGCTATTTTTGAACAAAATAGAACAGTCCCTGCCTCATGTAAGGAAACTAATTGAAGATTTCGGTGCCTATTCAGGTCTAACCATAAATTGGGACAAATCAGTGATGCTCCCCCTGGACCCTGTGTCGGCATCACTTCAGGATAAGATATCCCCTCTACAAATAGTTAAAATTTTCAAATACCTAGGAATACAGGTGTCATGTAGATCACAAGATTACATTGATTTGAATTTGATCCCATTACTTGATAGGAGTACTAAGAAGATAACTAGTTGGTGTAAGCTGCCACTCTCGGTTATTGGAAGAGCCAATCTAGTCAAAATGGTACTGATGCCACAATTTCTCTACATATTGCATAACAGCCCAGCGTGGATATCAGTGCGACATTTCTATAAAATACAGGGTTTATTTAGATCTCTGATATGGAACAAGAAGTCTCCAAGAATCTGATTAGAAACCCTACAAAGAAGGATAATGGAGGATTGGTGATTCCCAACCAATGGCTGTACTTCCTGGTGGCACAGGCTCAACAATGCAAAACATGGGGTATGGTAGGCAGCAGTGTCGGACTGGGGTACCTAGGGCCCACCAGTAAAATTTATTTTGGGGACCCACCATACGGATACATTCAAATATAATAAATAATCTAACAAGTTTTATATATGAATAATACTTTAGGCTGGCTCACAGTATTTTTGCATAAACAAATTTAGCAACTCACTAAAATCGAATAAAACTTAAATTAATGTCCACATTTCAACATACATATATGTATACAGCTGGAGTACTCCAATTAAATAAGACCTTTTGGCTAATAGTATCGTCTCACTGCAAGATTCCTTTCATTGATCAACTCAAATATATATTTGTCTACAGTTGTGGCAACAGCCACATCTGAAGAAACCTTTCAGGTTTGACCATGGGGTAATTATTGATTTTATTTGATTCTTTCTTATCGTGGCGGCTACTTGAAGTCCCAGATTGGGGGCACGAGTGTAGACTATTGGAGGGTGACTCGGGAGTTTGGAGCCTAAAATTTTATCCTCCTTTAATAGGCGCCAATGTTTATAAAGAATATTGTTCACCATCTTATAGTCTTTATTGTATGGTAAAATTATTTTAGCTATTATTTCTTCTTCTTTTTGGGTGATACTAAGTACTTCCTTTGGTTTAAAGAAAGAAACTCTATCCAATTGTCTTACCCTTTGGATTGAATCCTCCAATAGACCATTGGAGTATTCTTTCATCAGAAATTGAGCTTTCATATATTGTGCCTCAACCTCAAATTGGTCTTGTTCTGTGCAATTTCTTTTTAAACGCCTAAATTGGCTAAAAGTGACATTGAGGAGCCACCTCGGAAGGTGGCAACTTGTATTCAGGATAAAGCTATTTTTAGCTACATCTTTTTGTGCTACAGATAAAAGTTTCTCTTTTCTTTTGGATACGCGAATCTAGAAACTCTACTGTGTGAGGATCGATATTGGCTGTAAAATTCTAATTGAGCGTGTTATTATTTATGTCATTTATAAATTGCAACAGAGTTGCATGGGATCCCCTCCAGATTAACAGAATATCATCAATGTAGCGCCGCCATAGGACCAGGTCTGCCCCCAGTTTTGGTGTGATGGTATCTTGTTCCCATGCTGCCATAAATAAATTGGCATAACTTGGGGCGAACCTGGTACCCATGGCGGTGCCAGTGATCTGTAGGTAGTAATTTCGACCCAAATTGGAAATAGTTGTGACTGAGCACAAAATCGATCCCATCCAGTATAAATTGAAGTTGTTCCGTTTCTAGATTACCTTTCCAGGACAAGATTTTTGATACTGCTTGTATACCCTGTTTGTGATTGATGCTTGTATACAGAGAACTGACGTCCAATGTAGCAGGTATCCAATTTGGATGGCAATACATATTCTCCAACAGTTTTACTACTCTCTCCTTCTTCCGTCAAACATCAACATCTATGACAGTCTCTGAATCAATTAATATATGTGTTTAGATATTCATGATCTTAATCATAATTGTATTTTTATTAGTTATAATTTTTTGAAATTTAACCAGGTTTTTGTCTTATAGAATACTGACGGTTTTAATATGATGCATTATAGTGTATTATATATCATTTATTATGTATATACTTGAAATTCAGAGCCGGACCTGGACCTTGCGACCTATAATAGTGGGAGACCGCACGATCCAGAATCCGGACCATATATTGCACCAAACCTAAAAGGGTATATAAAGGTGTAACAAATAGGTCTGCATTCAGCATTTCATATTCACCTACTGAGGAAGGAACTACGTTCCGAAACGCGTCTAGTGTGAACTAGACCTGGCTATTGTTGCGGTTTTTAAATCTTTCAAGAAAAGGACTTTTTTCCTAGTTGTTGGAGCAAGTCCGTTATCAACTCTAAGTGTTCCTAGTTGTTGGAGCAAGTCCGCTATCAACTTCAAGTGGCCCTAGCTGCAAATCACTGCGAACTCCGCTGTACCAGCTTCCGCAATCCCGACAAACTCAGGAGTCCACGTCATCAGCCAACGCACTACCATCGAGTTGGACACGTGGGACGCTATACTGATCGGGACAAGCGCTCACTCCGCAAAAGGAGCAAGTGAATCACCAGTGTCGGAGGCGGTGTAACAACCAGCAGAGAACGGGACTTTGGCTGCCGAACTTTGTTCAACGGAGTCCACAGAAAGGACATCACTAGAACCTCCCTGGTTCCAACAACTGGTAAAACCAGCATATAACATATATATATTTGAGTTGATCAATGAAAGGAATCTTGCAGTGAGACGATACTATTAGCCAAAAAGTCTTATTTAATTGGAGTACTCCAGCTGTATGGGTTTGTGCGTGAGCTCCGCACTGTATTTAAATCTATACATATATGTATGTTGAAATGTGGACATTAATTTAAGTTTTATTAGATTTTAGTGAGTTAATAAATTTGTTTATGCAAAAATACTGTGAGTCGTTTTGTTTCAGTTGGTAACTGAAAGGCCGAGCTCCAGTAGTATGTTGGTGGAGCTTTTCTAAATATTTACTATAAGTTTTATATATGAACATAGGCTGGTTGAGGTGCTGTACATTGAATATATGTATGAAATCCAGTAAGTCTACTGTGTTATATGCCACTTGTGCAGGGGGTGGGAGACTAGGGGCCCACTTTGCTCAGGGGCCCACCGGGGGTTTCCCCTGTACCCCTGTGGGCCAGTCCGAGCCTGGTAGGCAGCCTGGGTCCGGTGCATGCACTAATATCATAGTTGATGGGAGGGAGACCACAGGATACATACTGGAGCATGGCTCGGTTCTTTGTCCCCCAGACAATATCCCGAGAGTAAATTTATTCTGTAAAGTATGGCAGAAACTGAGAGACATCACTAAAATATCGGGATGCTGTAACCTTACACCTCTCTGGAGCAATCATACTTTATTAGAAGTTTTTGGTAACTGGGAAAATAAGGGCATATACTGCTTGTCACAACTCTATCTAAGGGCCCCGTGCTATCACTGTGTGAGACGCACAGAATATCACACTTGTATCTAATACATAGGGTATACAGGACACCAGCGTTCCTCAATAAGATGGGTATACGCGACACATCTAATTGCCCTAAGTGCGATATACCAGAAGCACATATAATCCATATGTTTTGGGAATGTGCTGCCTTGGGCCCTTTCTGGCGAGCAATACTGGATATTATTTTTGAGGTCTATAAAATCAGACTTCCAGCTGAACAGTTAACAAGTACTGGGGTTATTACAAGATGATTCCACAGAAGGTATTAGTATTGGTATAAGTAGATCACTATATCAGGCTAGGAAGCTTATAATTGTATATGTTCAGTCTTTAACTACTGGTTTACCCAAATTGGGTTTATATATGTTCATACATGTGAATTTGTACTAATTTCTAGTGTTGATCGAGCTTGGGTGCTCGGGGGCTCGGGCCAAACACATCGAGATGTTTGGATGCTCGACCGAGCCCCGAGTATAATGGAAGTCAATGGGAGAACCTGAGCATTAAACCAGGTACCCCCTGCTCTGAAGAGGGGGGGAGGGTGTCTGGTTTAAAGGGAAAAGGTCAGAAATTGATGGAAACACCACCGAAATGGTTCTGGAACAGCATGGGGAGGATGTATGGATGCATCTTGGACTCCCAGGTCGCTGCTGGGAAAGATGTTGTCCGATCAGTATGCACCTTTTACAGACTGACAATAATACGCACCAAACCGAAGAAAAAAACAATTTTAAGGGAAAAATTTATAGGAAACATTTTTTCCTCTATATTTACTTGTATATAAAGGGCAATTTCAGCCGAAAATGTTGTTGATTTTCGGAACTGGGGCCATGATTAAGAGGGACGGCCGGTGGCATCCGTATTGCACTGCTAGAGGTGAAATTCGTGGACCGATGCAAGACGAACCACAGTGAAAGCATTTTCCAAGAATGTTTTCATCAATCAACAATGAAAGACGGATGTTCTAAGACGATCCGACTGTCTTATTCCCATGACCTGCCGAGCTGCTTCAGGGAAACCAAAATCTTTGGGTTCCGGGGGAAGTATGGTTGCAAAGCTGAAACTTAAACTAATTGACGGAAGGGCACCACCAGGAGTGAAGCCTGCAGCTTAATTTGACTCAACACGGCAAACCTCACCCACGGTACGGACACGGGAAGGATTGACAGATTGATAGCTCTTTCTCGATTCTGTGGGTGGTGATTCATGGCCGTTCTGAGTTGGTGGAGCGATTTGTCTGGTTAATTCCGATAACCAACGAGACTCCTCCGTGCTAATTAGTTACGTGAGGTGAGGATTGTGTTGACCAGACACTTATGGGAGAGTGCCTGCTGCTTAGCTGACCGTCGAAAAAATTATGGTTGAGGGTCTGCAGATGAGCTGATCATCGCAAACATTATGGGTGAGGACCTGCTGCCGCTTTGTTGACTCTAGATAACTTCTGCCTGATCGCACGTCCCTGTGACGTCGATGATCCATTTGGATGTCTGCCCTATCAACTTTCGATGTTCTTTTATGCGCCTAACATGGTGACCATAGGTAATGGGGAATCAGTGTTCGATTACAGAGAGGGAGCCTGAGAAACGGCTACCACATCCAAGGAAGGCAAGCGGGGGAGCGCAAATTACCCACAATAAATAACAATACAGGACTCTTAAGAGGCCCTGTTATTGGAATGAGTAATACAAAATTACAGGGAATGTTACTGGTATTTAGGATGAGGAAGCGTTATAAAAGAGAGGTACCACAGGTAATGTCACTGTTTGCAGCGTCTACACTGTATGGCCTCATGCACACGACCGTTGTGTGCATCAGCGTCCGTTCCGTCATTTTTCACAGTTTAGCGGAGGTCCCATTCATTTCTATGGAGCTGTGAAAAAAAACTGATAGTCCTCCATTTTTTCTCTGCGTCCGTCATCCGTGATTCCAGTCCGCCCAAAAAATATAACCTGTCCTATTCTTGTCAGTGGAAAACGGAGGACGGACCTATTCAAGTCAATGGGTCCGTCAAAAAAAAACTGATGCACAACTGGTATGTCATCCATGTCTGCGTCCGTGTCCTTTTTTTTCTACAAGACCTTGGTGCAATAAAATTACACTTTTCATTAACCGTCCTTTTTTTCCCCCTGTCAGACAAAAAAAAGGAAGACACAAGGAAACACAACTGAAGCAAAATCGGACACGGACCACTGAAGCCAAATCACTGACATTGAAAAAACACTGTCGTGTGCATGAGGCCTAAGTCACAGATATGCGAGGGCCTGCAGGTGAGCTGACCAGCGAAAACATTATAAGAGACGGCCTGCTCCCACTTTGTTGACTCTAGATAACTTCTGCCTGATCGCACGTCCCCGTGACGTCGACGATTCATTTTGATGTCAGCCCTATAAAATGTGGAGCAATTTTTCCACAAGGACCTTCTGGTATTGCACCGTTTTGCTTGTCCTCTGCACCAGAGGAATTGGAGATGATAAGTTCTCTTTGCAGTGGGGGTCAAAAAGGGTTATGCGTATAATGCGCGGGTCGCGGGAAAGGCATCCTAACATGAAGTCATCCATGTGTGCCAGTGTACCAACAGTCAAGACTTTGCTGTCGTCATAAGGTGAGCTGACCCTGTAAAAGATTGTAGCTGAGGGCCTGCTGGTGAGCTGACCCTGTAAAAGATTGTAGCTGAGGGCCTGCTGGTGAGCTGACTATCTAAAAAAATTTGTGGACGAGGGCCACAGCTCAGTCTGGTCCCTTATCCCCTGCCACAGCTCTGCCGCGGTGTGCTGTTTGTCACCTAAGTAAATAAGTTTCAGCACGGCCTGTTACCGATTCCCCGCTGCAGTGCTACACTGCTTCCAGCTACTGACTGATGGCTGACTGGTGCTGCAAGATGATAATTCAGAGGTGGAAGTGGAGGAGGAGGAGGAGGCGGAGGAGGAGAAGGGGTTGCAGCCACTAACGTAGGTGGCAGCAGAAACCCTGATGGAAGTAGGGCCAGCAATCCTTGGCGTTGGTAGCACCTGTGCCAGCCCAGGGTACGGCTCACTCCCGGCCTTCACAACGTTCACCCAGTGTGCCGTCAGGGAAATGTAGCGTCCCTGGCCAAAAGCACTTTTAATGTTGCTGCCACCACCGCCTAATGAAAAATTACACTGATTGAATGTCGCTGATATTTTGGATGCGCTAACCAGCAGCAAAAAAATTAGACTGAATGTCACTGATATTTCAGATACGCAAACGTTATACAGGAGATGTAGCGCAGCTAATCTCACTGTCCGCAGCAGACACCGTCTACGGAAAAAGGACAATGGATGTCACTGATATTTTAGGGATGCGCGGATAATTTAACTGTCCGCAGCGTACACCGTGTATTGAAAAATCTAATTTTATGTCAGAGAACATTTTTAGTAGCCCACAAGTTACACTGCAGATGCGGCCCTGGTCGGGTCACTGTCAGAAGCGAACACCGTCTACGGAAAAAGTGCACTGGATGTCACTGATATTTTAGGGATACGCACAGGAGATGTGGCCTGGATAATTTAACTGTCCGCAGCCGCCTATTATGCGGTATTTTGCGCAGGATGCGCTAAAAACATATATTGCTGCTGTCACACACAATAGTCCTTAAAAGGACTTTTGGGTCTCTGAAATGTTTTTGTACACTTATAATATTCAATTACACTCCCTACACTTTCTGTCCCTTCCTATCCTCAGCTCTTCCTAAATTTGAATGAACCAAACACGCGTCATCAGGTGCGATATAGCTCCCAATGAAGCGTTCCGGCCAGCCAATCACTGTAATGCCAGTAACCAACATGGCTACTGGCATTACAGTGAGGGCAGTACTTACCTGCACATTTATTGGCTGCTTAGCAGCCGCGAAACGTGCTGGAGGGAGACTCGAACATTGTGCTCGAGCACATGGCGGTACTCAGCCAAGTACCGCCATGTGCCGAGCATAGCGATGCTCGAGCCGAACTGGTATTTGTCCGAGCATGCTCGCTCCACACTACTTCATATATGCACAAACTTGAGAAAATGTATAATATAAGTGATTTGATAAGAAAAATTAAAAATATCAAATTACCAAAACAAGGCTTGCCTCTAAAACTCAAGGGGACGGTACTAAAGAAAATAATCAAGATCAGCCTGTTGAAGGAGAAGTGGCGGAAAAGGGTCAGCTGGGGATATCTGCACCTACTAGCCAATTAGAAACTAGTAATGAAGATGCACATATTTTGGGTGAAATCCTTACTTTTGTCAAGAGAACTAAGGATGCGTTAGAGAATCTAACAACACAAATGGGATCAGAAAAAAACGATATATCACTCATTAGACATGATCTAAATAAAGTGCGATCCAAGCTCCAAGAGTTAGACGAGTGCTGAAAGATGATAATTCAGAGGTGGAAGTGGAGGAGGAGATGGAGGAGGAGAAGGGGGGGTTGCAGCCACTAACGTAGGTGGCAGCAGAAACCCTGATGGAAGTAGGGCCAGCAATCCTTGGCGTTGGTAGCACCTGTGCCATCCCAGGGTACGACTCGCTCCCGGCCTTCACAACGTTCACCCAGTGTGCCGTCAGGGAAATGTAGTCCGAGCACCTCAGATATAAGGTTAGAGGATGATACTGTGAAACAAGATATTCTACTCCTAGAAGAGGAAAAGGGGGCCCTGACAGCCAAACTTATAGACCTAGAGGACAGGTCAAGACGTTGCAAGATCAGGATTCTAGGGCTTCCCGAGGGAGAGAAGGTAAAGACCTTGAAGCATTTTTGCAGACATGGCTCTTAGAGAATTTGGGAAAGGCTTGCTTTTCTTCTGTTTTTGGGGTGGAACGAGCACACCGCCTGCAATTGCGCAAAAAAAAAAAGTGCATGGGTCCGATCCGTCTGTAATGCTAGAGCTCCTGAGCTCCAAGGACTGGGATAGGATCCTCAGGAGAGCGAGGGAGAAACCGGATCTGAGCTACAATGGCTGTAAGATGAGCTGGGATGCAGGATGGTTGGATATAGTTGGAACTGGTAGAGAGATTATTTTTTTTTTTTTCCTGGTCTCCTTGACCCAGTCTGTCAGTTAGGATATTAGCATGGAATGTACGGGGTATGGAGGACAAAGTTAAGAGATGTGCCATCTTAAATTTGATTCCCAAACATCTCCCGGGTAAAGTAGGCTTAAAGGGGTATTCCCATTTGATTAATCATCTTTGATTAAAATATTTATCCCCCATTTAACTTTTTTGTAAATATATTTCATTAACAAAAACCCATTGTTCTCTTTTAAATCTAAATGTCTTAATCCATTGTTTATCTTCGTGGCCCATGGATACGGCCACCGCTCGCCGGCCGCATCCATGGCCGCGCTTGCGCAGTCGTTTCCCCTTCAATGCTGCGGCCAGCCTCTCACTCACAATGTGAATCCATATTCTTTTGAGCCGTGTCTAAAAGAGAGCTGCGCATGCGCGGCTCCAACTCTGCACAATAGAATATAATTCTGCGCATGCACGGCTGCCTGAGACGAGTTCGGACAGCATCGGAGAGGAGGACCGGGAGACAACTTCATAAGTGGTGGGTAAGTATTATTTTTACATGCACCACCAATTCCACCAACGATTGGGGGCTATTTGAGGCACTTGGGGGGCTTATGGAGGCACTTGGAGGGGCTATTTGGGGGCTTATGGAGGCACTTGGGGGGGCTATTTGAATGGGGGCTTATGGAGGCACTTGGGGGGCTATTTGAATGGGGGCTTATGGAGGCACTTGGGGGGGCTTTTTTAAAAAAAGGGGCATATGGAGGCACTTGGGGGGCTATTTGAGGCTGATGGGGGCTTATGGAGGCTGATGGGGGCTGTTTGAGGCATATGGGGGGCTATTTGAGGCATATGGGGGCTGATGGAGGCACTTGGGGGCTGATGGATGTAGCAGAGCTGATTATGCTGCTGTTCAGCCATAGTTCTAGTGGGGAAGGGAATAGACAGATGTAGCAGAGCTGTATATGTTGCGGGTCAGCATCAATGCTGGTGGAAGAGAGAAACTGATGTAGCAGAGCTGTATATGTGGCGGGTCAGCATCAATGCTGGTGGAAGAGAGAAACTGATGTAGCAGGCTGTATATGTGGCGGGTCAGTATCAATGCTGGTGGAAGAGAGAAACTGATGTAGCAGGCTGTATATGTGGCGGGTCAGTATCAATGCTGTGAAAGAGAGAAACAGATGTAGCAGAGATGAATATGCAGCTGTTCTGACACAGTGCTGGTTGAAGAGATAAACAGACAGATGTAGCAAAGCTGTATATGATGCTTTTCAGACACAGTGCTAGTGGGGGAGTAGAATAAAGATGTAGCAGGGCTGTATAGGAAGCCATTCAGCCAAAGGGATGTTAGGGTACTGGAGAAGACACATGTAGCTGAGCTGTATATGCATCTATAAAGATACATAGTGTGAGGTTTATACACAACTGGAGTACAGCTATAATGGAAACAAATCTGCATCAGTGCTGGTGGGTGGGGTCTGGTCAACCTTTTGAGCTAATGTATAATATGGAATTATAGTTTTTGATGGACAGAATGGGTTTGTAAAAGATCAGAGATTTTGTGTGTAAAACTGCATGACAGCCACCTGTTACTGTACACTGAGCTCACTTCACATGGCTCTCTGATGATTCCCCCAGCAGGGGGAGGGGCCTCACAGACACTGCAGGCTGCCAGACTGATGAGTCATACTCTTCACATGAACTAGCACGCAAGGACTGAGCTCTCAGTGTGATGTCATAAGGAGGTGTGGCCGGCCTTCATTCAAACTTCCTAAGCCCGCCCAGCCTTAGCAGCAGAAAACCAGGAAGTGAACAGCGAGCTGGCAGCAATTGAGAATGAAGTAGCAAGATGGGAATACCCCTTTAATGGAAACGCACTTGAACAAGGACACCATTTATTGTATTAAAAAGAGTTCCTTCTATCATTCAGTTTATATTAGCTACTCTGGGGGGCTTTGTGTACTGAAGGGTTGATTTTAAGTGCGTTTCCATATCCAGTGATGGGGAAGGGAGATATATTTTCCTTTATGGAATAATAAATGGCACAAAATGTATCCTTGCATTCGTTTATATTCCTCCGCCATGCTCTCCGTACATACTGGGTCAATTAGTAATATTTATGGAACAGAGGGGAAGCTGTGCAACCAATATTATTGGCGACTTTAATTGTGTAATGGATATAGAATTGGACAGGATTAGTAGTATTAGAGGGGAGGGTGCTCCCTGTAGATTTACTTCTCCACTAGCAAAATTCTGCAGAGAAACGGGGTTTGTTGATATTTGGAGGAAACTGAACAGGAGAATATTTCAATCACATTGAATTCCCAAGACTATCTGAGGAGCAGAGATCTGCCCTGGATGCACCGATCTCCGAGCGAGCTACAGAGTGCCCTGAAATCAGTTCAAGGTAATACTTCTCCGGGCTCGGATGGGTTACCCTTTGAGGTCTACAGGAGATACCGGGATGTGTTGCTCCCCTGCCTGGATGAGGTCATTCGTGGCTCAGTCTGGGAGGGGGAATTTACAAGATCTATGATGGAGCCTATTATTGTGTTAATAGGCAAAAAAAGGGGATAGATCTGATGGAGGTCGGTGCATACAGACCAAAATTATCGCTAAGGTATTTTCTATCAGACTCAGGAAAGTTATAGAGTCGATTATACATCCTGACCAATGTGGTTTTATCTCAGGGAAGAGCACTCGTCATAATATAAGCATGCAGGTGACGGGGGGGGGGGGGGGGTGCTCCATCCTGTCATTGGAGGCCACTAAGGCCTGTGACAGGGCGGAGTGGGGTTTCCTCTGGACAGCAATGAGGCAGTTTGGTATAGGGAATACTTTATTAATATGACAAGACTTCTTTACACAAACCCGACGCCTCGAATCAGTGGTAACGGTGTTAACTCCTTCTGTTCTATTATCGAGAAGTATGCGTCAGGGATGCCCCTTATCTCCCCTTTTATTTAATCTATTTTTGGAGCCCTCGGCTTTAAAGATCAGGCGAGGATGGGAGTGTAGGTAAAGTGTCTTTATATGCTGATGATATCTTATTTTGTCTTTGTGATACCCCGAATACTTTACCGAATATCATCCATAGTGTGGAGGAGTTCGGGGGCATGTCGGGGATTCATTGGAACAAAACCATTTTGTTACCCTTGGAAGATATGATGCCGGATAATACAGGGGGAGTGAGGATACTGGGGCCACAGGAGTCTTTTGAGTACCTGGGCATAAGAGTTTCTTCCTCTATAGATGTTTTTTTTTCCACTTAATATTACCCCGCTAATTAAAAAAATAAAAGCCAAGATTGCTATTTGGTCTAAATTGCCACTATAAATGGCGGATAGAATTTCACTTATTAAAATGGTTATTCTTCCTCCACTTTTGTATCAGTGTATGGCTGCCCCAGTGGGGATCGATAGCTGCACGTTCTCACTTATTGACAAGCTATAAAGCGAGTTGATTTCGGGGAGAAAACATGTTGGAATTAAAATAGAATATTTCCACTATCCTGTTACTTCAGGAGGATCGGGTGTTCCTTATTTCAGAGGTTACTATCTGCCGCCCAGTTACAAAAGATAAGGGAATGGCAGCGTGGCCCTGTGTTAATAGATTTGGTTTATAATTCAGGATACAAAAGTATATTTGTGCGATTGGAATCGAGACAATTGAAGCAAAGGAGGAGACCTGCATGCCGAGCCATGGGGCGTCTTCTTAGAAAAGTGTGGGACTATATGAGAAAGTTAGTAGAAGTTACTACATTAGATTTTATGCCACTTTGGGGAAATGTTCACTTGGGTGAGTTTTTGAGTATGTGAGTATAAATTCAGGCATTAATTACACTTCTCAACTTTTCAGGGAGGGGGCTATTCTTACATTAGACGAGATTTCTCACTTAGAAGGTATTAGTAAGATTAATTGGTTTAGATATAGACAATTACACTCTCACAGGTCAATCTCCATTATTTACAGTAGAACATAATAAATTAATAGAAATATTGACTAAAGCACCGGTGGGAAGATTAAATTAACACATAAATATAGGGCACTGATCCATGGCATGGCAGGCGGAGCAGGGCGAGATGGAGACGTGTGGTCCCTGGACTAGTACAGATGGACTGGGACAGGATTCATAGTAATATGAGAAGATCCTCGAGTAATACAGTTTCATTTTGTACACTGGTTGTATTCATCCCCTGCCCGAATAACAAGGATGCATGGGGGGGGCCTAACTCGGGTTGCCCTAGGGGGGGACCACAAGTTTGCCGACTTCATGCATCTTTGCTGGAATTGTAGCTACGTTCAGGCTTTTTGGCAGGATGTATATGGAACCGTCAGGGGTACAGTTGCCTTTTACTGTTCAAGCGGCTTTATTGGGGGATATCGAGAAAGATCAGGGTTCAGAATATAAACTTAAGCTCATTTCTATGGTGTTTATGTTGACTAGAGTTATTATAGATGGTGGATGGCTCGAGCCGCTCCCGATATTAACAACTGGCTCAGCCTGGTTAAGAAAGTGAAGGCATATGAAAGGATTAGATACATTTCCCAAAATAAACTAGAAGTATGGTCCAAATTGTGGTCTACATGGTAGATGGTTGCATTGCAGGTTGGGCCTCCTTTTTTTTCCCCTCCTTGCTCCACCAGGGGAACTATGGGGTTAATTCTCTATGAAATGGCCTCATTTGGTAGGGGTCTATATTATGTAATTATTGTTTCTTGTATTTGATATGAGAAAAATAAAAAAATAATAGAGAAAAAAATATATTGCCCATTGAGCTGTGAGTCTACTCATATACATAGTATGCATTATAATCTCAGCAGTCCACACAGCACTACAACCCCCATCATTCTAGCAGTGCACCCATCCTGCAGGGTCTTACCTGTGGCAGCACAGAAGGCGATCACCAGGAGGAGGCTCTTGTACGCTGCCATTGTGAGCGGAGTGATGTCTAATTGGGGGAGGATCGCCCTTTATATATAGTCGGCTTTTAAAAAGAATGTTTTCAGTAAACCTAACATTTCTATCATTCCACAAAGCAAATAATTAGCCCTCGGCCATAAATGTGGACAATGTCAAAAATGTTACAGCCAGCAACAGAAAAAACACGACGGGCCAGATTTATCATTATCTCAGGTCAGAATAATGGAGTGAAAAAGTCCCAAAAAAAGTCCCAAACGCTAAAACTGCGCACAAATTTGTGACTTTTTTCTGCTCTGCACTATGCTCGCCAGTTTTCTGAAAGTGGGAGTGTTTTCTTATGTAAATGAATCTCTAGACAGATTTACTATTGGGACTATTTAAAAAGTCGCAAAAAAGTCGCAATTTCACTCCAGTGAGGACCATGCTTATCTTATGAGACTTTTTAATAGAACATGCGACTTTTTCATAAAAACGTGCGACTTTTTCGTAAAGATGTGCGACTTTTGTAAAGCTGCTTACTGACGGATAAACTGCTACCGTCAAACCACATTTATTACAGTCTTAAAGGGCCGATCATAAATCTGACTTGGCTAAAACTGACTTTAGCCATATGTGAAAGTGGAGTGAGCGGTCAGAGTCATGATAAATCTGGCCCAATGAGTCCATTAATAACCTAAACAAGCAGTGACTTCACACCGAGGATTCCTGACAAATCGGTCTCTTCATCCAGGAGAGTATAACATGGTGTCTGAAGCAATACATATATACACTACATGGAAAAAGTGCTGACCCCTCCACATTCCACCTCCAGGAGCTTTTCTGACCTCACTTTCTACATCCATAGGCAGTAATATGCAGTTGTTCCCATTTTGCTCTTCTGGGAAGGATTTTTACAAAATTTTGGAAGGTGTCAGTGGGAATTGTTTCCCATTCATCCAGAAGAACATTTGTGAGGTCAGAGACTGTTGTTGGAGGAGAGGGCCTGACTCACAATCTCTCTGATGTTGGATGGGGTGGAGGTCATCTCATGTGTCCTGTCAAGTTGTACGAGATCCCCCAACCATGCCTTCTATAGAGTTTCCTTGCACACTGGGGCGCAGTCATGCTAGAACAGAAAAGGGACACTATCTCTCTTCTGCCTCCACCATCTTTGGTTCCCTACTATATCTGGCATGTCCCATACAATCGCTTGTGCCTACATAGAGACCTCCAATAGGACATTACTACATAGAGACCATAATAGGACATTACTACATAGAGACCCCAATAGGAAATTACTACATAGAAACCCCAATAGGACATTACTTCATAGAGACCCCCAATTAGAAATTACTAAATAGAGACCCCAATTGGACATTACTACATAGAGACCACAATAGGACATTACTACATAGAGACCCCAATAGGACATTGCAACATACAAACCCCCAATAGGACATTAATACATCAACACCCCTAATAGGAAATTACTACATAGAGACCCCAATAGAACATTACTACATAGAGACCCCAATAGGACATTACTACATAGAGATCTCCAATTAGACATTACCACATAGAGACCTCCAATAGGACATTACTACATAGAGACCCCAATAGGACAATACTACATAGAGACCTCCAATTACACATTATTACATAGAGACCCCAATAGGACATTACTACATACCAACCCCCTGTAGGACATTACTAAATAAAGACCTCCAATACAACATTGGTACATTGAGACCTCCAATAAACATTACGACATAGAGACCTCCATCAGGAAATTACTACATAAAGTGCATAGAATCAGGTCCATAACATTGGATGTCGAACATGAGAATCTCCAGGGGATCTTAAAATCCTGCTACAGGTTTGATATCTGGGTCTTGTCTGTGGGCATTACATAGGAACTCTTTACATTTCTGGGACGGGTTCCTTTTTGTGTTTCAGGTTCTTTTGTATTCAGGCATCATCCTTGTGTAGGACATGATGTTACTTTATCTTCGATTCTCTAGCTGTGGATATACGTCACTATAAGAGGTACTCGGTGGTTCTCTTCATTTTCCTTGTATTGGAAGAGTTGACTTCTGGGGATCAGAGCAGTCGTGATGATTTGCTGATTGCTCTGATGTAAATATCTTCTTTTGAGATGGGTGAAGTGTTCATCCCTGTCTGATGGGCTGGAACAGGATTATATCTGATGGTCTGACTGTAGATGATGGACTTCAAAAAATATGAAACAAGGTGACCACTTCTTTAAGGCATCCCCAAGATATGAAATACAGAAAATCAGGGGTGGTAGCAATGCATTCAAAATTTATATTGACTGTGAAGGTTCTCATTTATCCAGGTCATGGTATATCTGTAGAGAATAAATCAAGGCAACTGGACTTACTGTAGATTTCTTGAAAACGTTTCACTCGTTCTTCCAACGAGCTTTCTCAATTATGAGTTTTCTCAAGTCCAACGAGCTTTCTCAATTCTCTCAGAATTGAGAAAGCTCATTGGAAGAACGAGTGAAATGTTTTCAAGAAATGTACAGTAAGTCCAGTTACCTTGATTTATTTTCTACAGATCTGGCTGCCTGAATCCAGAGAATCGGTCATAGGGAAGGGGAAATCAGCTTGCCAATAGCAGCCACACATTGGGCCACATATGTTGGGAAGCCACATCTCCAACAGTAAATCATAGAGATGAGATGTTTGGTTAGAGGGACAGATGAGTGTGAATGCTGTAGAAGTGGAGACTTAAATACAAAAGGAATAGTCCAGTACAGCCCACCCGTTACAATGTTGACTGGAAAATGCTGACCTCTCATGCTTGCAGAAAGAAGATAGAGAAATTTCAGAGATCTTCTAAAACAAATCTTCATTGAAGCATGTAAAATCCAGTATTATCCAGAGCCAGACATATGTACTAAAAAACGCACCATTTCTGACACGTTTTGGCCTTACTAGCCGGAATACTAGAATTGTTAATATTGTGTGATTAACGTATTTTTTGCCCCAGAAAACCAATTTTTGCCCCCAAAAGTGGTGGAAAAATGCCCCATCGTCTTATTAGGCAAATACTAAGGAGCACTTCCATTGCGTTCCCATGCTGGACACAAAATCGCTGCAAGCATGTAAGTCAATGGTGATGGATCCGGGTTTTTTCGGACATGAATATACTGGATCCGACGCCTATTGAATTCCAGTGGTTTTATTGCCAGATCCGGTTTCTTCATTTTAGATATAATGCAACCTGATCTGTTCTGAATTGATGCAGCCGATTGTATTATAATAACGGAACCACTTTGCTGTGGTTTTGAGATCCTGTGATGGACAGCAAAAGCGCAAATGTGAAAGTAGCCTAAGGCCTCTTTCAAATGGGGGTTGCGGGTGACGTGCGGGAAAAGATGCTGGTGCGTTGCGGGAAAATGCGCGATTTTTCCACGCAAGTGAAAAGCGTTTTAATGCGTTTTAAACGCTCGTGAGAAAAATCGGCATGTTTGGTACCCAGACCCGAACCCGAACTTCTTCACAGAAGTTTGGGTTTGGGTTGGGTGTTGTGTAAAGTTTATTATTTTCCCTTATAACATCGTTATAAGAGAAAATAATAGCATTTTTAATACAGAATGTTAAGTAAATAAGGGATGGAGGGGTTAAAAATAAAATAAAAAATTAAACTCACCTCATCAACTTGTTCACAAAGCCCGACTCGTCGTAATTTTTTTCTTTGAGGACCTGGGAGGAAAAGGACCTTTGGTGACATCACTGCGCTCATCACATGGTCCATCGCTATGGTGATGGGCCATGTGATGGCCATGTGATGGCTTTGCGCTTATTACATGGTCCATCACCATGGTGATGGACCATGTGATGAGCGCAGTGACGTCACCAAAGGTCCTTTTCCTCCCAGGTCCTCAATGAATGAAGACGAGCCGGGCTTCGCGAAAAAGTGGATGAGGTGAATTTAAATTAATTTTATTTTTTTAACCCCTCTATCCCTTATTTACTTAGCATTCTGTATTAAGAATGCTACTATTTTCCCTTATAACCATGTTATAAGGGAAAATAATAGAGTCCCCATCCCGATCGTCTCCTAGCAACCATGCGTGATAATCGCTCTGCATCCGCACTTTCTTCTGGATGATTGCGATTTTCACGCAGCCCCATTCACTTCTATGGGGCCTGCGTTGCGTGAAAAACGCACAATATAGAGCATGCTGCGATTTTCGCGCAACGCACAAGTGATGCGTGAAAATCACCGATCATGTGCACAGCTCCATAGAAATGAATGGGTCCGGATTCAGTGCGGGTGCAATGCGTTCACCTCCCGCATTGCACCCGCGTGGAAAACTCGCCCGTGTGAAAGGGGCCTAAATCTTTCAGTCCCGGCACGTTAAGCCTGTTATATATCCAGAGAGTTTTGTGGCAAGTGCATCAATACTGCAGAAATCTTTTCACAGTAGACCTCCTGATGTCTTGATCTGGTGGCCCCGTAGTGCAGTCGGCATTGTGTACAGGGGATCAGATATACCGCATTAGATGCGTTACAAATGAATATCCTGCCAGATACTGGGATAAGTCTGATTATTAGGAGAAGCAAATTCCTTCATAGGTGACATCACCACAAGTACATGTTTTGTGACCGTATTTGTTCACCTAACAGTAGGTTCTTTTTAGTATGTTTAGGATGACACGAGGTGGCAAACAATAATGTATCGCCATCAGTTGGTTTCTAAATGTACGTGTTTTTGCAGTTTGTGTGTGAACATCGCCATATAATTAAAGGTCCAAAAACTCAATGCAAGTTGCATGGTATTTCACGCTGAAAAACAACCCCAAAGAATAGAGTAGAGATCTGCCATGATCCATGTGTGGTGTGATTGCCAGGAGACTTGTTGTAGTGCCGCCAATACTGGTGTTGAATCCTGGATGAAAAATCTAAGGAATCAGTGGTTGGAGTAGTCTATCTACTGACTGGTAGGTTCTCATTAAGAGAACCTATGCCCACCACAATAGGACGAAAGGGTGGAGGAAACCCCAGCTTGTGTATTTTTGAAAAAGAGTGGAAAACTGGAATTACCGGATAATCAACCAAGTAAAACCATAAAAAGAAAAATCTTATTGTCCAATCTCATATAGTTTGGCGCTGCAGGATCCACTTGAAGTAGGCCTTCTTCACTACAAAAAAGGGGTCATTTACTAAGCTGAAGTTCACCTAAATTAGGCGTATTTAAGGTGCAGTTGCGCTGCTGTGGCTTCGCCCCGCTCACGCCAGGTCTAAAATTGTGGGCATGGTGTGGATGGGGAAGCGGACGGGTAGCAGCCCCGTCTCATTCACTATTTTCTACATCTGGTTTAGGCGTAGAAAAAGGTCTAAATGTAAGACAGCTCGGAAGCTGTCTTACATTTAGAACTGGATGCGACGAAGTTATGGAGAAGCCGACGCCTTTTCATAACTCCCGCAGATCCACTGCCATCTTAGGGGTTTATTAAGACCAGCATCTAAAATGCCAGTCTTAAAAAATGTGGCTAGTAAGATAATGTGGCACTTAAACCTGGGTAGAAATATAAAGTTTGGATTCTTTCAAAGTAATGCACTGGTAGAGTTGAAATGCGAGTGTCCCACCATGCTGTCTCACCACCCAGAGCATCCATCTTGAGAAAAAGGTGAAGGAAAGGAGGACACGCAAATACAAAAGGATGGACCAGGAGGACACAAATACAAAAAGGAACAGAAAACACATAAAAACTGAAGCGAAGATATGAAAGCAGTTAGAAGTATATTATAAGTATAACACACCCCTCAGTACGTCAGACCTATCGATAGCACACCTATACCAGTCCTTATAAAGGACTTTTGTGGCCCTATTAGCTAGCATCTGGTGTCCCTAACAGCCTGTCCCTGCTCCACACATCAACCTCTCCCTACACTGGCAAAACACTGAATGTAAAATGGCGGCCAGATCGGGTTTATTTATAAGGTAGGGGGTACGTCCATGAACGTCTTAATTGGCTGTCCTGTACCACCTGATGGATGTGTCATGGGTAAAAGTCCTTCACAATGTAAAAGAGTATGGTAGGCGCAAATTTCTCCATATGTTCGCATGTTCAGCGAATTGCGAACGCGCAAAGTTCGCCGAAAAACAACCGCCGGGCGAACTGCAAGGTCATCTCTATCCACAACCCACAAAACTGAAATCAGGAGATCATTGCCCTCTGACATACAAAAAGTAATCTCTCTGCAGTGTAAGGAGCTGCAAAACTTGCTGCCATATAAGACCCCAGGGAACAAGAAAACCCAGTTCTCCAACCAGTCACAGCTTAATGTCAAAAAAGGAACCAGACAATGGAATTGGTAGAAGGGGAATTCCCACAGTGACTTTCGAGACTGCTCAATCACAGCCATATCTCCAACATCTACTAGCAATCACCTCCGACCAAAGTAAAGCACACCTGTAAAACAGCAATTTCAAGATGCAGTTGTACCCAGAGTGACCTCTTGATAAATCTCCAAAAAACCGACACAGAAGGCAAAGCAAAAGGCACAACGAATGATGTTCTGCATGATGAGCTGCCCAATACACATATGACTGCCCCCCGATCCAAAATTGAGGGGCTGACAAAAACCTGCAAAAGAAGAAAAGAATCGAAGAACGAAATAAAATAAAAAATAGGATGGACTGAAAAGAAAGATGAAGACGGAAACAAAACTGTCTCTACTTTAGCAACAAATCTGGACTCACATAAGACCCAAAACTTCGAGATCATCACCTGCCCAAATGCTTAATATCTTGTTTGCACCAAACCAAGAGCATCAGCCTTGGTGGCCTCCCCAAATAGAACATCTAAAAATACCAAGACACAAACAATTGAGTATGTGTGAATAGATACAATAGATCACCAAATATTGGAAAACACACATGTAATGTAACTTCATCCTTTACTAATAAAATGTCACACAACACATAACATCTGACAATACAGGACAATGCTGGGACACAGAAGGTTCCCCCGCAGCCAGAACCGGTCGGCATACTCAAGTCTCAAAGGAGTGTGCAATCTATGTATATAACACTTATCACAAAAGTGTCAAAATATTAGTTCTAAATGCACATAATCCTCCATTTAGCTACAAGCAATATTGCACAATCCCATAAACGTAATGCTTATCAGTCATTGCAAAGAATCTCAGCAGAAATAAAAAACTGTAAATAGGTGATGATACACAGTCAAAGCAAGACCAAGCACTGAAAGGGTTATAAACAGTTTTGCAAAGTAGCATGAAAAGGAGAGACATATACAGACCAGGAGCCAAGGGGGACCACCAACTCCAACGCGCGTTTCGCCTCGCTTCCTCTTGGGGGCGTACCCTACCATCAAAACCTCATGCTATTTATACCCCATCTAATTAGTCAGTTACACATATTGCCTAATTTTTAATGACACCCAGTTATTCTAAGCTAAATGTACCTGCACTCCTGTACCCTGGTTCCGTTAACCCAGACTCAATTTGTAGGGGTACAGATAGGGCGATCTGTCACAAAGACCGTGATCGCCGAACAGTGCGCTGTCTTCCTGGCGCTAGAGTTCCACACATCGCGGATCGGGTTGACAGATTACTGGGAGAGGCTGGAGAAGACCCAGCGGTCATGGTCCATATCGGAACCAATGACAAAGTTAGGGGTAGGTGGAGAGTCCTTAAAAATGATTTTAGGGATTTAGGTCAAAAGCTTAGGGTAGGGACCTCAAAGGTAGTGTTTTCCGAAATACTACCTGTACCACGAGCCACACAAGAAAGGCAGCGGGAGATTATGGAGGGGAACATTTGGCTCAAGAACTGGTGTAGGAAGGAGGGGTTTGGGTTCCTGGAGAACTGGGCGACTTCTCTGTCGGCTACAGGCTCTATCGTAGGGACGGGCTGCACCTCAATGGGGAAGGGGCAGCTGTGTTGTGGAGAAGATGGCTAGAAGGTTGGAGGAGTGTTTAAACTGGGGCAGGAAAATTACATTATAGGAGGGGAAGATAGTGCAGATAGAGGCCGGGGGCAAGGTAGTGGGACTAGGGGGGGGGTGGTAATTACATTATTGGAGGGGAAGATGAGGAAGATAGAGACCGGGGGCAAGGTAGTGGGACTGGGGAAGGAATGGAAGGAGGCACTAGAACAGTTCAGAAGGAAAGGTGTCGGGTAAAAAATATACATAAACCTCTTAATTGTATGTATACTAATGCCAGAAGCCTGACTAATAAAACTGGTGAACTGGAATTAGTGATGTGTGAGGAGGACTATGACATAGTGGGAATAACTGAGACATGGCTGGAGGATAGCTATGACAGTGGGAATAACTGAGACATGGCTGGATGATAGGTATGACAGTGGGAATAACTGAGACACGGCTGGATGATAGGTATGACAGTGGGAATAACTGAGACACGGCTGGATGATGGCTATGACATAGTGGGAATAACTGAGACACGGCTGGATGATAGCTATGATTGGGCAGTTAATGTACAGGGTTACAGTCTGTTTAGAAAGGATCGTCAAAACCGGAGGGGGGGGGGGGGGGGTTGGTCTGCCTTTATGTAAAGTCCTGTCTAAAGCCCACAGTCCGGGAAAATATAAGTGAGGGACATTAACATGTGGAGTCACTGTGGGTAGAAATACATGGAGGCAAAAAAATAAATAAATTACTAACAGGAGTTTATTATAAACCACCTAATATACCGGAGTCCACAGAAAATCTACTACTAAACGACATAGACGAGGCGGCAAATCATAATGAGGTGGTTATTATGGGGGACTTCAACTACCCAGATATAGACTGGGAAACTGAGACCTGTACATCTCATAAAGGAAACAGGTTCTTGGCAATAACTAAAAACAATTACTTTTCCCAACTGGTTCAGAACCCAACTAGAGGGACGGCCATACTGGACTTAGTATTAACCAATAGACCTGACAGAACAACAGATGTGCAGGTCGGGGGACACCTGGGAAATAGTGACCACAAAGTAATAACCTTCCACAGGAAGGAATAAAAATACCAAACTTCAAAAAAGCTAAATTTAGCCAACTAAGAGAGGCCATAGGCCAAACTAACTGAGACAAAGCAGTGGCGTCTCTAGCTTTCAAATTTTGGGGCGGCACACTGGGGGCCAGGACAAAAGTAGGGGGGCAGCTATACTAGCGATACATTTACTCAAGTATGCTTAGAAATGCTGCGATACTTTACCCAATACCTAAAACCGCAACAGGGAAGAAAAGTCCTGCTGTCTGTGGTTTAAAAAAATAAAAATAAAAAATCACTCAGATTTCAACATGTCCTAGTTGCCTGTGAATGACACTGTTATAAATAGGGGGATCTGTGGATGACACTGTTATAGTGAGGGGGATCTGTGGATGACACTGTTATAGGGAGGGGGATCTGTGGGTGACACTGTTATAGGGAGGGAGATCTGTGGATGACACTGTTATAGAGAGGGGGATCTGTGGATGACACTGTTATAGGGAGGGGGATCTGTGGATGACACTGTTATAGAGAGGGGGATCTGTGGATGACACTGATAAAGGGAGGGGGATCTGTGTATGACACTGTTATAGGGAGGGGGATCTGTGGATGACACTGTTATAGGGAGGGAGATCTGTGGATGACACTGTTATAGGGAGGGGGATCTGTGGATGACACTGTTATAGGGAGGGGGATCTGTGGATGACACTGCTATAGGCAGGGGGATCTGTGGATGACATTGTTATAGGGAGGGGGATCTGTGGATGACATTGTTATAGGGAGGGGGATCTGTGGATGACACTGTTATAGAGAGGGGGATCTGTGGATGACACTGTTATAGGGAGGGGAATCTGTGGATGACACTGTTATGGGGGGATCTGTGGATGACACTGTTATAGGGGGGATCTGTGGATGACACTGTTATGGAGGGTGATTTGTGGATGACAATGTTATGGAGGGGGATCTGTGGATGACACATACCGTATATAGCATCTTATGCTATATGTGTCATCCACAGATCCACCCCATGACAGTGTCATCCACAGATCCCCCTCCATAACAGTGTCATCCACAGACCCCCTCTGTAACAGTGTCATCCACAGATCCCCCTCCATAACAGTGTCATCCACAGATCCCCCAACAGTGTCATCCACAGATCCCCCTCCTTATAACAGTGTCATCCACAGATCCCCCTCCCTATAACAGTGTTATCCACAGATCTCCTTCCCTATAATAGTGTCATCCACAGATCCCCCTACCTATAACAGTGTCATCCACAGATCCCCCTCCCTATAGCAGTGTCATCCACAGATCCCCCTCCCTATAACAGTGTCATCCACAGATCCCCCTCCCTATAACAGTGTCATCCACAGATCCCCCTCCCTATAACAGTGTCATCCACAGATCCCCCTCCCTATAACAGTGTCATCCACAGATCTCCCTCCCTGCCTCTCACAGGAGTGTACATTTGACATTTCTAAACTGTAATCCATATCCTGCAGTAACTTTAACTTTAAATCAGGATTCAGCGGCCGCTCTTCTCTACTAGTACCTTTAAATGGGTATTCTCATCTTTAAGATCATATCTCATATGATCCAACTGATGCCCTCCGTAATTTTTAAAAAAAAACTCACCCATGTACTAATTATTCTGTTTATGTAGTGCCACAGTTGTATCCTGTATCCATAGAATACGGCCCGCTCCTCTGCCGCATCTCTGGGCCGCGTCTGCGCAGAGAGGACCTTTGTTTCACCCAGGCGGCCGGTCTGTTGCTCAGGAGCGCGCACGCCGGCTGCCACGCATGCGCATTAGAACATTCACGCCGCATCAGCTAGGGAGAGGATTGTAGCTGCCGGGACAACAGACGTGATGGCAGAGCAAAGAAACAAGTAAGTGCCTGCTGCCATATGCTCTCCGATCGCTGGGCTCGGCAGGGGGCGGAGCTTGTTGCTGGAGCGGGGCTTGTTTCGGGGCTTGGCGGGGGTGGGGCTTGTTGCGGGGGCGTGCGGGGGTATTAAAGGTGTATTGAAGGCACTGGGGGTGGCTGATGGAGGCATATTGGGGGCTGCACTTGTCTAAGGCACTTCCTTCATGGTGCCAGCAACTAGCTGTCAATTGTGCCCACTTTTGCTGCTGGTTAGCCATTTGTTCATGCTCCTGTATGCCAATTGCCCCCAGTACGATGCCAACCAGACGCTGTGGTTTTCTCCAAACTAGGGCAGAAAAAGAACACTTCTGTCAGGCTCTGCTCATTCCAAAAGGTTGAAATCCCTCCCTTTATAGCTATAAGTAAAGATCTTTGGACAGTTCTCTTTACCAGGCTCCAGCACTGGTTATATGTACTGCTGATATTGCCAGTGGTGAGACAACTCACATATGTAGTACATATACAGATGATGTGTCATTCGTCCGACACGGAAGACATGTTTGAATGATATATCAGTAGTCCCACCAGAGGCGATTTGTGCATGTGATATGTATGGATCATCTGTCAGTATTCCACCACTGATAATATGTATGTATGATATGTAAATAGTCCACCGCTGGTGATATGTATGTATGATATGTACAGATGATAACTCAGGAGTCCACCGCTGGTGATATGTATGTATGATATGTGCAGATGATAACTCAGGAGTCCACCGCTGGTGATATGTATGTATGATATGTACAGATGATAACTCAGGAGTCCACCGCTGGTGATATGTATGTATGATATGTAAATAGTCCACCGCTGGTGATATGTATGTATGATATGTACAGATGATAACTCAGGAGTCCACCGCTGGTGATATGTATGTATGATATGTACAGATGATAACTCAGGAGTCCACCGCTGGTGATATGTATGTATGATATGTGCAGATAACTCAGGAGTCCACCACTGGAGATATGTAGTGTTAAGCGCGAATATAGTGCTATAAATTCGATATTTCGAATATTCTTTTTTTTTTTTTTGTTATATTTATTTCTTTCCCACTTCCCTAAAGTTGTTCTTACCTGTCCTTAGGATTCCTGGCTTCCTGGCTGCTCCAGTCAGTGCCCGTTGCCGCTTCTGCCGACTTCCGTGCTCATGGAGCGTCCCCATCACCATGGGAACGTCTCCATACTAGAATGTACTGTCGGAATTGAGAATTACGTTGAAATCGCAATTCGATTAATTCAAGTTATAATAATTGAATTGCAATTTCAACTTGGACCTGGTTTACTATGGTTGGCTTGGTAGAATTAGCGAATATGACGAATGTATTCGTCATATTCCTCAAAACGAAGATAACAAAGTATTCTCCATCTTCGTTTTAGCTACCTATTGGTCAACTTCCCTAATTCTAGCAATCAAATAGGAAGGTTGACTATAGAGACAGCTGTTTTTAATTCGCTATGCGATTATATTATTTTTTTCTTTTTTTTATAAATAGAATAATTATAATTATCAAGTATAATTATTCTATTTATTAAATCAAGCAAAGTAATATAATCGCATAGCGAATTAAACTTCCCTGTCTCTACAGTCAACTTTCCTATTTGAAATGATTGCTAGAATTAGGGAAGTTGACGAATATGGAGCTAAAACGAAGATGGAGAATACTCCGTTATGAGGGATATGACGAATACATTCGCCATATTTTACCAAGCCAACCATATTAAACCAGCTCCAAGTTGAAATCGCAATTCGATTATTATAACTTTAATTAATCGAATTGCGATTTCAACTTGCTCTGCTATATTCCATATTAGGCTAGAATTAACGAATATGGAATATGGAATATAGCAGTGCTAAGTTGAAATCTCCATGCGATTACTTCGAGTTATATTAATCGCATTGCGATTTGAACTTGAGGCTGCTGCTGGGTCTCTAATGGAATGGGTCTAGAATTAACTGATATTGAATCTAGCAGTGCTAATTTTTAATCACAATGTGATAATATTTGCTATTATTATTAACCACATTGCGAATCCAACTTTTATAAGGCACTATTCTGACATACAGAACTATATTTGTTTTATTAGTTAATTCTACCAATACCACCTACACTACGTGCAGAATTATTAGGCAAATGAGTATTTTGACCACATCATCCTCTTTATGCACGTTGTCTTACTCCAAGCTGTATAGGCTCGAAAGCCTACTACCAATTAAGCATATTAGGTGATGTGCATCTCTGTAATGAGGGGTGTGGTCTAATGACATCAACACCCTATATCAGGTGTGCATAATTATTAGGCAACTTTCTTTCCTTTGGCAAAATGGGTCAAAAGAAGGACTTGACAGGCTCAGAAAAGTCAGAAATAGTGAGATATCTTGCAGAGGGATGCAGCACTCTTAAAATTGCAAAGCTTCTGAAGCGTGATCATCGAACAATCAAGCGTTTCATTCAAAATAGTCAACAGGATCGCAAGAAGCGTGTGGAAAAACCAAGGCGCAAAATAACTGCCCATGAACTGAGAAAAGTCAAGCGTGCAGCTGCCAAGATGCCACTTGCCACCAGTTTGGCCATATTTCAGAGCTGCAACATCACTGGAGTGCCCAAAAGCACAAGGTGTGCAATACTCAGAGACATGGCCAAGGTAAGAAAGGCTGAAAGACGACCACCACTGAACAAGACACACAAGCTGAAACGTCAAGACTGGGCCAAGAAATATCTCAAGACTGATTTTTCTAAGGTTTTATGGACTGATGAAATGAGAGTGAGTCTTGATGGGCCAGATGGCTGGATTGGTAAAGGGCAGAGAGCTCCAGTCCGACTCAGACGCCAGCAAGGTGGAGGTGGAGTACTGGTTTGGGCTGGTATCATCAAAGATGAGCTTGTGGGGCCTTTTTGGGTTGAGGATGGAGTCAAGCTCAACTCCCAGTCCTACTGCCAGTTTCTGGAAGACACCTTCTTCAAGCAGTGGTACAGGAAGAAGTCTGCATCCTTCAAGAAAAACATGATTTTCATGCAGGACAATGCTCCATCACACGCGTCCAAGTACTCCACAACGTGGCTGGCAAGAAAGGGTATAAAAGAAGAAAATCTAATGACATGGCCTCCTTGTTCACCTGATCTGAACCCCATTGAGAACCTGTGGTCCATCATCAAATGTGAGATTTACAAGGAGGGAAAACAGTCCACCTCTCTGAACAGTGTCTGGGAGGCTGTGGTTGCTGCTGCACGCAATGTTGATGGTGAACAGATCAAAACACTGACAGAATCCATGGATGGCGGCTTTTGAGTGTCCTTGCAAAGAAAGGTGGCTATATTGGTCACTGATTTGTTTTTGTTTTGTTTTTGAATGTCAGAAATGTATATTTGTGAATGTTGAGATGTTGGTTTCACTGGTAAAAATAAATAATTGAAATGGGTATATATTTGTTTTTTGTTAAGTTGCCTAATAATTATGCACAGTAATAGTCACCTGCACACACAGATATCCCCCTAAAATAGCTAAAACTAAAAACAAACTAAAAACTACTTCCAAAAATATTCAGCTTTGATATTAATGAGTTTTTTGGGTTCATTGAGAACATGGTTGTTGTTCAATAATAAAATTAATCCTCAAAAATACAACTTGCCTAATAATTCTGCACTCCCTGTATAGCAAAATCTCCAAAGCTGGAATTGCAATGCAATAAAAATTTGTTGCATTTCGAATCCAACACTATTGCTAAAATATTCGTATTGCTTGTATTGTTATAGTTAACAAGTGACCACTACATCTTATGGGTTAAATGTCCACCATCGGTATTACTGACGGTCACGGACATTAGCTGTGGGTTTATGCAGCCACACAAAGCAGGTGGCCACGGTGCCCACATAAGGATTGATCCATGTTTAATTATTCTGCTGGATGAAATATAGCTACGTCATTGGGTGTGAAGCGGTAAATGATTATGGCACAAATTGAAGTGGTTACATCACACTACAATGTCTGTAACATGTATGTATGGATAACAGACAAATGTCTCTCATATGCACATCGCACCTCTATTTATGTGCTACACACTATATATCCCACGCTATAAAACCCACACCAAGCCCCCTCCCCCCTCAAACCCTCCACCACCTTAAACCCCCCTCCATCATGTCCCCCCCCACCTCCAGTATTTCAGTATTCGCTGGTTCATTTACCATAACCCAGGGTGCACCACGTGGAGGCGAACCAGCTGTACACCCCATACCGTACCGTCACCTCACTACACAGGTACACCTCTCCTCAGATGACCATTGGCCAATACCCCATTGCTCATACCCCACACACATTCAATTTAAATACAATGTAATGTTATAACGGTAACCTAAAATCTAATTTTTCCCATTTATAGCCATAATTTTTCTAAAATTTTGATGACATGATCACATTAAGTACAAATACTTGTATTTTCAAAGTTTAGCATTACATGTATGCATGTTGTACAAGGTCTATGATTGGACCTGGTCCCGTCACGCTTGCTGCTAAGAGCGCCACAGTCCGCATATTCGGTTTGAATTGTGGCACACACATGACCACCGGCACAAGAAAATAGTCATAGTGAATAAGTGGTGCGACCATAAGCGGCGCCATGTCTATTGCCTTGTTTCCATGTAACGGCGGCTGCTGTATGTAATGATAATGAATTATTACTTTGGCCCAGACTAAATTGTCCGTACTGTAACCCCATTGGTTACAATAAAACAATACACAACAAATTTTATAGAACAATAAAGTTTTATAAAAACAATCTTTAAATAAAGAAAAATATTAGGAACATAAATAACTGAAGCCCCAAAAAACAAATGAAAAAAAAATTTGGGTAATATTTTAATTTGTTTTAACTTTTCAAACAGTCCATCCATGGCTATTTGGTTGGCCTCCTCTGCTAGGGTCAGCTCATGGGAGAATTGGAGCTTCTGCTCCTTCATCCTTCTCATCTGCTGCGCCCTCAACTTCTTCATTCTTTCACGCTGCTCCCGCTGCACTTTTTTCATTTCTTTCATTAAGTTGTTTATCGCTGTAAAAGTAAAGGAAATATAAATTTTAAATGTACTTTAAAAGACAATCATTGTTTGGTGTATAAAGCAGATAAAGCCCTGTCTGACCCAGGAAGAAGTACATCTTTGAATTAAAGATTAAAATAGACAAATTGCCAGGACCAGATGGCATACACCCCCGTATCCTAAGGGAATTAAGTAATGTCATAGCCAGACCCTTATTTCTGATATTTGCGGACTCTATATTGACAGGGAATGTCCCACAGGATTGGCGCATGGCAAATGTGGTGCCAATATTCAAAAAGGGTCCAAAAACAGAGCCTGGAAACTATAGGCCGGTAAGTTTAACATCTGTTGTGGGTAAACTGTTTGAAGGTTTTCTGAGAGATGCTATCTTAGAGTTTCTCAACGGAAAAAAGCAAATAACGCCATATCAGCATGGCTTCGTGAGGGATCGGTCATGCCAAACTAATGTAATCATTTTCTATGAGGAGGTAAGTTCTAGACTTGACAGCGGCGAATCAATGGATGTCGTGTATCTGGACTTCTCCAAAGCATTTGACACTGTACCACATAAAAGGTTAGTATATAAAATGAGAATGCTCGGACTGGGAGAAAACATCTGTATGTGGGTAAGTAACTGGCTCAGTGATAGAAAACAGAGGGTGGTTATTAACGGTACACACTCAGATTGGGTCACTGTCACTAGTGGAGTACCTCAGGGGTCAGTATTGGGCCCTATTCTCTTCCATATATTTATTAATGATCTCATAGAAGGCTTGTATAGTAAAGTATCAATTTTTGCAGATGAAAATAAACTGTGTAAAGTAATTAACACTGATGAGGACAGTATACTGTATATATACTACAGAGGACAGTATACTGTATATATACTACAGAGGACAGTATACTGTATATATACTACAGAGGACAGTATACTACTACAGAGCGATCTGGATAGATTGGAGGCTTGGACAGATAAGTGGCAGATGAAGTTTAACACTGACAAATGTAAGGTTATGCACATGGGAAGGAATAATGCAAGTCACCCGTACATACTAAATGGTAAAACACTGGGTAACACTGACATGGAAAAGGATCTAGGAATTTTAATAAACAGCAAACTAAGCTGCAAAAAACTGTGTCAGGCAGCTGCTGCCAAAGCCAATAAGATAATGGTTTGCATCAGAAGGGGCATAGATGCCGGTGATGAGAACATAGTCCTAACACTTTACACATCGCTAGTCAGACCACACATGGAGGACTGTGTACAGTTCTGGGCTCCTGTAAACAATGCAGACATAGCAGAGCTGGAGAAGGTCCAGAGGAGGGCAACTAAAGTAATAATTGGAATGGGGCAACTACAGTACCCTGAAAGATTATTAAAATTAGGGCTATTCACTTTAGAAAAAGATGACTGAGAGGAGATCTAATTAATATGTATAAATATATCAGGGGTCAGTACAGAGATCACTCCCATCATCTGTTTATCCCCAGGACTGTGACTGTGACGAGGGGACATCCTCTGCGTCTGGAGGAAAGAAGGTTTGTACACAAACATAGAAGAGGATTCTTTACGGTAAGAGCAGTGAGACTATGGAGCTCTCTGCCTGAGGAGGTGGTGATGGTGAGTACAATAAAGGAATTCAGGAGGGGCCTGGATGTATCTCTGGAGTGTAATAATATTACAGGCTATAGCTACTAGAGAGGGGTCGCTGATCCAGGGAGTTATTCTGATGCCTGATTGGAGTCGGGAAGGAATTTTTTATTCCCCTAAAGTGGTGAAAATTGGCTTCTACCTCACAGTTTTTTTTTTGCCTTCCTCTGGATCAACCTGCAGGATTACAGGCCGAACTGGATGGGCAGAGGACTTTTTTCAGTCTTATATACTATGTTACTGTGTTACTATGTTAATCCATTATATATTGGTTTAGTTAGGATTAATAATAGTTCTTTAGACTTAAGGGTTAATGCTTTTTTTGTAGATTAATTACTTTATAGTGTTCATGTTTTATATCACTGTTGTGTGTTGTACGTTCTTTGTTTACAGTTTCATAGTTTTTACACCATTTTTTAGATAAATATTAATATGGTTTTGTGCACTTTAATTTTTTAGTCTAAGAAAATTTTTATATTTTGGATGCTCGTTACATCTTAATTAAATTGTATGCCTCGTTTAGATACTTTATGGAAATCAGTACACCAGTAACATCAGCTAGCTGTAAAAAAAAAATTATGTGTATTTAATTAGGGTCCGTGTTTTTGGACTGAGTGCCCAGACAGATATAGTGGCACAGGTCACTCCCGTACTCCATCAAGCCTTTTTAATAAAGTTTGGATTAAAAATGCTGTTCTTTTCAAGTGTGGACAGGAGATGTGAAAACTGAACCTGCAGAGAAATGAGCGCGGTCTCTGACAGACCCTAAAGACTGGCGATATACTAATATTTTTGTTACACTGCTTGGAGCAAACGCAAAGTGGGGGACTTTAGGTTATGTAATATTTGAAGTGTGAATAATATTAGAGGTTGAACTTGAACTTGTTTATAATTGTTTTCTTGAATAAAATCTGCCTGTGGTGAAGACTAAACTGACACCTGTATGTGTGTGGGGACATTTTTTAAATTAAATCATCAACAGAATATATTTACCCTCCTGGCGGGGGGTGGTCACCACTTCGTCTTCTTCCTCCTCCTCATCCTCCTGGACATCATCTGCCTCCGGGGGACTATGGGCCTGATGCCCTGATGGTCCTGCCTGCACCTCATCCTCCTCATCCTCCATCATCTCCTCTTCCACCACCTTCTTCTTATTGGAGCGCTTAGGGCGCACTTTAGGAAGAGTAGCCCCTGTAATGAACAAATGTTACAAAAATTCCAAGATAAACAAGCAAAGCAAAAAAAAAAAAAAAAGCTACCGGCACACAAATTAATCTATGGTGGGATCTGGATGGGATAATAATTACCCCTATGTTTGATTTCACATGATTTGGTGTTAGATGTAACTATGAATGAAGTCTTTCAGATGGTTTACAGTTGAGTATGTTAATATCTAGGATGAGGTAACGGGGGGTATTGGTTCGCAAGGTACTGTTGCAGGGTTATTGAAATGGGGTGGACCAAGTCAACTGTTTTGACATTGGATAAGGGTTTACATCATCTATCTGTATCTCGCTGTGAGTGTATGTATATATTGTAAAGGGATAATCAGCTACGTGTCCCAACATTTATCAAATCCGTGCTGGAGAACTTTTAGGCAGAAGAGAAACCCAACTAATTTATTGCAAATTTCCAACGTTCCCATTGTACCTGAATACCAGTATAGTCCGTCTTCCACACAATTATAATTTTGCTGTAACAGCCGCCTACATTCAATATGCTGACTGTGCTGTTAATAGTGGCCTGCGAAGCTGTATGGTAGGAAATGTCTATAGCCGATTAGTACGCCTTAGACCTTTTCAAGGGTATGCGGCCCACAGAGAGGGCTCTGAGTGCCGCCTCTAGCACCCGTCCCATCGGTTCGACACCACTTAGCTAAGTTATCAGTTGTAAAGGGATAGAAATACTTATTTGCATAACTGAACACATAAATAACAATAGGTGGGTGATAGAAAATAATGTAAGCATCGTACCTGGACAATTTTTGTCTCTGACTTTTTTAATGAGGTCCATCAGATGCCTTTTCAGGTCGGACCATTTTTTTAAGATAAGCTTCTTTTGTATGCTTTCTTCCATTTTTATGCCATAAAGTGTTAGCAATTCTCCTCACAATTGCCTGTTTCTCTCCCCGACAGCCAAGGTCGTCGTACCCCTTTTCCAACAATGTCTGCAAGATAACAATTAAAGGATGTAATCCCAAAGTTGTAAAATACAATTATTAGTAATTATAGTCATCTCAACCATAAAAAAAATTATTTAATATGAAAATGGTAAAAAAGTACATATTTATATAGTTCCCTATGGAACTACAGGGAGTGCAGAATTATTAGGCAAGTTGTATTTTTGAGGATTAATTTTATTATTGAACAACAACCATGTTCTCAATGAACCCAAAAAACTCATTAATATCAAAGCTGAATATTTTTGGAAGTAGTTTTTAGTTTGTTTTTAGTTTTAGCTATTTTAGGGGGATATCTGTGTGTGCAGGTGACTATTACTGTGCATAATTATTAGGCAACTTAACAAAAAACAAATATATACCCATTTCAATTATTTATTTTTACCAGTGAAACCAATATAACATCTCAACATTCACAAATATACATTTCTGACATTCAAAAACAAAACAAAAACAAATCAGTGACCAATATAGCCACCTTTCTTTGCAAGGACACTCAAAAGCCTGCCATCCATGGATTCTGTCAGTGTTTTGATCTGTTCACCATCAACATTGCGTGCGGCAGCAACCACAGCCTCCCAGACACTGTTCAGAGAGGTGTACTGTTTTCCCTCCTTGTAAATCTCACATTTGATGATGGACCACAGGTTCTCAATGGGGTTCAGATCAGGTGAACAAGGAGGCCATGTCATTAGATTTTCTTCTTTTATACCCTTTTTTGCCAGCCACGCTGTGAAGTACTTGGACGCGTGTGATGGAGCATTGTCCTGCATGAAAATCATGTTTTTCTTACCTTGCAGACTTCTTCCTGTACCACTGCTTGAAGAAGGTGTCTTCCAGAAACTGGCAGTAGGACTGGGAGTTGAGCTTGACTCCACCCTCAACCCAAAAAGGCCCCACAAGCTCATCTTTGATGATACCAGCCCAAACCAGTACTCCACCTCCACCTTGCTGGCGTCTGAGTCGGACTGGAGCTCTCTGCCCTTTACCAATCCAGCCACGGGCCCATCCATCTGGCCCATCAAGACTCACTCTCATTTCATCAGTCTATAAAACCTTAGAAAAATCAGTCTTGAGATATTTCTTGGCCTTGACGTTTCAGCTTGTGTGTCTTGTTCAGTGGTGGTCGTCTTTCAGCCTTTCTTACCTTGGCCATGTCTCAGAGTATTGCACACCTTGTGCTTTTGGGCACTCCAGTGATGTTGCAGCTCTGAAATATGGCCAAACTGGTGGCAAGTGGCATCTTGGCAGCTGCACGCTTGACTTTTCTCAGTTCATGGGCAGTTATTTTGCGCCTTGGTTTTTCCACACGCTTCTTGCGACCCTGTTGACTATTTTGAATGAAACGCTTGATTGTTCGATGATCACGCTTCAGAAGCTTTGCAATTTTAAGAGTGCTGCATCCCTCTGCAAGATATCTCACTATTTTTGACTTTTCTGAGCCTGTCAAGTCCTTCTTTTGACCCATTTTGCCAAAGGAAAGGAAGTTGCCTAATAATTATGCACACCTGATATAGGGTGTTGATGTCATTAGACCACACCCCTTCTCATTACAGAGATGCACATCACCTAATATGCTTAATTGGTAGTAGGCTTTCGAGCCTATACAGCTTGGAGTAAGACAACATGCATAAAGAGGATGATGTGGTCAAAATACTCATTTGCCTAATAATTCTGCACGTAGTGTATATGAAAGTTAAGTAATAATAAAAACATTTTTATTCAAAGCAAATATTAGAATTAAACTCCACAGTGGACGCCACTTTAACAGTGACTTTCAACAATGGCCTCCCATGTAACAGTGACCTTGACAGAGTCCGCCCTTTTAATAGTGACTTTGATAAAGACCTCCCCTTTAACAGTAGCCGCCCTTTTAATATTGACTTTGACAAAGACCTCCCCTTTACCAGTGACTATAACAGTGGCTTCCCCTTTAAGAGTGACTTGAACACTGGCTTCCCCTTTAAGAGTGACTTGAACAGTGCCTTCCCCTTTAAGAGTGACTTGAACAGTGGCCTCCCCTTTAAGAGTGACTTGAACAGTGCACTCCCCTTTAAGAGTGACTTGAACAGTGCCCTCCTCTTTAAGAGTGACTTGAACAATGCCCTCCCCTTTAAGAGTGACTTGAACAGTGGCCGCACCTATAACAGTGACTAGAACAGGGGCCGCCCCTTTAAGAGTGACTTGGAACAGTGGCCGCACCTATAACAGTGACTAGAACAGGGGCCGCCCATTTAAGAGTGACTTGGAACAGTGGCCGCACCTATAACAGTAACTAGAACAGGGGCCGCCCCTTTAAGAGTGACTTGGAACAGTGGCCGCACCTATAACAGTGACTAGAACAGGGGCCGCCCCTTTAAGAGTGACTTGGAATAGTGGCCGCAACTATAACAGTGACTAGAACAGGGGCCGCCCCTTTAAGAGTGACTTGGAATAGTGGCCGCAACTATAACAGTGACTAGAACAGTAGCCGCCCCTTTAAGAGTGACTTGGAACAGTTGCCGCAACTATAACAGTGACTAGAACAGGGGCCGCCCCTTTAAGAGTGACTTGGAACAGTGGCCGCACCTATAACAGTGACTAGAACAGGGGCCGCCCCTTTAAGAGTGACTTGGAACAGTGGCCGCACCTATAACAGTGACTAGAACAGGGGCCGCCCATTTAAGAGTGACTTGGAACAGTGGCCGCACCTATAACAGTAACTAGAACAGGGGCCGCCCCTTTAAGAGTGACTTGGAACAGTTGCCGCAACTTTAACAGTGACTAGAACAGGGGCCGCCCCTTTAAGAGTGACTTGGAACAGTGGCCGCACCTATAACAGTAACTAGAACAGGGGCCACCCCTTTAAGAGTGACTTGGAATAATGGCCGCAACTATAACAGTGACTAGAACAGTAGCCGCCCCTTTAAGAGTGACTTGGAACAGTGGCCGCACCTATAACAGTGACTAGAACAGGGGCCGCCCCTTTAAGAGTGACTTGAACAGTGGCCGCACCTATAACAGTGACTAGAACAGGGGCCGCCCCTTTACGAGTGACTTGGAACAGTGGCCGCACCTATAACAGTGACTAGAACAGGGGCCGCCCCTTTAAGAGTGACTTGGAACAGTGGCCGCACCTATAACAGTAACTAGAACAGGGGCCGCCCCTTTAAGAGTGACTTGGAATAATGGCCGCAACTATAACAGTGACTAGAACAGTAGCCGCCCCTTTAAGAGTGACTTGGAACAGTGGCCGCAACTATAACAGTGACTAGAACAGGGGCCGCCCCTTTAAGAGTGACTTGGAACAGTGGCCACACCTATAACGGTGACTAGAACAGGGGCCGCCCCTTTAAGAGTGACTTGGGACAGTGGCCGCACCTATAACGGTGACTAGTACAGGGGCCGCCCCTTTAAGAGTGACTTGGAACAGTGGCCGCACCTATAACGGTGACTAGAACAGGGGCCGCCCCTTTAAGAGTGACTTGGAACAGTGGCCGCAACTATAACAGTGACTAGAACAGGGGCCGCCCATTTAAGAGTGACTTGGAACAGTGGCCGCACCTATAACAGTGACTAGAACAGGGGCCGCCCCTTTAAGAGTGACTTGGAATAGTGGCCGCAACTATAACAGTGACTAGAACAGTAGCCGCCCCTTTAAGAGTGACTTGGAACAGTTGCCGCAACTATAACAGTGACTAGAACAGGGGCCGCCCCTTTAAGAGTGACTTGGAACAGTGGCCGCACCTATAACAGTAACTAGAACAGGGGCCGCCCCTTTAAGAGTGACTTGGAATAATGGCCGCAACTATAACAGTGACTAGAACAGGGGCCGCCCCTTTAAGAGTGACTTGGAACAGTGGCCGCACCTATAACAGTGACTAGAACAGTGGCCGCCCCTTTAAGAGTGACTTGAACAGTGGCCGCACCTATAACAGTGACTAGAACAGGGGCCGCCCCTTTACGAGTGACTTGGAACAGTGGCCGCACCTATAACAGTGACTAGAACAGGGGCCGCCCCTTTAAGAGTGACTTGGAACAGTGGCCGCACCTATAACAGTAACTAGAACAGGGGCCGCCCCTTTAAGAGTGACTTGGAATAATGGCCGCAACTATAACAGTGACTAGAACAGGGGCCGCCCCTTTAAGAGTGACTTGGGACAGTGGCCGCACCTATAACGGTGACTAGAACAGGGGCCGCCCCTTTAAGAGTGACTTGGAACAGTGGCCGCAAACTATAACAGTGACTAGAACAGGGGCCGCCCCTTTACGAGTGACTTGGAACAGTGGCCGCACCTATAACAGTGACTAGAACAGGGGCCGCCCCTTTAAGAGTGACTTGGGACAGTGGCCGCACCTATAACGGTGACTAGAACAGGGGCCGCCCCTTTAAGAGTGACTTGGAACAGTGGCCGCAAACTATAACAGTGAGTAGAACAGGGGCCGCCCCTTTAAGAGTGACTTGGAACAGTGGCTTCAACTGTAACAGTGACTAGAACAGGGGCCGCCCCTTTAAGAGTGACTCGGAACAGTGGCCGCAACTATAACAGTGACTAGAACAGGGGCCGCCCCTTTAAGAGTGACTTGGAACCGTGGCCTCAACTATAACAGTGACTAGAACAGGGGCTGCCCCTTTAAGAGTGACTTGGGACAGTGGCCGCACCTATAACGGTGACTAGAACAGGGGCCGCCCCTTTAAGAGTGACTTGGAACAGTGGCCGCAAACTATAACAGTGAGTAGAACAGGGGCCGCCCCTTTAAGAGTGACTTGGAACAGTGGCTTCAACTGTAACAGTGACTAGAACAGGGGCCGCCCCTTTAAGAGTGACTCGGAACAGTGGCCGCAACTATAACAGTGACTAGAACAGGGGCCGCCCCTTTAGGAGTTACTTGGAACAGGGGCCGCACCTATAACAGTGACTAGAACAGGGGCCGCCCCTTTAAGAGTGACTTGGAACAGGGGCCGCACCTATAACAGTGACTAGAACAGGGGCCGCCCCTTTAAGAGTGACTTGGAATAGTGGCCGCACCTATTACAGTGACTAGAACAGGGGCCGCCCCTTTAAGAGTGACTTGGAACAGTGGCCGCACCTATAACAGTGACTAGAACAGGGGCCGCCCCTTTAAGAGTGACTTGGAACAGTGGCCGCACCTATAACAGTGACTAGAACAGGGGCCGCCCCTTTAGGAGTGACTTGGAACAGTGGCCGCACCTATAACAGTGACTAGAACAGGGGCCGCCCCTTTAAGAGTGACTTGGAACAGGGGCCGCACCTATAACAGTGAGTAGAACAGGGGCCGCCCCTTTAAGAGTGACTTGGAATAGTGGCCGCACCTATTACAGTGACGAGAACAGGGGCCGCCCCTTTAAGAGTGACTTGGGACAGTGGCCGCACCTATAACAGTGACTAAAACAGGGGCCGCCCCTTTAAGAGTGACTTGGAACAGGGGCCGCACCTATAACAGTGAGTAGAACAGGGGCCGCCCCTTTAAGAGTGACTTGGAACAGTGGCCGCACCTATAACAGTGACTAGAACAGGGGCCGCCCCTTTAGGAGTGACTTGGAACAGTGGCCGCACCTATTACAGTGACGAGAACAGGGGCCGCCCCTTTAAGAGTGACTTGGGACAGTGGCCGCACCTATAACAGTGACTACAACAGGGTCCGCCCCTTTAAGAGTGACTTGGAACAGGGGCCGCACCTATAACAGTGAGTAGAACAGGGGCCGCCCCTTTAAGAGTGACTTGGAACAGTGGCCGCACCTATAACAGTGACTAGAACAGGGGCCGCCCCTTTAAGAGTGACTTGGAACAGGGGCCGCACCTATAACAGTGAGTAGAACAGGGGCCGCCCCTTTAAGAGTGACTTGGAACAGTGGCCGCACCTATAACAGTGACTAGAACAGGGGCCGCCCCTTTAAGAGTGACTTGGAACAGTGGCCGCACCTATAACAGTAACTAGAACAGGGGCCGCCCCTTTAAGAGTGACTTGGAATAATGGCCGCAACTATAACAGTGACTAGAACAGTAGCCGCCCCTTTAAGAGTGACTTGGAACAGGGGCCGCACCTATAACAGTGAGTAGAACAGGGGCCGCCCCTTTAGGAGTGACTTGGAACAGTGGCCGCACCTATTACAGTGACGAGAACAGGGGCCGCCCCTTTAAGAGTGACTTGGGACAGTGGCCGCACCTATAACAGTGACTAAAACAGGGGCCGCCCCTTTAAGAGTGACTTGGAACAGGGGCCGCACCTATAACAGTGAGTAGAACAGGGGCCGCCCCTTTAAGAGTGACTTGGAACAGTGGCCGCACCTATAACAGTGACTAGAACAGGGGCCGCCCCTTTAAGAGTGACTTGGAACAGTGGCCGCACCTATAACAGTGAGTAGAACAGGGGCTGCCCCTTTAAGAGTGACTTGGAACAGTGGCCGCACCTATTACAGTGACGAGAACAGGGGCCGCCCCTTTAAGAGTGACTTGGAACAGGGGCCGCACCTATAACAGTGAGTAGAACAGGGGCCGCCCCTTTAAGAGTGACTTGGAACAGGGGCCGCACCTATAACAGTGACGAGAACAGGGGCCGCCCCTTGGACTTGGACAACAGCACCGTGACATACTTTTTCCGGTAGAAGTACTTACAGTGATCACATATTCCAGCTCTTCCGCATTGAAATTGCTTCTTGCCATTTTCGTTCGTCTGTAGATTCGGCAGACTGTATAGGCAGGCGAATTTCACATTGGTACCTCACTCTAAGTTGTATTCGCGTACGAATGAAACTTAATTCTATTGAGCCGACCAATAGTGAATCAGACTAATAGCGCTAATGTTCCATTCGAACGCGATTACAACTTATAGTGGGGACTAATTGGAAAGTTGACTAATGTGAACAATTGACTGTTAGATTTATTCCTCATACACCACAAACATACCATTTAAATTCAAAGAAATATTCTAACGGTAACCTAAAATCAAACATTTTACATTAATAGAATAATTTTTGGCTTATTTTGGTGACATGATCACATTAATTACTAAGGCTACTTTCACACTAGCGTTCATGGGTCCGTTTGAAGGGGCTCACGAGCGGACCCAAACGCCTCCGTCCAGCCCTGATGCAGTCTGAATGGACGCGGATCCGCTCAGACTGCATCAGTGTGGCGGCGTTCAGCCTCCGCTCCGCTCGCCTCCGCACGGACAGGCGGACAGCTGAACGCTGCTTGCAGCGTTCGGGTGTCCGCCTGGCCGTGCGGAGGCGTGCAGATCCGTCCAGACTTACAATGTAAGTCAATGGGAACGGATCCGCTTGAAGATGTCACCATATGGCTCAATCTTCAAGCGGATCCGTCCCCCATTGACTTTACATTGAAAGTCTGAACGGATCCGCGCAGGCTACTTGCGCACTTGCGAATTTTTTTAAAGTTATTAATGCAGACGGATCCGTACTGAACGGAGCCTCCATCTGCATTAATATGATCGGATCCGTTCAGAACGGATCCGATCAAGCGCAAGTGTGAAAGTAGCCTAATACTTGTATTTTAATTTTTTTGCATTACATGTATACATGTTGTACAATGTCCATGATTGGACCTGGTCCCGTCACGCGTGCTGCTATGAGCGCCACAGTCCGCAGTATTCGGTTTGAATTGTGGCACACACATGACCACCGGCACAAGAAAATAGTCATAGTGAATAAGTGGTGCGACCATATGCTGGACCATGTCAAAATAATGTCCCGGTACAATGCTGACATTAACATCGCCAACCAGTGCCGTACATATAGGGGTCGCAGGGGTCGCAGTTGCGACCGGGCCCGGCACCCCAGGGGGGCCCGGCCGCCTGCGGACCCCTGGGGCCCCTGCTGCAGCTGCGTCTCAGTCTGGCATCCATGATCCATCCGTCACATAAGTTGCCCCCCGGAGGGAATTCTTTGGGCTGATGTGAGGTCTGATGGGCATGGGGATGGCTGGGGGTCTTTGGGTTGATGATTGATCTGGTGGCTGGATGGGGGGTCTTTGGGCTGATCTGAGGTCTGATGGGCATGGGGGATAACTGGGGGGTCTTTGGGCTGATGATTGATCTGGTGGCTGAGTGGGGGGTCTGATGGAGGGGTCTTTGGGCTGATCTGAGGTCTGATGGGGGCTGACTGGGGGTCTGGGCTGATCTGAGGTCTGATGGGGGCTGACTGGGGGTCTGATGGGGGTAGGAAACTAAGATGTCTGTCTGTCAAACTCTGCAGAGATGAGAGATGGCTGAAAGAAATCATCATGGTGGTCCGGTCTGAATGGAGAAGATGAAGAAAGGGAACATCTACTGTACATCAAAGGAGACGTCACTGGATGTAAGAGGTATGAGCGCGATATATAGGTAGGGCTGTGCGTGGGTGTGGCTTGAGGGTGGGCGGGGACACATGGGCCCCATAATCTCCTATTGCCCGGGGAAGTGCCCCTCCCGAGACCAGGCTCTGGATCTGCCACTGGGCGGCGGCGGGGGGGCCCATGGATCAGTTTCGCACAGGGGCCCCATGGATTGTGTGTACGCCACTGTCACCAACACTCAGTAATGTACATGTTCTCTTATGAAAGTCATTATTTATATTCGTCTCAAAATGTTTACTTTGTACATGGTTAGAAACGTAGCAAATCATTCCTTTAACACACATATATATACACTCACCTAAAGAATTATTAGGAACACCTGTTCTATTTCTCATTAATGCGATTATCTAGTCAACCAATCACATGGCAGTTGCTTCGATGCATGTAGGGTTGTGGTCCTGGTCAAGACAATCTCCTGAACTCCAAACTTACTGTCAGAATGGGAAAGAAAGGTGGGCTACAACAGCAGAAGACCCCACCGGGTACCACTCATCTCCACTACAAATTGGAAAAAGAGGCTGCAATTTGCAGGAGCTCACCAAAATTGGTCTGTTGAAGACTGGAAAAATTTTACCTGGTCTGATGAGTCTCGATTTCTGTTGAGACATTCAAATGGTAGAGTCCGAATTTGGCGTAAACAGAATGAGAACATGTATCCATCATGCCTTGTTACCACTGTGCAGGCTGGTGGTGGTGGTGTAATGGTGTGGGGGATGTTTTCTGGGCACTTTAGGCCCCTTAGTGCCAATTGGCCATAGTTTAAATGCAACGGGCTACCTGAGCATTGTTTCTGACCATGTCCATCCCTTCATGACCACCATGCACCCATCCTCTGATGGCTACTTCCAGCAGGATAATGCACCATGTCACAAAGCTCTAATCATTTCAAAATGGTTTCTTGAACATGACAATGAGGTCACTGGACTAACATGGCCCCACAGTCACCAGATCTCAACCCAATAGAGCATCTTTGGGATGTGGTGGAACGGGAGCTTCGTGCCTTGGATGTGCATCCCTCAAATCTCCATCAACTGCAAGATGCTATCCTATCAATATGGGCCAACATTTCTAAAGAATGCTATCAGCACCTTGTGGAATCAATGCCACGTAGAATTAAGGCAGTTCTGAAGGCAAAAGGGGGTCTAACACCGTATTAGTATGGTGGTCCTAATAATTCTTTAGGTGAGTGTATATCAAATGTACCATATGTATGTAAGTCCCTCAAACACTCCAAAAAAGCAACCATTGCTTTCAATGAAACTTTTAACACAGATCCATTGCTAACAGGAAAGAATTGTTGCGGTGTTCTATGCTCTCTTGGACGTACTATCCCGATACATCCCCAAATAAATTACAGTATGATAGCCAATACAAGCCTAACAGCCATACACATGTTGTCTTATCAGTTAATACAAACTCGCTGACCCTATCCCCGGTTGCAAGAAGCACTGATCACAAGTTTTGACCACTTTTCAGCTCCTGAAATATTCAGTCATATGACGGATGATGGCACAACCTCACAGCGATATGCTTTGAGTTAGGTCTTACGCAATGTCATGTCCCTATCCAGATCTTATTCATAAATATTTTGAGGAGTATAATCAGGCTAACTGTTAATGTAAAATAAGAATATTAAGAATATTAAGCCAGGAAGCAGGATGTCCATATGGCCGCACCTGTAGCCTCTGAAGACAACAGACCCTAATAACCATCTGCTGAGATCACCTCACACCTCATGCAGCTTCATAAGGAAGCCTCAGACTGTAGGTCTCCTGGTTCTATTGTTAGGCTCCCAAGCTAAACTGCCCCTACCTTTATGCCTGGTTAATTTACACCTCAGAAATGCAGAGAGCTGGTAGGGAGGATTAGCATAAAGAGACATGTAGGGCCAGTCTCTTAGCCACCCAGGAAAATAAATTTTTCAAGAACTCAGGCCGGAATTATGGTACCGGTATGATACCCACCCCAAAATGAAGCCTGTATTGAGGATAGGAGATAGAACCTAGACATGAAAATGCTGGGGCCTCACTCGCACAAGAAATGTGGTGACGGTCTCCTGTAAGGCAGAGGGGTGGCGTGTAATTGTTCATAAATTCATGGGGGACCCAGCACAAGCGCAGGATTTTCCATAACTATTGCACAGTAAAAGATATGGCCCATCTTTGTCAAATTATAGAAAATTAGCCTGTTCGCCATTCACTATTAATAGGAAACTGTTTATTTCATCTCATGACCCATTGAAACATGAAAAATAAAAACACATGAAATATACCCGCGCGAATCATGGTCCTTCTTCTAGAGTAAATATATATAGATATATATCTATATATACCTATATATATAGATATATATATATATGTATATATATCTATATATATATTTATTTATTTCTATATATACACTCACATCGTTAAAGATATATGATTTAACCTCTTTTAAAATAATATTTTTATTTCTAAATTTAAATGATCCAGCCAGTAACAGCAATAGTACCTTCCAAAAAAAAAACAACTATTACCTTACTTGAGATATTACCGTATATACTCGAGTATAGGACGAGTTTTTTGGCACATATTTTTGTGCTCAAAAAGCCCCCTCGTCTTATACTCGAGTCTAGGTCTTGATTGCGAAAATTCGCAAAAAAAATCGCATTCAAATTTTCACATAAAAATTTGCATGAACTGGTATTTTCCCAAAAATTGAATATTCGCTTTAGTTGGTTTTTGTACTGTTAATTTAAAGTTATTGTTGATACCATATTGTTTTTCTTTGAAATAAATATTCAAAAACCTTTAACCTACTGATGCCTCAATTAATGTAATTTTATTGGTACGGTATCTATTTTTATTTTTGAAATTTACCAGTAGCTGCTGCATTTCCTACCCTAGTCTTAATTTTTCCCATTTTTTGGGGGTAAAATTAGGGGCCTCGGCTTATATTCGGGTCGGCTTATACTCGAGTATATACGGTAAGTTAGTCAATTTTAAACCATCTTTAACCCTTGTTTTGTAATTTGTTTTTAATCCTAAACAAGCACAATAAAACATTGATATAATAATTATTCTATCCAGAACCCATCATATACTAATTTTCTGACCTAAAAATTTGTTATGCTTTAACATAAAAAAAAAAAGTTATTTGTTATTTTGTAGTAATTTATTCTTTATAAGTTCCTCCTCAGAACTCCATTAAAGAAGGTGTTGGAGGATAATTTCTCTGTGGAGGAGCAAGAGCAGGCGGTACCATTGGGCCATATTTCAGACTCGAGCCCACCAGATGTGGGTAAGAGGTGAAGCTGTACCCTCTCACCAACCACCTTCATTACAACCCCTTCAGCTTTTCTATTTCATGACCACATTTCATAAGTGCAGCTGGGATATTCTATTTTTTTTAAACTATACCTTTTTAGGCCAAAGTTATCTTGTATAAACAAAAAAATAAAATTTACTTTTAAATTTGTTTCTTTAATGAACTGTAAGCAATTTTTTTTTCAAAACTATGGCACAGTAGTCAAGTAGTGTAAAAACGTAATAGTGCCAAGTACAAATTAAATTTGAAAAATATTATTATTTACCCAAAAATATATATTACTACGTGTGTGAACAAAATTCCGCTAAATTATTAATTTATCAATATATCAAAAAGTATAATAATAAAATTAGTATTTGAAAATTGAATACATACAGTGTAGAGATTAATAACTACTAAAACTGTATGTGCATTTATTTTTTTCATGTCATTTAAAAATGACATTTATCTACAAAAAAAATTTGAAGTTTCAATAAAATAAAATAAATGATTGTTAGAAGAAAAAAGCAGCATGGATTAGAAATAATTTTAGTGATTACGCAAATTTCATTGTTGGAGCATTTCATCCTCATTAACAAAAGAAAACCGGGATGAATTTAGTGGAATCTCTCAAAAAATGGTGACATGAGTTCTATAATAATCAGGCAATAATTTTCATTACATATATTCTTTAACTAAATTAATAATGTATATAGCTACATCAAAATGTGCCAATAATTCTACATTCACAAAACCGGATTACCACACGGCTGCGTATGACCCCAGTCACACAAAACCATGTAGAGAGAGGCCAACACGGAAGTCAGACATCCCTCCCAGGATGACTGACGACACCATGTTCGAACCTCGATCCTTTTATTAAAAAAAATTAAATAATTAAATAATAAACTTTTTTTGTGTTTATCAATCAGTCCTGTACAGTTTTAACTGCTGACAATGGAAGGCCAGGTGCAGTCCCCACCTTTAACAGTGACAACCACAACAAGGCTCACCCAAACACAATTTTTTCAAAATAACAAACTAAAATAAAAAATTAAATAAAATAAAAAAATTGTGAATGTTGATTATTAACACTTAAAATAAAGATTATTTTTTTTAAATAATATTATCTTAATCATTGATTATACATAATGAGCATAGCACATGTCAGAACAGCAAACATGAACACCAATTTCTGAGAATTCCAATACTATATACTAGAGTAACTACTATTGAAAATAAGTGGTCCATGCCGGTTGTCTCCAAACAATCTTGACAGACTGCTTAAACAAGTATTTTGTTGTAATGTAATACAAGGAACAATCATAATTTAGCAGAATAATGACAGACAGTAGAATTTAAATACTAAAGCTACAGAACAAGGGCTACCCATCTATCTGCGTAACCCAGCACTGTCATGACAGGCATCAGCTTATAAATGATAACTCTTCACTAAAAGGACTACAACATTTTTTACACAACTATGCAGGCAGGATACATAAACACCCAATCTTATAAATGTCAACGCTATAGTGTAAGTTCTACACATACAGTACAGACCAAAAGTTTGGACACACCTTCTCATTCAAAGAGTTTTCTTTATTTTCATGACTATGAAAATTGTAGATTGACACTGAAGGCATCAAAACTATGAATTAACACATGTGGAATTATATACATAACAAAAAAGTGTGAAACAACTGAAAATATGTAATATTCTAGGTTCTTCAAAGTAGCCACCTTTTGCTTTGATTACTGCTTTGCACACTCTTGGCATTCTCTTGATGAGCTTCAAGAGGTAGTCACCTGAAATGGTTTTCACTTCACAGGTGTGCCCTGTCAGGTGTAATAAGTGGGATTTCTTGCCTTATAAATGGGGTTGGGACCATCAGTTGCGTTGTGGAGAAGTCAGGTGGATACACAGCTGATAGTCCTACTGAATAGACTGTTAGAATTTGTATTATGGCAAGAAAAAAGCAGCTAAGTAAAGAAAAACGAGTGGCCATCATTACTTTAAGAAATGAAGGTCAGTCAGTCCGAAAAATTGGGAAAACTTTGAAAGTGTCCCCAAGTGCAGTCACAAAAACCATCAAGCGCTACAAAGAAACTGGCTCACATGCGGAAAGGAAGACCAAGAGTCACCTCTGCTGCGGAGGATAAGTTCATCCGAGTCACCAGCCTCAGAAATCGCCGGTTAACAGCAGCTCAGATTAGAGACCAGGTTAATGCCACCCAGAGTTCTAGCAGCAGACACATCTCTAGAACAACTGTTAAGAGGAGACTGTGTGAATCAGGCCTTCATGGTAGAATATCTGCTAGGAAACCACTGCTAAGGACAGGCAACAAGCAGAAGAGACTTGTTTGGGCTAAAGAACACAAGGAATGGACATTAGACCAGTGGAAATCTGTGCTATGGTCTGATGAGTCCACATTTAAGATCTTTGGTTCCAACCACCGTGTCTTTGTGCGACGCAGAAAAGGTGAACGGATGGACTCTACATGCCTGGTTCCCACCGTGAAGCATGGAGGAGGAGGTGTGATGGTGTGGGGGTGCTTTTCTGGTGACACTGTTGGGGATTTATTCAAAATTGAAGGCATATTGAAGCAGCATGGCTACCACAGCATCTTGCAGCGGCATGCTATTCCATCCGGTTTGCGTTTAGTTGGACCATCATTTATTTTTCAACAGGACAATAACCCCAAACACACCTCCAGGCTGTGTAAGGGCTATTTGACTATGAAGGAGAGTGATGGGGTGCTGCGCCAGATGACCTGGCCTCCACAGTCACCGGACCTGAACCCAATCGAGATGGTTTGGGGTAAGCTGGACCGCAGAGTGAAGGCAAAACGGCCAACAAGTGCTAAGCATCTCTGGGAACTCCTTCAAGACTGTTGGAAGACCATATCAGGTGACTACCTCTTGAAGCTCATCAAGAGAATGCCAAGAGTGTGCAAATCAGTAATCAAAGCAAAAGGTGGCTACTTTGAAGAACCTAGAATATGACATATTTTCAGTTGTTTTTTTGTTAGGATTAGGGTTCATAGTTTTGATGCCTTCAGTGTGAATCTACAATTTTCATAGTCATGAAAATAAAGAAAACTCTTTGAATGAGAAGGTGTGTCCAAACGTTTGTTCTGTACTGTACATAGGACTAAATATTCAGATTAAATACAAGCAATGGCACTATAAGATTAACTTTATTGGTCAAAGTTCTACAACTAAGTTAACAGCACCAAGACACACAGTTGTTTTAAAAGTCATACAGACAAGTCAACGTGAGGTCGATGACAAACAGCAGCAGCAGCATCAGCAGGTAGAAGTTAGATTGCAGTATAAGGCCTATAAATATCTCGGCCTAACTCCACAGGACAGGCATCAGCAGCCAACGTTGTTTTAAAAGTCATACAGAGAAGTCAACGTGAGGTCGATGACAAACAGCAGCAGCAGCATTAGCAAGTAGAAGTTAGATTGCAGTATAAGGCTTATAAATATCTCGGCCTAACTCCGCAGGACAGGCATCAGCAGCCAACGTTGTTTTAAAAGGCATACAGACAAGTCAACGTAAGGTCGATGACAGCAACAGCAGCAGCATCAGCAGATAGAAGTTAGATTGCAGTATAAGGCCTATAAATATCTCGGAGAACAAGAGGAAAAGTAGTAGGGCACACCACTATTCGGTTCCACACAGATAATTAATCCAAACAATATTTATTAGTAATATACACTATTAAATAAACATACTTAAAATACACAAGCTAAAATTAATAAAAATGTTAAATACAATAGTATCAATGCTGTATTTTGACCAAAGTTTGTTGTATGGTAAAAGAGTGTCTTTCCAAACGGGTTATTTAACCCAATCAATACCCCAATAGGTAAGGTCGCAATAGTGAAGGTGAACTTAATATTTGGATACAATTTTTGAATAGTCACTTATATCTGTGCGACTTAATAGTCGTAACACTTGTATTATCGCTACAATGTTGTTGCCTGTTATTAGGAATAAGCCGGAGCTGTTTTAATCACAGTTATATACGAAGTGATGCCGGCTTTTGTTGCATCACTGGTGGCGTCCCACGTGTGATCAAATTCTTTACAGGCAGCGATACGGTATGTGGAGATTTGATTCCAACTAAGTTCAGTGTGGGTTCGGGATCCTCGGTGATTATGTACAGCCGTACTGTATTGGGAGTCGATCTGCAATATAATCCTTCTGCGTCTTTAGTGGATATCTCGCAGGGATAAACTTTACCAGAAGAGTCGACTTTCCAGGGAGGCCGATATCCGGCTGGTCTTTGCTTTTATAAGCCAAAATTCACCGATCCCTCGCGTCTTTCTTTCTTTTAAAGCGCTTATTAATCCTCCGATATTGTGCTTAATTTCATGGGGTAGTTACCATACGCGTTTCGGAGTGACTACGACTCCTTCTTCAGTGGCTGAGTTACCCCTAGAAATGACTGGTTTTTATACACCTGCACAGGTGTGGTCCATATTGATTAACTATGCATAGAAAGTGACGTGCTTTTTCCTTCCTATGTCGGAAGGGCAAATATATCGCCCACAAAATCATTACTTCTAAGTTAAAAAAGAATTAAACAAATAGCTAGGTATATCACTTTAAACCAAAAAGACCATATATAATAAGATAAATCACATGGACTTCTAAAGCAAAATAAAACGAACAAACAAAAACCGCAATCTCAGTATAATAGATATATTCCGTTTTCTCATATATATATTCATAAAAATAGAGTCCATTGACTCTATATATATCCCCATATTTCATGATGCTCGTTTATAGCAATGGATATATATATAGCCAAAGATTGAATAATTACAATAACACATGGCTCTCTATGCGATAATCTTGCGGTTTTTGTATAATGCGGTTCCACTGGTTCCCACCGTGAAGCAAGGAATATCACTATATCACCAACAGCCAATGTAGATTACCAGTATTCTACTGTATTCCTAAATTACACAAAGACCCCATTAATCCGCCCGGTCGACCAATAATTTCCGGTATAGGATCACTGACAGCAAACCTGTCACACTACATAGATAAAATACTGCAACCTGTAGTCAAAACAATTAAATCATACATAAAAGATACAACCTCAATAATACAAATTGTAGAAAATATACAATATAGTCCTGAATGGATCATAGGAACACTAGATGTGCAGTCCCTATATACGGTAATTAATCATAAACAAGGAATAAAAGCTATGGGACAACAATTACAACAAAACAGTCAGGTACCCATAGAACAGATTGAATACCTGCAAACAGCTACCCAATATATTCTAGATCATAACTATTTTTGGTTTAATTCAGATATATATTTGCAGATATGCGGGACGGCAATGGGCACCAGGTTTGCCCCCAGTTACGCTAATCTATTTATGGCAAATTGGGAACAAGAGACCATTAACCCGAAGTTGGGGGCAGACCTGGTGCTCTGGAAGAGGTACATCGACGATGTCCTCTTCATATGGAAAAATGACCAGAGATCATTGGACAAATTTTTGGAGGATATCAATAAAAATGATTATAATCTACGGTTTACAGGAAAGGCTAGTCAAAAAATGGTGGAATTTTTGGACCTACAAATTAAAGTGGAAGGGTCTAAATTAATATGTAATACATTTCGGAAGCCAACATCAAAGAATAGCTATATTCTATATAATAGCTGTCATTTGCCACAATGGCTCTTAAATATCCCTACAGGACAATTTAGAAGAATTAGGAGAAACTGTTCAAAGTTGGAAGCTTTTGAAGAAGAAGCAGTGGTTATGAAAAACCAGTTTTTGGAAAAACAATACCCTACAGAAATTTTAGAGACAGCTCTGGATACGGTTAGACAATTAGATCGGAAATCTTTTTTTGACACCAAAACTAAAAGTGAACACAAAGAGGATAGTACAAGAATAATTTTGCCTTTTAATACTCAACACAAGAAAGTAAAGTATATAATAAATAAACACTGGCACTTTTTAAATAAAGATAAAATAATAGGTCACTTAATTTCACAATTCCCACAAGTCACATTCACTAAAGCACCTAATTTAGCACTTATGGTGGCACCTACTATCCCAAAAACTAATAAAAGCAAAGTAGATTCATCCATACAAAAATGGACAAACACCACAGGCTTTTTCCGGTGTGGAAAATGTATGGGTTGTAAAAACACTATGTTCCCTAAAAAGACATCGATAGTGAAATCTACAACAAGTACTCATCAACATACAATAAAAGATTTCCTTACATGTAATTCTAATAGTGTCATTTATGTTATACAATGTCCGTGTAAAAGACAATACGTAGGAAGAACTAAAAGACAGTTGAAGGTCCATATAGCGGAACATATCTCCAACATAAAGAAGGGTTACATAAAACATACTTTGTCAAAGCATTTTAAAACTACACATAACCAAGATCCTAAGGGACTTGTTTTTTCGGCTCTGGAAAAAATCGAAATAGACTGGAGGGGTGGAAATCACATTAAGAAAATGTTGAGGATTGAATCAAAATACATCTTCGACTTTAACACCCTATTACCAGCCGGTTTAAATGCTGAAATCGAAATATATGGCTTTTTGTGAATATATACTAAGGAGGGGGGGTTCTCCACTGAGGAGAGACCCGTAAGTAATTGTATCTCCGGGCCTTCCCCCGGTGGCGGACCCCACCTACCTACCATCCCCAAATGTCGAATCTTCCTGCTGAACTAAATAAATAGAATACCCCTTGCTTTGGGAAGAGATATTTATGAAGATTTTGAGGAGGACTGTATGAAAAATTTGCCTCATCAGAAAGCCATGTATGATTCTATATGACCTTCTAAGCAATTGATTGACTAAACAATATATGTAATTTTTTATAATTTTTTAAAATTTATTAAATTTTAGATAATATATGTATTCTTAACAGTTTTAAATACAATATGTATTAAGATTGAATCTTTAAATAATATATGCATTTTAACATTATATCTATTATGTATAAAATTAGATTGTTAATATATGTTTGAGAATGCGGTCATCTATATAAAATTGAATTATATTAAAAACGCAGTGGAACCGCATTATACAAAAACCACAAGATTATCGCATAGAGAGCCATGTGTTATTGTAATTATCCAATCTTTGGCTATATATATCCATTGCTATAAACGAGTATCATGAAATATGGGGATATATATATAGAGTCAATGGACTATATTTTTATGAATATATATATGAGAAAACGGAATATATCTATTATAATGAGATTGCGGTTTTTGTTTGTTCGTTTTATTTTGTTTTAGAAGTCCATGTGATTTATCTTATTATATATGGTCTTTTTGGTTTAAAGTGATATACCTAGCTATTTGTTTAATTCTTTTTTAACTTAGAAGTAATGATTTTGTGGGCGATATATTTGCCCTTCCGACATACAGACAAGTCAATGTGAGGTCGACGACAAACAGCAGCAGCAGCATCAGCAGGTAGAAGTTAGATTGCAGTATAAGGCCTATAAATATCTCGGCCTAACTCCGCAGGACAGGCATAAGCAGCCAACGTTGTTTTAACCACTTTAACCCCGCTAGCTGAAACCCCCTTAATGACCAGGCCACTTTTTACACTTCTGCACTACACTACTTTCACCGTTTATTGCTCGGTCATGCAACTTACCACCCAAATGAATTTTACCTCCTTTTCTTCTCACTAATAGAGCTTTCATTTGGTGGTATTTCATTGCTGCTGACATTTTTATGTTTTTTGTTATTAATCGAAATGTAACGATTTCTTTGCAAAAAAAAAACATTTTTCACTTTCAGATGTAAAATTTTGCAAAAAAAAAGACATCCATATATAAATTTTTCGCTAAATTGATTGTTCTACATGTCTTTGATAAAAAAAACAATGTTTGGGAAAAAAAAATGGTTTGGGTAAAAGCTATAGCGTTTACAAACTATGGTACAAAAATGTGAATTTCCGCTTTTTGAAGCAGCTCTGACTTTCTGAGCACCTGTCATGTTTCCTGAGGTTCTACAATGCCCAGACAGTAGAAAACCCCCACAAATGACCCCATTTCGGAAAGTAGACACCCTAAAGTATTCGCTGATGGGCATAGTGAGTTCATAGAATTTTTTTTTTTTTGTCACAAGTTAGTAGAATATGAGACTTTTAAAGAAAAAAAATCAAAAAAAAAAATCATCATTTTCCGCTAACTTGTGACAAAAAAATAGAAAAATTCGAGGAACTCGCCATGCCCCTCACGGAATACCTTGGGGTGTCTTCTTTCCAAAATGGGGTCACTTGTGGGGTAGATATACTGCCCTGGCATTCTAGGGGCCCTAATGTGTAAAAAATGACCTGTAAAATCCTAAAGGTGCTCTTTGGAATGTGTGCCCCTTTGCCCACCTAGGCGGCAAAAAAGTGTCACACATGTGGTATCGCCGTACTCAGGAGAAGTTGGGGAATGTGTTTTGGGGTGTCATTTTACATATACCAATGCTGGGTGAGAGAAATATCTTGGCAAAATACAACTTTTCCCATTTTTTTATACAAAGTTGGCATTTGACCAAGATATTTATCTCACCCAGCATGGGTATATGTAAAATGACACCCCAAAAAACATTGCCCAACTTCTCCTGAGTAATGCGATACCAGATGTGTGACACTTTTTTGCAGCCTAGATGCGCAAAGCGGCCCAAATTCCTTTTAGGAGGGCATTTTTAGACATTTGGATCCCAGACTTCTTCTCACGCTTTCGGGCCCCTAAAAAGCCAGGGCAGTAAAAATACCCCACATGTGACCCCATTTTGGAAAGAAGACACCACAAGGTATTCAATGAGGGGCATGGCGAGCTCATAGAATTTTTTTTTTTGGCACAAGTTAGTGGAATTTTTTTGGGGTATTTTCTCACAAAGTCTCCCTTTCCGCTAACTTGGGACAAAAATTTCAATCTTTCATGGACTCAATATGCCCCTCACGGAATACCTTGGGGTGTCTTCTTTCCGAAATGGGGTCACATGTGGGGTATTTATACTGCCCTGGCATTTTAGGGGCCCTAAAGCGTGAGAAGAAGTCTGGAATATAAATGTCTAAAAAATTTTACGCATTTGGATTCCGTGAGGGGTATGGTGAGTTCATGTGAGATTTTATTTTTTGACACAAGTTAGTGGAATATGAGACTTAGTAAGAAAAAACTAAAAAAATATAAAATAAATTTCCGCTAACTTGGTCCAAAAAAAATGTCTGAATGGAGCCATACAGGGGGGTGATCAATGACAGGGGGGTGATCAATGACAGGGGGTGATCAGGATCAGGGGGTGTATATGAGGTGATCACCCCCCCTGTCATTGATCACCTCCCTGTAAGGCTGTATTCAGACGTCCGTATGCGTTTTGCGGATCCGATCCATGTATCCGTGGATCCGTAAAAATCATACGGACATCTGAATGGAGCCTTACAGGGGGGTGATCAATGACAGGGGGGTGATCAATGACAGGGGGTGATCAGGGAATCTATATGGGTGATCACCCGCCTGTCATTGATCACCCCCCTGTAAGGCTCCATTCAGACGTCCATATGTGTTTTGCGGATCTGATCCATGTATCCGTGGATCCGTAAAAATCATACGGACATCTGAATGGAGCCTTACAGGGGGGTGATCAATGACAGGGGGTGATCAATGACAGGGGGTGATCAGGGAATCTATATGGGTGATCACCCGCCTGTCATTGATCACCCCCCTGTAAGGCTCCATTCAGACGTCCGTATGTGTTTTGCGGATCCGATCCATGTATCCGTGGATCCGTAAAAATCATACGGACATCTGAATGGAGCCTTACAGGGAGTGATCAATGACAGGGGGGTGATCAATGACAGGGGGTGATCAGGGAATCTATATGGGTGATCACCCGCCTGTCATTGATCCCCCCCCCCCTGTAAGGCTCCATTCAGACGTCCGTATGTGTTTTGCAGATCCGATACATGTATCCGTGGATCCTTAAAAATCATACGGACATCTGAATGGAGCCTTACAGGGGGGTGATCAATGACAGGGGGGTGATCAATGACAGGGGGTGATCAGGGAATCTATATGGGTGATCACCCGCCTGTCATTTATCACCCCCCTGTAAGGCTCCATTCAGACGTCCGTATGTGTTTTGCGGATCCGATCCATGTATCCGTGGATCCGTAAAAATCATACGGATGTCTGAACGGAGCCTGACAGGGGGGTGATCAATGACAGGGGGGTGATCAGGGAGTCTATATGGGGTGATCATGGGTGATCAGGGGTTCATAAGGGGTTAATAAGTGACAGGGGGGGTGTAGTGTAGTGTAGTGTTTTGTGGTACTTTACACAGCTACCTGTGTCCTCTGGTGGTCGATCCAAACAAAAGGGACCACCAGAGGACCAGGTAGCAGGTATATTAGACGCTGTTATCAAAACAGCGTCTAATATACCTGTTATGGGTTAAAAAAATCACATCTCCAGCCTGCCAGCGAGCGATCGCCGCTGGAAGGCTGGAGATCCACTCGCTTACCTTCCGTTCCTGTGAGCGCGCGCGCCTGTGTGCGCGCGTTCACAGGAAATCTCGGCCATCGCGAGATGACGCATATATGCGTGACTCTGCGCAGGGCTGCCGCCTCCGGACCGCACATCTGCTTTAGGCGGTCCGGAGGCGGTTAAAAGTCATACAGACAAGTCAATGTGAGGTCGATGACAAACTGCAGCAGCAGGTAGAAGTTACATTGCAGTATAAGGCCTATAAATATCTCGGCCTAACTCCGCAGGACAGGCATCAGCAGCCAACGTTGTTTTAAAAGTCATACAGACAAGTCAATGTGAGATCGATGACAAACAGCAGCATCAGCAGGTAGAAGTTAGATTGCAGTATAAGGCCTATAAATATCTCGACCTAACTCCGCAGGACAGGCATCAGCAGCCAACGTTGTTTTAAAAGTCATACAGACAAGTCAACGTGAGGTCGATGACAAATAGCAGCAGCATCAGCAGGTAGAAGTTAGATTGCAGTATAAGGTTTATAAATATCTCGGCCTAAGGCCTCATGCACACGACCGTTGTGTGCATCCGTGGCCGTTGTGCCGTTTTCCGTTTTTTTTCGCAGACCCTTTGACTTTCAATGGGTCCGTGGAAATATCAGAAAATGCACCGTTTTGCAGCCGAGGCCGTGATCCGTGTATCCTGTCCGTCACCCCCCCTGTCACCTATTATTTTGACGGACAACGGTTCACGGACCCATTCAAGTCAATGGGTCCGTGAAAGAACACGGATGCACACAAGATTGGCATCCGTGTCCGTGATCCGTGGCCGTAGGTTGCTTTCATACAGACGGATCCGAAGATCCGTCTGCATAAAAGCTTTTTCAGATCTAAGTTTTCACTTCGTGAAAACTCATATCCGACAGTATATTCTAACACAGAGGCGTTCCTATGGTGATGGGGACGCTTCTAGTTAGAATACACTACAAACTTTGTACAAGACTGCCCCCTGCTGCCTGGCAGCACCCGATCTCTTACAGGGGGATATGATAGCACAATTAACCCCGTCAGGTGCGGCACCTGAAGGGGTTAATTGTACTATCATATCCCCCTGTAAGAGATCAGTGCTGCCAGGCAGCAGGGGGCAGACCCCCTCCTCCCCAGTTTGAATATCGTTGGTGGCACAGTGTGCGCCCCCCATCGGGCCCCCCTTCCTCCCTCTAGTGTAATAAATTGTTGGTGGCACAGTGTGCGCCCCCCATCGGGCCCCCCCTTCCTCCCTCTATTGTTATAAATCGTTGGTGGCACAGTGTGCGCCCCCCATCGGCCCCCCTCCCTCTATAGCAGTAACAACATTGGTGGCCAGTGTGCGGCCTCCCATCTCCCCCCCCCCATCATTGGTGGCAGCGGAGTTCCGATCGGAGTCCCAGTTTAATCGCTGGGGCTCCGATCGGTAACCATGGCAACCAGGAAGCTACTGCAGCCCTGGTTGCCATGGTTACTTAGCAATAGTACAACAGTAGAAGATTCATACTTACCTGCTTGCTGCTGCGATGTCTGTGACCGGCCGGGAGCTCCTCCTACTGGTAAGTGACAGTTCTTTAGCAATGCGCCGCACAGACCTTTCACTTACCAGTAGGTGGAGCTCCCGGCCGGACACAGACATCGCAGCAGCAAGCAGGTAACTATGAGTCTTCTACTATTGTACTATTGCTAAGTAACCATGGCAACCAGGACTGCAGTAGCGTCCTGGTTACCATGGTTACCGATCGGAGCCCCAGCGATTAAACTGGGGCTCCGATCGGAACTCCGCTGCCACCAATGATCTGGGGGGGGGGGGGGGAGATGGGAGGCCACACACTGCCACCAATGTTGTTACTGCTATAGAGGGAGGGGGGCCGATGGGGGGCGCACACTGTGCCACCAAAGATTTATTACACTAGAGGGAGGACGGGGGGCCCGATGGGGGGCGCACACTGTGCCACCAACGATTTATAACAATAGAGGGAGGAAGGGGGGGCCCAATGGTGGGCGCACACTGTGCCACCAACGATATTCAAACTGGGGAGGGGGGGGGTCTGCCCCCTGCTGCCTGGCAGCCCTGATCTATTACAGGGGGATATGATAGTACAATTAAACCCTTCAGCTGCGGCACCTGAGGAGTTAATTGTGCTGATCATGGCCCCCTGTAAGAGATCGGGTGCTGCCAGGCAGCAGGGGGCAGTCTTGTACAAAGTTTGTAGTGTATTCTAACTAGAAGCGTCCCCATCACCATGGGAACGCCTCTGTGTTAGATCATACTGTCGGATCTGAGTTTCACGAAGTAGCTCATATCCGACAGTATATTCTTACATAGAGACGTTCCCATGGTGATGGGGACTCTTCAAGTTAAAATATACCATCGGATTGGAGAAAACTCCAATCCGATGGTATAAAAGAACTCCAGACTTTACATTGAAAGTCAATGGGGACGGATCCGTTTGAAATGGCACCATATTGTATCAACATCAAACGGATCCGTCCCCATTGACTTGCATTGTAATTCAGGACGGATCCGTTTGGCTCCGCACGGCCAGGCGGACACCAAAACGACTTTTTTTTCATGTCCGTGGATCCTCCAAAAATCAAGGAAGACCCACGGACGAAAAAACGGTCACGGATCACGGACCCACGGACCCCGTTTTTGCGGACCGTGAAAAAAACTTTTGTGTGCATGAGGCCTAACTCCGCAGAACAGGCATCAGCAGCCAACGTTGTTTTAAAAGTCATACAGACAAGTCAACGTGAGGTCGATGACAAACAGAAGAAGCAGCAGCATCAGCAGGTAGAAGTTAGATTGCAGTATAAGGCCTATAAATATCTCGGCCTAACTCCGCAGGACAGGCATCAGCAGCCAATGTTGTTTTAAAAGTCATACAGACAAGTCAACGTGAGGTCGATGACAAACAGCAGCAGCAGCATCAGCAGGCAGAAGTTAGATTGCAGTATAAGGCCTATAAATATCTCGACCTAACTCCGCAGGACAGGCATCAGCAGCCAACGTTGTTTTAAAAGTCATACAGACAAGTCAACGTGAGGTCGATGACAAACAGCAGCTGCAGCATCAGCAGGTAGAAGTTAGATTGCAGTATAAGGGCTATAAATATCTCGGCCTAACTCCGCAGGACAGGCATCAGCAGCCAACGTTGTTTTAAAAGTCATACAGACAAGTCAACGTGAGGTCGATGACAAACAGCAGCAGCAGCATCAGCAGGTAGAAGTTACATTGCAGTATAAGGCCTATAAATATCTCGGCCTAACTCCGCAGGACAGGCATCAGCAGCCAACCTTGTTTAAAAGTCATACAGACAAGTCAACGTGAGGTCGATGACAAACAGCAGCATCATCAGCAGGTAGAAGTTACATTGCAGTATAAGGACTATAAATATCTCAAACTAACTCCGCAGGACAGACATCAGCAGCCAACGTTGTTTTAAAAGTCATACAGACAAGTCAACGTGAGGTCGATGACAAACAGCAGCAGCATCAGTAGGTAGACGTTAGATTGCAGTATAAGGCGTATAAATATCTCGGCCTAACTCCGCAGGACAGGCATCAGCAGCCAACGTTGTTTTAAAAGTCATACAGACAAGTCAACGTGAGGTCGATGACAAACAGCAGCATCAGCAGGTAGAAGTTAGATTGCAGTATTAGGCCTATAAATTTCTCGGCCTAACTCCGCAGGATAGGCATCAGCAGCCAACGTTGTTTTAAAAGTCATACAGACAAGTCAACATGAGGTCGATGACAAACAGCAGCAGCAACATCAGTAAGTATAAGTTAGATTGCAGTGTAAGGCCTATAAATATCTCGGCCTAACTCCGCAGGACAGGCATCAGCAGCCAACGTTGTTTTAAAAGTCATACAGACAAGTCAACGTGATGTCGATGACAAACAGCAGCAGTAGCAGCATCAGCAGGTAGAAGTTACATTGCAGTATAAGGCCTATAAATATCTCAGCCTAACTCCGCAGGACAGGCATCAGCAGCCAACGTTGTTTTAAAAGTCATACAGACAAGTCAACGTGAGGTCTATGACAAACAGCAGCAGCAGCAGCATCAGCAGGTAGAAGTTAGATTGCAGTATAAGGCCTATAAATATCTCAAACTAACTCCGCAGGACAGGCATCAGCAGCCAACGTTGTTTTAAAAGTCATACAGACAAGTCAATGTGAGGTCGATGAAAAACAGCAGCAGCAGCAGCATCAGCAGGTAGAAGTTACATTGCAGTATAAGGCCTATAAATATCTCGGCCTAACTCCGCAGGACAGGCATCAGCAGCCAACGTTGTTTTAAAAGTCATACAGACAAGTCAACGTGAGGTAGATGAAAAACAGCAGCAGCAGCATCAGCAGGTAGACATTAGATTGCAGTATAAGACCTATAAATATCTCGGCCTAACTCCGCAGTACAGGCATCAGCAGCCAACGTTGTTTTAAAAGTCATACAGACAAGTCAACGTGAGGTCGATGACAAACAGCAGCAGCAGCAGCATCATCAGCAGGCAGAAGTTAGATTGCAGTATAAGGCCTATAAATATCTCGACCTAACTCCGCAGGACAGGCATCAGCAGCCAACGTTGTTTTAAAAGTCATACAGACAAGTCAACGTGAGGTCGATGACAAACAGCAGCTGCAGCATCAGCAGGTAGAAGTTAGATTGCAGTATAAGGGCTATAAATATCTCGGCCTAACTCCGCAGGACAGGCATCAGCAGCCAAAGTTGTTTTAAAAGTCATACAGACAAGTCAACGTGAGGTCGATGACAAACAGCAGCAGCAGCATCAGCAGGTAGAAGTTAGATTGCAGTATAAGGCCTATAAATATCTCGGCCTAACTCCGCAGGACAGGCATCAGCAGCCAACCTTGTTTAAAAGTCATACAGACAAGTCAACGTGAGGTCGATGACAAACAGCAGCAGCATCAGTAGGTAGACGTTAGATTGCAGTATAAGGTGTATAAATATCTCGGCCTAACTCCGCAGGACAGGCATCAGCAGCCAACGTTGTTTTAAAAGTCATACAGACAAGTCAACGTGAGGTCGATGACAAACAGCAGCATCAGCAGGTAGAAGTTAGATTGCAGTATTAGGCCTATAAATTTCTCGGCCTAACTCCGCAGGATAGGCATCAGCAGCCAACGTTGTTTTAAAAGTCATACAGACAAGTCAACATGAGGTCGATGACAAACAGCAGCAGCAACATCAGTAAGTATAAGTTAGATTGCAGTGTAAGGCCTATAAATATCTCGGCCTAACTCCGCAGGACAGGCATCAGCAGCCAACGTTGTTTTAAAAGTCATACAGACAAGTCAACGTGAGGTCGATGACAAACAGCAGCAGCAGCATCATCAGCAGGTACAAGTTACATTGCAGTATAAGGCCTATAAATATCTCAGCCTAACTCCGCAGGACAGGCATCAGCAGCCAACCTTGTTTTAAAAGTCATACAGACAAGTCAACGTGAGGTCGATGACAAACAGCAGCAGCAGCAGCATCAGCAGGTAGAAGTTAGATTGCAGTATAAGGCCTATAAATATCTCAAACTAACTCCGCAGGACAGGCATCAGCAGCCAACGTTGTTTTAAAAGTCATACAGACAAGTCAATGTGAGGTCGATGAAAAACTGCAGCAGCAGCAGCATCAGCAGGTAGAAGTTACATTGCAGTATAAGGCCTATAAATATCTCGGCCTAACTCCGCAGGACAGGCATCAGCAGCCAACATTGTTTTAAAAGTCATACAGACAAGTCAACGTGAGGTAGATGAAAAACAGCAGCAGCAGCATCAGCAGGTAGACATTAGATTGCAGTATAAGACCTATAAATATCTCGGCCTAACTCCGCAGTACAGGCATCAGCAGCCAACGTTGTTTTAAAAGTCATACAGACAAGTCAACGTGAGGTCGATGACAAACAGCAGCAGCATTAGCAGGTAGAAGTTACATTGCAGTATAAGGCCTATAAATATCTCGGCCTAACTCCGCAGGACAGGCATCAGCAGCATACGTTGTTTTAAAAGTCATACAGACAAGTCAACGTGAGGTCGATGACAAACAGCAGCAGCAGCATCAGCAGGTAGAAGTTAGATTGCAGTATAAGGCCTATAAATATCTCGGCCTAACTCCGCAGGACAGGCATCAGCAGCCAATGTGTGGGCAGCAGCGGTGTGTTCCCGGGAATAGGCCCCCACCAGACCCGGGCAACACCATACATCAATTGAGACATCTCCGACAGCAGCAGCAGCAACAGCAGGTGACATGTGGGCAGCAGCAGTGTTTTCCCGGGAATGGGCCCCCACCAGACCCAGGCAACACCATACATCAACTGAGACATATTGAGATTATTATATACATTATAGATATCTATAAAATGTTTGTAAATATATAAAGGAATGGAAAGTGCAGCGGAACAATTTTTTATCCCTTACAACGACATTATGTGTTTTTTCTCAAAGCCAGAGGGCTGTGGAAGTGTCGGTGTTTAGCAGCGGCTCTTTCGTTCCTCCTCATGTCTGTGAGGAGGAATGTGTCCCGACGCTCCACCCACCCATACACGATCAGTATCGCACACATGCTAGTCTACATCCAACTGCTACACCCATCCCTCATGTGCCTGTGTGAGCACCAAAGTCAGTGATGAGCCAAGTTTCATCGGCCGGAGTCAGGAATCGTTCCGTCATGATCCAACGGGGGCAACGCAAACTCCCTTTGGCGATGAAGCAGCGTTGTTCCAAAGCTGATGAAAGGGTCCACATTGGGGCTTCCACCAGTGAGCAACCTGCATGATCTCTTGACGGTCATAGGGCATAATGATCCATTTTAAGTGGCTATTTTGAACAAACGGGGTATTGATGTCAGGCGCAAAGGGTGCATACTTGAGCATGGCACAGCGGATCGCCAACACTGTCATCCAGCACAGTGCACTTTTCAAGCTGTTTAGAGGGAAACATGTGTTCTTCAGTTACATAGAACTGACAGTAAACTGTTTGTGCTTTATTAATCACTGTTATGGTTTTATTATGTATTTTATATAATTAATAATAATTTTTAATTTACGTTCTATATCTATGTGCAGTAATACGGTCCAATAGAATGCTGATATCAGCATTATTAGCAAATTTGATTGCTTCCGGGCTGAAATGGGTGAGATAGATATATTAATATTGCATTATAGACAACATCTATATATTTACCTACCACATTTGATCTATTTAAGTGGTGCTTTCTTTTCCTCCTCCATACAACCGCATTTTAGGGGACCGTATTACTGTACATTTATATAAATCCTGAAAGAATACTATTTTATAAAATAAAAAAAAATTTAACTTCTTTCTCACGGACGATTTAAACACACGGTAGGAATGCGTGATGTGAACGCATAGCACACGCACTGAATCCTGAGCCATAATTTGTTATGGGTCTGTGTACATGAGCTTTTATTTTTCACGCATCAGTTGTGCGTTGCTTCAAAAATGCAGCTTGTTTTTTATCCTGCATTTTTAAAGCAACACAGGACCCATAGAAGTTAAAGGTGTTGGGTGAAAAATGCATCGCATCCTCAAGCAGGTGTGGGCACGTTGCGTTTTTCAATGATGGTTGTTAAGATATGTTGTAAATAAATCTTAATTTTTTTTAACTGAGGCATGAAAAGCGCTTCAAAACGCATTGAACCACCGTGGGAAAAAAATTAATAGCTTAGCACAATCGCAGATAAAAGTCATTAACTTTGCTTGGAAGGTCACATCAATTTACATGAAAGCTCACGCGACGCATTCGGACCACATCTGCGACGCCCGTGTAAAAGGAGCCAAACTGCTAATCGTTATGCGCAAACAGTTTACTGTCAGTACTATGTAACTGAAGAACATTTGTTCCCCTCTTAACAGAATGAAAAGTGCACTGTGCTGGATGACAGTGTTGGCGATCCGCTGTGCCATGCTCAAGTATGCACCCTTTGCGCCTGACATCAATACCCCGTTTGTTCAAAATAGCCACTTAAAATGGATCATTATGCCCTATGACCGTCAAGAGATCATGCAGGTTGCTCACTGGTGGAAGCCCCAATGTGGACCCTTCCATCAGCTTTGGAACAACCCTGCTTCATCGCCTAAGGGAGTTTGCGTTGCCCCCGTCGGATCATGACGGAACGCTTCCAGACTCCGGCCGATGAAACTTGGCTCATCAATGACTTCGGTTCTCACAAAGGCACATGAGGGATGGGTGCAGCAGTTGGATGTAGACTAGCGTGTGTGCGATACTGATCGTGTATGGGTGGGTGGAGCGTCGGGACACATTCCTCCTCACAGACATGAGGAGGAACGTAAGAGCCGCTGCTAAACACTGACACTTCCACAGCCCCCTGGCTTCAAGAAAACACATGATGTCGTTGTAAGCGAAAACACAGTGTTCTGCTGCATCTTCCATGTGCCTTGATCAGGAAACCTGGCGCAGAGTAGTGAGGTCAGATTGTGTGCTGTGTGGCCATGCACACTAATTACTTAAAAAAATAAATTAAGAAAATAAATAATGTCTGATTATTTAAAAATCGATCAATATTGACATTAATCAATACATAAATTTAATTAAAAGCCAACTGTACATTTCATAATTTGAATAATCTACATATTATACATTAAATACATTAAAAAATACAATATATATGTAAATATAACTATAAATATATTAAAAATTATCACAATCAATAATAATATTTATTAAAACATGAGCAATACATTACAAGAAATAAAATTGTTAATCAATATATAAATAATAAAAATAATAATTCATACACACTATTACTGAATCAAAACATACATGATTATATTAAATTTATAAATAAAATATAATATATATATATATATATATAAATTTTAAAATTCATGATTAATAAATTAATAAATAGATAAAATATAATGCAAAATCATAAATAAATATATACAGTACAGACCAAAAGTTTGGACACACCTTCTCATTCAAAGAGTTTTCTTTATTTTCATGACTATGAAAATTGAAGATTTACACTGAAGGCATCAAAACTATGAATTAACACATGTGGAATTATATACATAACAAAAAAAGCATTAAAGAACTGAAAATATGTCATATTCTAGGTTCTTCAAAGTAGCCACCTTTTGCTTTGATTACTGCTTTGCACACTCTTGGCATTCTCTTGATGAGCTTCAAGAGGTAGTCACCTGAAATGGTCTTCCAACAGTCTTGAAAGAGTTCCCAGAGATGCTTAGCACTTGTTGGCCCTTTTGCCTTCACTCTGCGGTCCAGCTCACCCCAAACCATCTCGATTGGGTTCAGGTCCGGTGACTGTGGAGGCCAGGTCATCTGGCGCAGCACCCCATCACTCTCCTTCATGGTCAAATAGCCCTTACACAGCCTGGAGGTGAGTTTGGGGTCATTGTCCTGTTGAAAAATAAATGATGGTCCAACTAAATGCAAACCGGATAGAATAGCATGCCGCTGCAAGATGCTGTGGTAGCCATGCTGGTTCAGTATGCCTTCAATTTTGAATAAATCCCCAACAGTGTCACCAGCAAAGCACCCTCACACCATCACACCTCCTCCTCCATGCTTCACGGTGGGAACCAGGCATGTAGAGTCCATCCGTTCACCTTTTCTGCGTCGCACAAAGACACGGTGGTTTGAACCAAAGATCTCAAATTTGGACTCATCAGACCAAAGCACAGATTTCCACTGGTCTAATGTCCATTCCTTGTGTTCTTTAGCCCAAACAAGTCTCTTCTGCTTGTTGCCTGTCCTTAGCAGTGGTTTCCTAGCAGATATTCTACCATGAAGGCCTGATTCACACAGTCTCCTCTTAACAGTTGTTCTAGAGATGTGTCTGCTGCTAAACTCTGTGTCGGCATTGACCTGGTCTCTAATCTGAGCTGCTGTTAACCTGCGATATCTGAGGCTGGTGACTCGGATGAACTTATCCTCCGCAGCAGAGGTGACTCTTGGTCTTCCTTTCCTGGGGCGGTCCGCATGTGAGCCAGTTTCTTTGTAGTGCTTGATGGTTTTTGTGACTGCACTTGGGGACACTTTCAAAGTTTTCCCAATTTTTCGGACTGACTGACCTTCATTTCTTAAAGTAATGATGGCCACTCGTTTTTCTTTACTTAGCTGCTTTTTTCTTGCCATAATACAAATTCTAACAGTCTATTCAGTAGGACTATCAGCTGTGTATCCACCTGACTTCTCCACAACGCAACTGATGGTCCCAACCCCATTTATAAGGCAAGAAATCCCACTTATTAAACCTGACAGGGCACACTTGTGACGTGAAGACCATTTCAGGTGACTACCTCTTGAAGCTCATCAAGAGAATGCCAAGAGTGTGCAAAGCAGTAATCAAAGCAAAAGGTGGCTACTTTGAAGAACCTAGAATATTACATATTTTCAGTTGTTTCACACTTTTTTGTTATGTATATAATTCCACATGTGTTAATTCATAGTTTTGATGCCTTCAGTGTGAATCTACAATTTTCATAGTCATGAAAATAAAGAAAATTCTTTGAATGAGAAGGTGTGTCCAAACTTTTGGTCTGTACTGTATATAATAAATAGAAAAAATAAATAAATAATTTATCAATAAATTCCTAACTAAATTTATCAAAAATAAATTCATTTTAATTAATAAATAATTCAATTCATATATAAATATAAATAAATAAATAATTTTATAAATAATTAAAAATATCAATAAATAAGTTAAAAAGATTAAAAAACAACGGATTTTGGGAGGGAGAGAAAAGGAGAGTGATGGACAAGGGACCTTTCAACAGCCTTAACCGACAGCGGGGGCCAAGAAGTCACTGCCGATCCAGGACTCGTTCATCTTGATGAAGGTGAGTCTGTCCACGGAGTCAGTGGACAGACGGGTCCTCTTGTCCGTGACCACCCCACCTGCCGCGCTGAATGTCCGCTCAGACAGTACGCTGGAGGGGGGCAAGACAGTAGCTCCAGCGCATACTGAGCGAGCTCACGGCAGGTGTCCAGCCTGGCGACCCAGTACTCCATGGGGTCGTCGGTGCTCATGCTGTTGGAAGCACCGACTGACCCCATGTAGTCAGCCACCATGCGGGCCAGCCGCTGGTAGTGACTGCTGCTGCTGCTACTGGGTCGCGCAGACTGGTAGAACTGCCTCATCTCACCCATAAGGTCACCAACTCGGCTGGTGCTGCTGGGACCAGCTGTCGGCTGGGTGAGATGGGCGGGGAGAACTGGAGCCTGAGGCCGCGGGTTAGCCTCCAACCGTTTGATTCGACAGGCCCGCAGTTTTTCCATCCGGGCCTGTCTCCGGCTGGCTGGGATGAACTGCTCCAGCTTCCCCTTGCATCTAGGGTCTAAAAGGGTGGCCAACCAGAAATCATCACTCTCCTTCAGTTTCCTGATCCGGGGGTCCCTCCTAAGGCAGCGCAGCATGTGGGCAGCCATAGGGAAGAGGACAGCCCGCTGTGCCTCCTCATGGCTGCCAGGGACCATGACATCCTGGTCCTCAAGCTGCTGTTCATTAAGGTCCCTGTTGCTGCTGCCCCACCCCCGGACTAACGGTGCCCCTGGATGTCGTGAATGTCTTCCTCCTCCTCCACGCCGTCCTGGGCCTGGTCCTGGTGAATCAAGGCCACCTCATCTTGCTCCACCAAGGCACTTTCCCCAGCCTCGAGCAGGCGATCTAGTGTCCTGTCCAGCAGGAACACTAAGGGGAGCACGTCATTGAGGCCGACATGCTCCCCGCTGACCATCTTGGTCGCCTGCTCAAATGGGCCAACACGTGGCAGACCTGCTGTATCTGCCCCCACTCCGCATTAGTGATGTATGGGAGTGGGTTGGTTGGCCCTGGAGTGCCTAGGTCAAGCAGGTATTCCCTCACCGCCCTTCTCTGCTCCCACAACCTCTCCAGCATGTGGAGGGTGGAGTTCCACCGCATCACGCTGTCGACAAGCAGCCTGTGAGGGGGCAGGCTGTTGTCCCGCTGCAGTCTGGACAGGGACGCGGAGGCAGTTGGGGAGCGTCGGAAGTGGCTGGCAATCCGACGGACACGTTGCACAATGTCACTCAGCCCTGGAAATGTGCGTAGGTATTTCTGGACAACCAGGTTGAGGACATGTGCCATGCAGGGGACGTGTGTCAGACTGCCAGCATGGAGGGTGGCGAGGAGGTTGCTGCCGTTGTCGCATACAACCATACCTGCCTGGAGCCTTCGGGGTGTCAGCCACTTCTGGACCTGATCCTGTAGTGCTGATAGAACATCAGGTCCAGTGTGTCTCCGTTCCCCTAAGCTAACAAGCTGGAGCACGGCCTGGCAGCGGACGTGCCCCACACTTGCGTAGCTACGGGGGCGCTTGCTGGGGGGCTCAGCAGCTGTGGAGACAGTGGCTTAAGGAAGGCTAGTGTTTCCACCCTGGACACCCCGTGGCGGCACCACAAAGTCTGATGCCGCTGTTCCCTCCCCGGCACCTTGGAGGGACACCCAATGGGCGGTAAAACTAATGTAGCACCCCTGCCCATGCCTGCTGGTCCAGGCATCCATTGTCAGATACACCCTGTTGCTGACAGCGTGATCCAGCGACAGGGATACATTCTGCACCACATGCTGGTGGAGGGCAAAGAAATGGCGGCTGGGGACACGCCATCTAGGTTGGGCCTGCTCCAACATCTGCCTGAATGGATTGCTATCCACAAGGTTAAAGGGCAGCAGATGTTGGGCAATAACCCTTGCCAGGAGCCCATTGAGAGAACACACGCGTCTGTCCCCGGGGGTGTAGGGCGCGGTGCGTTCCAAAGCCTCAGCAATTGAGGGCTGGCGCCGGACGGCAGAGGAGGAGGACCTGAAGGAGGGTGCAGTGGAGGCAGAGGTATGGCTGCCGGTACCAGTACCTCTAGGAGAGGGAGTGGTGGAGTGGGACTGAATTTGAGTCTGCGGTTGCTGCTGATGCTGAACAGTGGCAGGAGGTGCTGTCCCCTGCACACTGGGGGAGTAATAAAGCCCACCATAATGCCCCCCCAGTAGAAATAATTATCCTTATAATGTGACAGTGAAAAAAATACCCCCTTGTAATGCCCCCAGGTGAGCTAATGTCCCCATAGTGCCCCCATAATGTACCAGTATAAAATGCCCCATATATAGTGCCCCAGTAGATGTCCTCAGTGTCCCCCATAATTTGCAAGTATAAAATACCCCTTCTTAGTGCCCCCCGTAGATGACCCCATAGAACTCCTCTCCCCCTTCCCCATAGTACCCACCATAATGTGTCCCAGTATAAAATGCTACTGTACAGAGCCCCCATATAAAATATCCCTTCTTTGTGGCCTCAGTAGATGCCCATATAGTGCCCACCAACAATGTGCCAGTAATAAGTGCCCCCAATAATGTGCCAGTAATAAGTGCCCCCCATCATGTGCCAGTAATAAGTGCCCCCCATCATGTGCCATTAATAAGTGCCCCCAATCATGTGCCAGTAACAAGAGCCCCCCAATTATGTGCCAGTAACAAGAGCCCCCATCAGGTACCAGTAATAGGAGCCCCCCATCACGTGCCAGTAATAAGAGCCCCCCATCATGTGCCCGTAATAAAAGCCCCCCATCACATGCCAGTAACAAGAGCCCCTCATCACGTGCCAGTAACAAGAGCCCCCCATCATGTGCCAGTAACAAGAGCCCCCCCATCATGTGCCAGTAATAAGAGCCCCCATCATGTGCTAGTAGCAAGAGCCCCCCATCATGTGCCAGTAACAAGAGCCCCCTATCACGTGCCAGTAATAAGAGCCTCCATCACATGCCAGTAATAAGAGCCCCCCAATATGCCAGTAATAAGAGCCAAGCCTCCCATCACGTTCCAGTAATAAGAGTCCCCCATCATGTGCCAGTAATAAGAGCCCCCATCAAGTGCCAGTAACAAGATCCCCCCATCACGTGCCAGTAACAAGAGCCCCCCATCATGTGCCAGTAACAAGAGCCCCCCCATCATGTGCCAGTAACAAGATCCCCCCCATCATGTGCCAGTAACAAGAACCCCCATCACGTGCCAGTAACAAGAGCCCCCATCACGTGCCAGTAATAAGAGCCCCCCAATGTGCCAGTAATAAGGGCCCAGCCCCACATCACGTGCCAGTAATAAGAACCCCCATCACGTGCCAGTAATAAGAGCCCCCATCGTGTGCCAGTAATAAGAGCCCCCCATCATGTGCCAGTAATAAGCCCCCCATCATGTGCCAGTAATAAGCCCCCCATCATGTGCCAGTAATAAGAGCCCCCAATCATGTGCCAGTAATAAGAGCCCCCCATCATGTGCCAGTAACAAGAGCCCCCATGTGCCAGTAATAATAGCCCCCCCAATGTGCCAGTAACAAGATCTCCCCCAATGTGCCAGTAACAAGAGCCCCCATCATGTGCCAGTAATAAGCCCCCATCATGTGCCAGTAATAAGAGCCCCCTCTTCATGTGCTAGTAACAATAACCCTCATGTGCCAGTAATAAGAGCCCCCCATCATGGTCCAGTAACAAGAGCCCCCCAATGTGCCAGTAACAAGAGCCCCCCCAATGTGCCAGTAAATGACAAAAAGAAAGCATTTAAATCACTAAAACAGGAGGGGAGCCAGGAAGCACTGAAAAACTATAGGAAAAAAATTGAATATGTAAAAAAACAAATAAAAGCCGTCAAACTAGAGACAGAGAGATTAATTGCCAAAGAGAGCAAAACTAACCCTAAAATGTTCTTCAATTATATAAATGGTAAAAAGTATAAATCTGAAGGTGTCGGTCCTCTACAGACTAATGAGGGGGGAGTTGCAGAGAGCGATGAGGAGAAAGCAAAGCTATTAAATATTTTTTTCTCCACTGTATTCAGAAAATAAACTGTCAGATGAAATGCAGAATGTAAAAGTAAATTCCCCATTAAAAGTGTCCTGTCTGACCCAGGAAGAAGTACAAAAGTGACTTAAAAAGATTAAAATAGACAAATCGCCAGGACCAGATGGCATACACACCTGTATCCTAAGAGAATTAAGTTATGTCATAGCCAGACCCTTATTTCTGATATTTACAGACTCTATACTGACAGCGAGTGTTCCACAGGATTGGTGCATGGCAAATGTGGTGCCAATATTCAAAAAGGGTCCAAAAACAGAGCCCGGAAACTATAGGCCGGTAAGTTTAACATCTGTCGTGAGTAAACTGTTTAAAGGTTTTCTAAGAGATGCTATCTTGAAGGATCTCAATGAAAATACACAAATAATGCCATATCAGCATGGCTTCATGAGGGATCGGTCATGTCAAACTAATTTATTCAGTTTCTATGAGGAGGTAAGTTCTAGACTTGACAACGGCGAATCAATGGATGTCGTATATCTGGACTTCTCCAAAGCATTTGACACTGTACCACATAAAAGGTTAGTATATAAAATGAGAATGCTCGGACTGGGAGAAAATGTCTGTATGTGGGTAAGTAACTGGCTCAGTGCTAGAAAACAGAGGGTGGTTATTAATGGTACACACTCGGATTAGGTCACTGTCACTAGTGGGGTACCTCAGGGGTCAGTACTAGAGGGGTCACTGTCACTAGTGGGGTACCTCAGGGGTCAGTACTGGGTCCTATCCTCTTCAATATATTTATTAATGATCTTGTAGAAGGCTTACACAGTAAAATATGAATTTTTGCAGATGATACTAAACTGTGTAAAGTAATTAACACCGAAGAGGTCAGTATACTGCATATATACTACAGAGAACAGTATAATATTTATATATATATATATATATATATATATACACATACTACAGAGGACAATATACTTGCGGACTTCTGCGTTTTTTGTGCAAAGCTGAAAGAAGATATTTTCTATCAGCCTATGTATTCAGGAATTTTTTCACTCCTGCATCACAAATATAGAGACCTTTTCATATTGATGATAGAGTTGGGTACATGGGAATTGCAAGAGATGGAAGAGATGGAATGGGGTGGGTTCCCTTCACTAAGGACAGACCCCGCGGCTTTAAAACCACCGGGGTTCCGCATCAGTGAAGGGACACCGCCCTGAAAATTCATAAAAAACCCAAACAGCTCCATATCTGCATTGAGGCCTGCTGGCATTAATGTGTTCAACTCAAAGATTCTCCTTGATTCCATTCTTGACATTTGTTTGATGTAATCTCCCCCCCTCCAATGTTTTTCCACTTTGTCTATTGCCACAAATATAAGACCACTAGGATCTTGGTTGTGATGATCCCTAAAATGGTTAGATAATAGATGTTTCATATAACCATTGCCAATCTTGATGTTAGACATATGTTCCGAAATACGTTTTTTGAGAGTTCTTTTAGTTCTGCCCAGATACCGTTTTGCACATGGGCATGTAATGACATAAATGACACCTGTGGAGGTGCGTGTAAGAAAATCTCTGATTATATGTTTATGGTGGTTACTTGTAGCAATGATTTCAGTGGTTTTTTTAGGAAAAGAGGTGCAGATGCAATTTCTACAAGACCCACACCTGAAGAACCCTTTAAATTTTGTATAGTTCCTACCTTTTTTATATAATTTTTTTATAGTGGGTGCTACTTGTAATCCCAAATTCGGAGCCTTAGTGAAGGTTTCCTGGGGTATGGGTGGAATGGGTGTGCAGTAAGCCGGATTGGGATTATGCACTCTGACGCTATAATATGCAATGACTGGGTCAGGTGTGAATAATAGTTAGTAGTTTTTGTTCGTGACGCCAATTGTAGGGCCGTTTAAGATGTAATAACTCACGTACCAGGCTAGGAATGCCAGAGTGGTGTAATGTCTCTGTATGGTAGCAGTAATGGTGTCAACGGTGTCTCCTACCTTGGTACGGCTGGACTCCTGGATCCTGGCTCACTTGCAATAAAATGAGTGTGTTGCTAGTAGGAGTAATTGAGGGATTTGCAGCAATAATTGAGATCCAGACTTGGAATATAGTTCAAACTGGTCTTTACTTGATGCAGCAGTAATCCATGTGAGATACAGCAATAGTCTGAAGTCCCAGCAGGTATTGGCAATGTATGGCAGGAATCTATCTCTTCTGCTTCTATCATGTGCCTGGAGCTCTCTCGTCTGCGTGTGGCTCTGTATTGTGGCAGGAATTACTATCTGCATCTTCTTCTTTATTGGGGACTGACTTGCTGAGGAGGAATTTGGCTTCTCCTGGTCTCTGGACGGTACTCACAGTTATGCTCACAGGGTATGCTTCTTCCTGGAGTTCTGGAGATGGCTGCTTGCTTTCCACCAGCTGAGGCTAAAGAGCTCAGACTGGGAATGATGATCTTTTGATCTTGGCTTGGATCCCTAGAACTGGGAGCTCCTACCAGCACAGCCTTCCCCTAGGGTGGCACACTAACTCAACTTCCTTCCCCACCCATGAGGCAGGATGTGGAAACATTCCACACCTCCTCACAGAGGGGGGAGCTAAACTGGAATGTACTATTCCAGTCTAGAAATGCTAAACTGAACTAAGTCCCTTCTAAACACATTGCTGCCACCTGCTGGTGAACATGAAAATTACAGCAAATACATTAAACAAGGGTGTCAATGCACATTAGTGAGGATGTGATGTAAAATTACACAAGATGACAGGATAAATACACTTAACAGGTTGTAGCGGGGTAGAAGAGTTTTGTACACAACTCTGGGGTGTTACAAGTGTACCTATCACTTTATCTTTTTGTAGATAATGCCAGTGTTTTTCCACAATATGTATTATTTTCCTATACTGGTTATTGAATGGTATGATTCGCATATGCTCCACTTTGTCTGTATTTGAGAATTCCAATTTTAGTTTAGTGAAGAAACTAGTTCTTTCTAACTCTCTGACTTTATTCAATGAGATTTCCACTAATTTAGAGGGATATTGTTTCTCAATAAATTGATTTTGCATCGTTATTGGCTTTTCTTTAAACTTCGTATCTAAAGTACAATTTATTTGTAGTCTGCGAAATTGTCCAAAAGGTACATTTAATAACCCCCTGGGCAAGTGACAACTGGTAAACAAAATGAAATTATTTTTAGCAGTGGGTTTATGATACTTGTTACATGTGACTTTATTACCCTGTGTTGTTATTTGTAAATCCAAGTATTCTATGGATGTCTCACAAATGTTTGAAGTTAAATGTAAATTGACCTCATTAACATTGATATCTGCCAGGAATTGGTTAAGGGTCTCTCTGTCTTTCTTCCAAATAAATATGACGTCGTCAATGTACCGCTGCCAGAGCACCAGGTCTGTCCCCAGTCTGGGAGCAATATGGGGTCCTCCCATTGCGCCATAAATAAATTAGCGTAACTGGGACCAAACCTGATGCCCATGGCAGTACCCTGTATTTGTTTGTAATACTGGGATTCAAAACAAAAATTATTGTGATTTAATATAAAATGGACCCCATTCACCATAAACTCTATTTGTTTGTTTGTCAATCTACCCTCCTTCACCAGTTGGTCTTCCATTGCTTTTATACCTTGTTGGAGATTGATGCTTGTATATAACGATTGAACGTCTAATGTACCTATTATCCATTTGGGATCAACCTCTAAGGATTCTAGGATTTCGATAATTTGGGTGGTATCCTTTAGATAGGATTTTATTTTTTTCACTGTTGGTTGTAACAACATGTCTATGTACTGGGAAAAATTGAACATCAGGGACCCTATTCCCGATACAATTGGCCGTCCCAGGGGGTTTATAGGGTCTTTGTGGCATTTCGGTATACAGTAGAAGACTGGGATTTTCTGTTGGGTTGTAGTGATGAATTTATAAAATTGTGATTAGGCTTCACAAGAGTGTTAGATCACGGAGAAGTGGTGCTCACAGCTGATACAGACTCACCCACTATACTTGGAATAAAATGGTAAAGAATAGCTGGGCACTCACTAATACTTGGAACCACATGAATTTATTAACAATAGAGATGAAACATGCGACAATGGCAAGTATTCGAATAGAAATGATGGCATATAAAATCAAATGACATATAATAAAATCGATGACATATAATAAAATCGATACCATACGATTTAAAAGATACCAAACGATTAAATGTTCGTAAAGAGGATCGTCCTGTAATGAAAAAATATGTACTGAATAGTCTCTCTTCCTAGGATGCGAAAAGCCAAATCACATGGAGCGTGTGCGGTGTCCAGCTACACAGGCCTAAAGAACCTTGGTTGAAAGAAAAACCACAGCGATTTGAATAGGATATAATGTGCCGTGTAAAGCCAAAAGTCCTGAGACACTGGTGTTGAATGATAACAGGTACACTTACGTGTCCACGATTTTACCCTTCGATTAAGCCCTTCAATTAAAACGCTCTTGTTCACTTTACACGCTGACCAGCAGACATGTATCGATATCTGATTAACCTTAAGGCCAATGACGTCCTTACACAGGCGGGCGGGTAGTTGTACTCCTCCATGGCTAACGGCTTGTGGTTGATAATGGCTCTGTGTTGATTCATTGATAGAAAATCGCGTGGCAAAGATGTAGTGCCGGAAGTGGTATAAAGTCCAATTTGATGATTTATAAAAAGACCTCTTTGTTCTTTAATTGGGGGCCAGTAGTACCAAACGCGTTTCGGGACTGTATATCGTCCCTTCCTCAGTGTTTATTCGTCTCCCATTTTTCCCGAATATTTATATGGACTTCGGTCGTCTCCAAAATCTGGTATCGATTCAAAACCTGGCATGTAAAAAATATAAAATCTTAATACAAGCAATAAAATCGTTAAAAATAAAGCCATACATCATATTGCTCTATAGATGTAGCATCAAAAGGAAACCAAGATGCGGTTTACATGCGTTTTCATTGCGGTTCTGTTGCGATTCAAGATTAAATTAGATTTTCTTATGATGTTCCAGTATATAACTTCTTTTTAAATGGTCAACATAGAAATAGGGCAATATGATGTAATAAAAACATAGTTGTTGTCCATATATAAAAAACATATCTTTTATTGTCCTATAAATATAGTATTGAGAAGGAAACGCATAAGAAATCATAGTGCGATTTCTATGCGTTTTTATTGCGATTTCAAGTATCATTAGATTTTCTTATAATTTTGATATCTGTTTAACTAAAACTAAAACTCAAGGTAAGATACACTAATATGGCGACATAAAAGCACGAGGGCATAAGAATAAATAGATACATCTATATATACATGTGTGTATATGTTCGGTGCGTACTTTCCACAGGTATTGTATTCTGGAGGGAGGCTAAACAGTAGGTGGAGGCCTATCATCAAGGGAGGACCGGCCAAACTAAAAAATGGCACGGCCCCCCGTCGACAAATGGCGCCCACCTACCTTTTACAAGAAACCAAATAGTTCAAACTCTGCATTAAGACCCATTGGTAGCAAAGTATTGAATTCGTAAATTCTCTTTGTTTCTAGTTTTGATAATTTTCCTATATGGTCACCTCCTCTCCAATCTTTATGTACCTTTTCTAATGCAGCAAATTTCAGTCCTGATGGATTTTGGTTATTTACAAGTTTAAAATGGTTTGATAGGGAATGATTTTCAAAACCTTTTTTTAATATTAGAAAGATGTTCAGAGATACGTTTCTTTAAGGGTCTTTTCGTTCTTCCTATATATTGGCGTTTACATGGGCACTCAATAATATAAATCACATCACATGAGTTACAGGTAAGGAGATCCTTTATACGATGTATATGGTTATTAGACGTTGAGAAAATCTCAGTCGTCTTTTTTGGGAAGGAAATCTCCTTACAGTTTCTGCAACTTCCACATCTAAAAAAGCCTTTTAAATTTGTTTTAGTCCACTCTTGTAAGTTTAATGGCTTAAAAGAGTCTTTTTTCACTGTTGGGGCCACTTTTATCCCTAAATTCGGTGCTTTAGTAAATGTAAATTGTGGATGTGATGGTATTATTGATCCTATCACCTTATCCTTTCTCACTAAATGACAATGTTTCTTGATAATGTACTGTATTTTTGTATACTCTGCACTATATGGTAACACTATTCTCAGGTTTTCTTCCTTGGGTTGGTCTTGACTTACATTGTTTTCCTCAAAGAAAGACTTTTTGTCCATCTCTTGTACTTTGTTAATTGCTCCATCCAATATTTCAATAGGGTATTCTTTCTCTAAAAATTGTTCTTTCATTTTTTCTACCTCATTCTCAAATTGTAGATTGTGCAATTTATTTTGATTTTCCAGAATTGGCCTTGCGGTATATTTACCAACCATCTCAGAAGATGACAACTACTATAAAGAATATAACTATTCCGTGCTGTTAGTTTAGTGAAGTTACTACATTTCAATTTTTTCATTTTGAATAGTGATCTGTAAATCCCAAAATTCCAACAAAATCTGACTAGTCGTACCTGAGAAGTTTAAATTCAAATCATTATTATTAGCATAACTGGGGGCGAACCTGGTGCCCACGGCAGTCCCCTGTGTCTGTAAATAAAAGTCGTTATTAAAATTAAAATAATTATGAGTAAGTATAAAACCTATCCCTTCGATCAGATCGTGTACTGGTAACTGAGATCTAACTGCCTTTTTTCCTTTCTCATGATCAATAATTGTATACAAGGACTGTACATCCACAGAGCCCATAATCCATTCCTGTTTAAAATTTAACTTTTCCACAATATTAATAATCTGTGTTGTGTCTTTAGTGTATGAAGGAATAATTTTCACTTTAGGCTGTAATAAAACATCAATATATTGAGATAAATTGGTTGTTAACGATCCAATTCCGGACACAATTGGTCATCCAGGTGGGTTTTCTTTATTCTTGTGTACTTTAGGTAAACAATAAAATACTGGTATCCTAGGGTGACTATTTAATATAAAATTGTATTCATCTTCTGATTATATGCCAATACTCTTTCCTTCATTTTAAGTAACTAACTCTGCATAAAAAAGTTCTGTGGGATTTTTGGGAAGTCTCATATATGTTGCTGTATCTGATAATTGCCGTGTACATTCCAAATTATATTTCTCTAAGTCTTGAATGACTATGAAGCCGCCCTTATCAGCTGGACGAATGACTATCTTCTTTTCTTTTTGTAGCTCCTTCATAGCCATAGTCTCAGCTCTAGTTAGGTTATTCCGTTTAAATCTAGTTTCGTCTTTCAATTTTCGAAGGTCATTCTCTACACTTTCTTTAAAGGCTGCTAATTCTTGGCCCATCTCATTCCTAGGGTATTTCTTAGAGTTCTTTTTGAGTCTAGTATGTACATATTCCTCATTTTTATGATTCTCCCTATTCAGTGGGTTTTTTATGAAATATTTCTTCAAACATAATCTCCTTATACATTTTTCAACTCCTATAAAGGTATCAAACTTGTTTAGTTTTATCGTGGGAGCAAACTTTAATTCTTTGTTCAATAGTTGGCTCTGTGTGTCTGAGAGTGTAACTGAACTTAAATTGATAATGGAATCATTTTCAACTTGTTCTATCTGTAGTGTTCTCTTCTTCTTCCTCCCTCCTCTACGTGTCTTTCTCTCTCTTTCTCGTATTTCCGTATTCTCGGCTGGTGTTCTTGTGATTTGTAATGATCCTGATATGTGTTCCTCCTTTCTGGTTTCTGGTGATAATGTGTCCTGTGTTAATCATGGGTGAATTGGTGTTGTGTGGCCGTGCTCCCAATTGGGGGGATCTTTGTCGTGTTCGTAGTCTGTGATGTGGGGGAGTTCTATCTAAAAAATGTTCTCTATCTTCCAATACCTCAAATCTATTTTGTACAGGAATGTGAAAATTAACATCTGTGTTCTTATGTGTGTCACTCTCATTCATTTCATCCTCCCGCGTTTTACTACTCATGTCTGGGTGTATGTTTTTCTTCCTATATCTATCTTCTTATTAGTGTATCTTACCTTGAATTTTAGTTTTAGTTAAACAGATATCAAAATTATAAGAAAATCTAATGATACTTGAAATCACAATAAAAATTATCTCTGATGCGTGACCTTCTCAATACTAGATTTATAGGACAATAGAACATATGTTATAATCATTTTAATGGATTTTTTTTAAATTTTATTTATATATGGACAACAACTATGTTTTTATTACATCATATTGCCCTATTTCTATGTTGACCATTTAAGGAGGTGTTATATACTGGAACATCATAAGAAAATCTAATTGAATCTTGAATCGCAACAGAACCGCAATGAAAACGCATGTAAACCGCATCTTGGTTTCTGATGCGTTTTTTGCTCCTTTTGATGCAACATCTATAGAGCAATATGATGTATGGCTTTATTTTAAATGATTTTATTGCTTGTATTAAGATTTTATATTTTTTGGCGAATACATGCCAGGTTTTGAATCGATACCAGATTTTGGAGACGACCGAAGTCCATATAAATATTGGGGAAAAATGGGGGACGAATAACCACTGAGGAAGGGACGATATACAGTCCCGAAATGCGTTTGGTACTACTGGCCCCCAATTCAAGAACAAAGAGGTCTTTTTTACGAATCATCAAATTGGACTTTATACCACTTCCGGCACTACATCTTTGCCACGCGATTTTCTATCAATTATCAACCACAAGCCGTTAGCCATGGAGGAGTACAACTACCCGCCCGCCTGTGTAAGGACGTCATTGACCTTAAGGTTAATCAGATATCGATACATGTCTGTTGGTCAGCGTGTAAAGTGAACAAGAGCGTTTTAATCGAAGGGTAAAATCGTGGACACGTAAGTGTACCGGTTATCATACAACACCAGTGTCTCAGGACTTTCGGCTTTACACGGCACATTATATCCTATTCAAATCGCTGTGGTTTTCCTTTCAACCAAGGTTCTTTAGGCCTGTGTAGCGGGACACCGCACACGCTCCATGTGATTTGGCTTTTTTGCATCCTAGGAAGAGAGACTATTCAGTGCATATTTTTTCATTACAGGACGATCCTCTTTAAGAACATTTAATCGTTTGGTATCTTTTAAATCATATGGTATCGATTTTATTATATGTCATTTGATTTTATATGCCATCATTTCTATTCGAATACTTGCCATTGTCGCATGTTTCATCTCTATTGTTAATAAATTTGTGTGGTTCCAAGTATTAGTGAGTGCCCAGCTATTCTTTACCTGTGATGAATTTATATTCTTGTTCTAACAGAATGTTTTGAAATAATTGTGTGGGATCTGTTCCCAATTGTATATATGTATTGGGATCGTCTAGTTGTTTTTTACATTTTCCATTATACTTATCCACATCCAAAATGACAATCTTATTTTGAGATTGTAATTGTTTGATGGCTTCTCTCTCTTGTCTTGTTAAATTATTACTTCTGGTGGTGTCTATGTTTAATTTACGAATGTCATGTTCAATACATTTACAAAAAGTCCTGTCTAGGATACTTAGTTGATTTGGGTTTTAGACTGGTATGTTGGTATTTATTTACTATTCCCTTACTTTATTCTTCCCTAATAGGGTTCTTAATAAAATATTTTTTTGGGCATAACTGTTGTATACATTTTTCCACTCCTAAATACGTGTCGAATTTATTAAGTTTGTTAGTGGGAGCAAATTTCAAACCTATGTTCAAAAGGAAATCTGTGCATTAGTACCACTAATGTAGTAGTACTTAAATTGACTACAGTGCTTTGTGTTTCTTCTAATATCTGTTGTATCTTGGTCTTACATCTCTTTCCTCTTTGTGTTGGTTTTTCCTTTTGTGTTGATTTGACTCGTGATATTTCCTCCGTGTTTGATAATTGTGATTTCTCTGTGGTTGAGGTGTCTGAAAATATAAATTGGTTCTGTGTTCATGTTTCTGGTTGGGGTATCTGTCTCTGAGATTGTACCGGTGTCTGTTGGGTGATTGTGGTTGTTCTATCTGTATCGGTGATCTGTGTATCCGTCCTCGTGTCCGTGGTTTGTGATGAGGGGGAGTTGTGTCTAAAAAAGGTTCCTCTGACAAAGTTTCAAATCTATTATTGACAGGTATAGTATAAGTGTTGTGTGAATCTACTTCTCTAGACTTCACCCGTTTTGCTCCCTCATATCCCTTACCTTGTCGGGTGGTGCCTCCATTATTAAATTTTTTCTTCTTTTTATTCATCAATTCGTGTTCTATTTTATCTAAGCTTTTACATAATCTTAATTGCCAATTATTTAATTCCTCATTAGTTGGGAATTGTTCTATTTTTACCTTCAGGAGGTCCAGTCTTGTAGTTACTTCCTCCAAAATTTCTGATCTCCGCTTTATTATCAACTGTATCAAAATTATTGATTGGTCATGTGTTTTATATAGGAGTAGCCCCTTAGGTATCTTATTATATGTCAGATACTGTTGGAGGGATTTAACTTCCCATCTTTGTCTTAATTGTTTTAACAGCAAAGTTTCAGTTTCTCTAAGTATCTGTCATAGTTTCTACCTGTCTCACTGCATCTTCACTAGATGTATCAAATGAAAAGGTCTCTAATGTCATCCTTTTACTCTGAGTGTGACTCCAGATATCCATTTTGTCTGGGGAGTGTGCACACTCCTTAATGGAGGTATATTATAAATGGATCTATGTATAAAGGGTGGCACAACTAGCCCAGAGGTAATGGTTGGTGCTCTGGTCGATATGACACATAAATGAGCTCAGGAGAGGCCTGGATGTATTTCTGGAGTGTAATAATATTACAGGCTATAGCTACTAGAGAGGGGTCGCTGATCCAGGGAGTTATTCTGATGCCTGACTGGAGTCGGGAAGGAATCTTTTATTCCCCTAAAGTGGGGAAAATTGGCTTCTACGTCACAGGGTTTTTTTTTGCCTTCATCTGGATCAACTTGCAGGATAACAGGCCAAACTGGATGGACAAATGTCTTTTTCGGCCTTATGTACTATGTTACTCATCTGTGAGGGAGAGGAGGAGGCCAAATTTTTGCTGGCAGCATCGAATCTATTTCCAAAAATGGCCGCGAAATCTCGCCAGACAATTCGCGATCACATGATCAGTCCGATCACGTGACTCGCAATGTTTTTTTCTTTATGCTCAGAAGGGGCGGATCCCCTGCAAACCGCCCACAATAGAAAGCTAACGATGTTTGAGATGAATAACACAAAACTCCAACAGCCGCATAATATCACTGGCGCCATAATAGTAAAGGGCGACGTGCCCATATCTCTCTTTAGGAAGATATATGTATTATGTTTAGATAGCAAGCTAAATTCGGGGATATTCAGAGTACCATCTTAAGGGTAGTAAGATCAGTTTATTAACCCTCACATTACCCACAAAAATATATAACAAAATGCTGATGATCCCAAGGTGCTATCACCATATGGAGATAAGATATTCATCACAATATGATAATGAAGTGCAAATAAAGTGCACAAATGAGTCATAATTCCACACAAAACATGAATTATTATAAAATGTGTAATGTAAAATACATAACATTTATACATGCCGTATAATGTGCAAGTAACAATCTTGCAATAAGTGAATTACATGATGACTGAAATAAAATACATAATCAAAAAATATATTATATAGCATAAATTACAATAGATTGATAAAAAGCAAAAGTAAACCACAGTGCATTTAAAAACAATAAGTGCTGCGCAAAAGTGCAAGTGCTGGTGCCAAATGTGACATGCAGTGAAACGTGCAGGACCTACAAAAACGGATCCCCATATGGGCAGTATGACCCTATGTTATATATCACTAAGCAATTTAAAAGAGCGTAAGCCACATTGTTCCTCACTATCCATATTCAATGTCATCATCTTCAAGGATTATCCATCCTAATAACGTTGATAATAGCCAAGGCGCTCCTAACTCGTCACAGATGATCATAAGTCAATATCACAAAAATATGGGCAAAACAACCAAAGACCGGGTTTCTGAAACATAGCAATAAAGGTTAGTCGGGAAGGTGCCAAAATTGTTAAACAGTTAAAAACAATGAAAAGCTCAATAAAACCACAACTGTTAAAAACATAGTTATATGCGTCAAGCTCCGGCCCGGGTCAGAGGGCCACCACCGAGCAACACTGAGGCACCCCTTGGAGGAATGGGGCAAAGCTATTGCCCTCATTTAATCCCAATGGTGTGACCGTATTTAGGGTTAAGATCCACTTTTTCTCCTTATGACAAAGTATCTTCCTCCAATTCCCTCCTCTAGGGGAGATCATCACCTGGTCAATCCCTCTGAACCGCGAGAGGATCCCTCAGAATTATGTTTTTCTTTGAAATGTCTTGGTACAGTCTGTAATTGTGTCAGATCCTCCTCCTCATCTTTGGCTGCTTCAATTGATAGGACATGTTCCCTGATCCTCCTCCTGAATTGTCTTGATGTCATTCCAACATAAATTAGGTTACATGGGCATATGGCCCAATATGTTACACCCACCGTGGTGCATGTTGTTGGGTATGTTATTGTATATTCCCTATCATGTGCAGAATCCCCAAAATTTCCAGCGATGTCCATATTGGCCCGAGAGACAGGGACAGGGCTGTACATTTTTTGTAGGTCCTGCACGTTTCACTGCCTGTCACGTTTGGCACCAGCACTTGCACTTTTGCGCAGCACTTATTGTTTTTAAATGTTTTGTGGTTCACTTTTGCTTTTTATTAATCTATTGTAATTTATGCTATATAATATATTTTTTGATTATGTATTTTATTTCAGTCATCATGTAATTCACTTATTGCAAGATTGTTACTTGCACATTATACGGCATGTATAAATGTTATGTATTTTACATTACACACTTTATAATAATTCATGTTTTGTGTGGAATTATGACTCATTTGTGCACTTTATTTGCACTTCATTATCATATTGTGATGAATATATTATCTCCATATGGTGATTGAAGGGGCAATAGCACCTTGGGATCATCAGCGTTCTTTTATATATTTTTGTGGGTAATGTGAGAATTAATAACTGATCTTGCTACCCTTAAGATGGTACTCTGAATATCCCCGAATTTAGCTTGCTATCAAAACATAATACATATATCTTCCTAAAGAGAGATATGGGCACGTCGCCCTTTACTATTATGGCGCCAGTGATATTATACGGCTGTTGGAGTTTTGTGTTATTCATCTCAAACATCGTTGGCTTTGCAGGGAGATTCCATTGTGGGCGGTTCGCAGGGGAGCCGCCCCTTCTGAGCATAAAGAAAAAAGATTGCGAGTCACGTGATCGGACTGATGACGTGATCGCGAATAGTCTGGCAAGATTTTGCGGCCATTTTTAGGAATAGATTTGATGCTGCCAGCAAAAATTGGGACTCCTCCTCTCCCTCACAGATGGGTGTCATTAAAAATATGTGTAACTGACCAATTAGACTATGTATTATCACCTACTGTATTTACGTTTTTTTATTTCTGCTGAGATTCTTTGCAATGACTGATAAGCATTACGTTTATGGGATTGTGCAATATTGCTTGTAGCTAAATGGAGGATTATGTGTATTTAGAATGAATATTTTGACACTTTTGTGATAAGTGCTATATACATAGATTGCACACTCCTTTGACACTTGAGTATGCCGACCGGTTCTGGCTGCGGGGGGACCTTCTGTGTCACAGCATTGTCCTGTATTGTTGCTAGTCTATAAAATATGTCAGATGTTATGTGTTGTGTGACATTTTATTAATAAAGGATGAAGTTACCTTACATGTGTGTTTTCAAATATTTGGTGATCTAGCCACCCCAGCACACGGGGGTTAACATCCATGGGATCCCTTTAAGAAGGTGTAAGTGTTTATCGTGACGTCAGTTGCATTGCACAGGCCTGATAGAATGGTACCCAGGTCAGGAAAGCCAGAGTGGTGTATGGTGGCCTAATGTCCCTTTATAGGTGTTGCACTTGTCATGGTGCTCCTACCTGGATACACTGGAACCCCAAGTGTGGCTGTCCACTGCAATAAAAGGGGACATTGGTGAAGGGGATGATGAAATAAATTGAGTCCAGACCTTGTGTTGAAGTTGATAACAGCTTTACTTGAATAAACTTTCATCAGACAACAATCTCCCAACTTTATCTTGGTCTCCAGCAGGTTTTGGCATGAATTCTGGCCGGCAAACACACTCGGCTCTGATACATCTGTTACTCTTTGGCTCTGCTGTGCTGACAGGATTAAATAGAAACTTTTACTTTTGCTTTAGGCTGCAACTTAATTTTGTCATCTGGTCTGTCTCTAGCTTTCTTTATCCAGAGGAGCTGTCTATCCCTGGCTCTTCAGGCTTGTACCTTGGGCCTCCAAGTCCAACAGAGCTGATGGTGCTCTGCTGGCTTTAGCAGGGCCCGTCCAGCAGGGACGATGGCCTGCTTCTTTCCCCTTTGGAGGGGGTACTCCCAACTCACCCTCTCCCCAAGAAGGGGTAAGCTAGAGTGACCTTTCATTAACTAAACTCTAGAGAGGGCTAGAATGGAAAGAAAGGCTCCATTCCAGGTAAACTAGCTCTACCATGCTTGCCGCCATCTGCTGGTGAACCAGGCACATTTCACATAAACAGTTGCAAAATCAGAAATATACACTTTTTGCAGGATCAGCAAGTAAGTGCAAATATGACATTATATTAACAATAGAAGATAGTGAGGAAGTGTAAAAGGTGGTAATGCACCTCTGGGGCGTTATATTCCCCGGCACTTAAGAGTCAAGCCGTCCTCGACGTGCTTAGGGTAAATATATAAATATGCTCTAAGGGTACCTAGAAAAACACAAAGTGCTGCATGATAAATATTATACTGGTAGCTAAACACACATTTTCCTTAAGGCAGGACCCCTTTGCCTTAGGACACACTAAATTATGAGGAGGAGCAAGTTCTCTCTCCATAGACATAGCAGCGGTTTCTACCTTTCACAATGTTAGATCTGCTTGTGAAGTAGGCTAATGTCCTCAGAGGCAGTCCATAATGAGCAACGGTGATGTTAGATCTGCTTGTTGATGTCCTCAGGGGCAGTCCATAATAACTAAGCAATTCATAAGGTGCTGACTATCTAGTTAACTATGTAAAGTGCAGAGTCCATACAAAAAAATGCATATATTATCACTAGTGTTGAGCGAGCATGCTCGGCCGAACTGCTGTTTGGCTCGAGCATTGCTATTCTCGGCACATGGCGGTACCCGATGACGCATGTTCGGCTCATTTGAAGTAAAGGAGAGCTGCGCTTCAGAAGGGACAGATAGTGTAAGAAGTGTAATGGCAATCTATTTAGTACAAATACGTTTCAAAGAACCAAAAGTCTTTTTAAGGACTATTGTGTGTGGTGGCAGGCTGGCAGTATTTTATTGTGTGGTGATGTGAACGCTAAAGTGAATAAGGATTCTGGAAGAGGTATATCTCACCCAGGTTCCTCAACTGGGTGAGATAAGTAAAGTTCCAGAGTGGTGCTGGCTTCAGCAAGGCATAGTGGCTGGAGCTATTTTGTTTAGTATTTAAGGGCTGGATTTTACTTGGATTGGAAGCTAGGTTGGTAGAGGAAGCTGCCAATCCACCCCTCTCATTCCAGGGCAGGTTTCCCCTAGCATGAGGGACCCACAGGAGGTGTAATCACCTGGGATCATTACTGGGGAGTAAAAGCCCATTTCAGACTGTCTCTCGGGGGCGTGGTTGTAAGAAGAGGCCGAGTGAGGCTCTGGGTGTGTGGTTCCAGCCAGGCTAGGCTGAGAAACCACGAGGCTGGGACATAGCCTGCACTGACCGTGTTACAGCCTGGGGTACTGGTATACGCTTGGCTGAGAAAGGCGGACCTGACACTGTGTCTGAACAGCACTCTATAGGTGAGTCAGGGATTATACCATATGTTTGTATTATGTTTGTTTTGCTTAGGTGCCAAATAAAAATCGATGTTTGGACCTTAAACTTGGTGTCTGGCAAAGATACTGGTGTGAATGACCCCGGAGTAGAGCTAATTCCCCACAATTGGTGGAGGATGCGCGCAGGAGTCCCGGCTGAAAAGAGGCAAAGTGGTTGCTGAGAGCAGCGACTGCACACAGGAGCCTGCAGGCGATAATCTGGACTTTTTAATTTTTTTTTTTTTCCCTGTGGTGCAATACTGCTGTGCTGCAAGCAAAAGCTGTGTTGTTTTAAAGGGCCAGAAATCCTAAGGTACAGAGACCGACTGTGTTCTTGTGTGGTTTTGTGCTCTCTGACTAAGTGAACTGTGTTGCTGCGAGACTGACTCTGGTCATGGGTCTCTGGGAAAATTTTTGGGTCAAGATGACATCCCATGTGAATTGTGCTCCAGTTTGGCAGAAAACAAGGGCCACGGAGGACATAATGAAGCAGCTACAGCAGAGAACTAATCATTTGCTGAAGAGAGGGTCCTTGACGTGCTGGGAGTGTCGGAGGAAAAGCGAATACATGCCGTTGCCAAGGGCAACCGTCGGGAAGAAAAAGAGCGGAAGAGTGGTTCGACTTTCAGGAGTTCAAGTGGTCCCTGCAAGTGTATAGAGAATCCTAGAGATGATGTCCGGAGGTGCCATAAGTCCGTTGCTGGCAGCAACCCAGCACGACAGCGTGCAGCTAGCCCGCGTCAGAGAGAGTGCTGCTGGAGATGCCATCGGTTTGGAAAGTGTGCACCTGATTGTCTGATGGTCAGGAGACATACGTCCAGGAATCCAAGGTGGGAGAAGGATGATGACCTCGGAGGGGATGGCCCTGGAGATCCTTCACCTCATAAGCCTGACAAACCAGTGGCACCAATGGGTAAGACTGTTCCGATTATTGATTGTGCAGTTGGGGTCAATGTGCGGGACATTCGTGCAGATAGGAAGGACTATCCAGTGGCTCTCACTGAGTGTGAGACACCAGTGCAAACTGGGACTTATGAGCTTGGGTTTGCCGATGCCCTCATGCCGGATAGGAGATTGGGCAGTTCTTTCCCCTCGTTTTGGGAGTTGTCAGGAAATGGAGACACTTCTGCAGTCAGTGATGCAACTCCTGCAGGATTTGTTCCTGTCCCTTTAAGGGAAGCTGTCAAGCTAAATGCATTTCCGGATGAAGGTGTGAAGTTATGTAAAATATGTAGCGATAATAAAGGTTTATTTTCTTCATCTGGTACTGTTCAAGAAGAACTTTATGACTTGATCAGGAGGTTTGAAGAATTGCATATAAGTAATGTGGATTCCTGTGAAATGTCTGAGGATGGCAATCCATTTTCTTTGCAGGCTGTGACTGGGGAAAAAGCTTCCCCTGTTGGTAAAAATGTAAAAAATGTGACAGTGCTACAAAGTGTACCACACGTATCAGGTGGGGATAAGCAGTCTGCCCGGTGTTCTATGGGTAATAAGGAAAAGGCCCAGGTGGGAATGAGCTCATCAATGCCCCTAGCGGTCAGGATAACTAATGACACGAGCGGTGTGCATGACGTATATGCTGTGACTGATAGCGATTCGGAGAGTGAGCCTACCATGTCAAAATCCTGCAAAATAAATGGGGTTACTAATAGCGACCAGAGGATTGTTATATCTGACAAGACGAGAGTTAAGGGGGGGGTAACGTCAGCCTAGTGTCTCAGGCCCAGATCCAGACAGTTATAGTTGACCTGGCAGGTCAGTACAGCTGCAAACTTAAAGATGGTTCCGCTCGCTCCGCCTCGTCCCTGGATGCATTAGAGAAGGGACTAGCGGTCTTCACAGAGCCACTGAAGAAGGCTATAGAAGGGTCAAAGGAGGAGACCCAGAAAGAGACGAGTGAATTGAATGGTCTACTGCCTAATGTCCAGGAGAAGAGTAAAAACTCCAAAAAGACACCAAAGACTACAGTAGACACAGACAAAGTGCTTAAAGGGACCGTGGGTGGTACCCCCACAGGGTGTCCAAAAGATAAGGTGGGTACTCCTAAGTCTGCTGCAACAGAGCAGAGCAAGGAGCAGCTGGAACAGGAGGCCAAAGATTGGGGCACTTCCAGCAAGCTGGTGCGAAAATCTGAGAAGAAACAGAAGAAGTTTGACCGGCTCCTGGCTGAAGAGAAATACATCTCGGCCCGATATGCCGAAGAACATGACCAAGCGGAGGCTGATGCTTGGGAAAAGGAGACCAAGGTCCTCTCTCTGGTTAGGGCCCTTGAAGAAGCGCTTGAGACTTGAGATAAATTAGAAAGGCTGAACAAGCAACTTAGAGCAGAGATGGAGGATCTCGTGAGCTCAAAGGATGACGGCGGGAAGAAAGTCTGTAAGTTGGAGATGTCTAAGCGTGCTCTGGAGCAGCGGGTCGAAGAAATGAGGACTAAGTTTGAAGAGTTAGAGGCAAGAGCTTCTCAAGGTTGGCTCAATCAAAGGAAAATGAGAAACCTGAAGAGGAGAATCCTCTGAAAGATGCCAAGAAGTCTAAGCCAAAGCTTGTTGTTATCCCCCACAATAGCTACAGTGCCAATTTTTTTTCCCATCATTTACAATACTTTTTTTTATAGAGGGTGTCTGCAGTGACTTGTGACATCTGTCCAATACCTTCTGTGTGTCTGGGCCAGAGATTGGAGAAATATAAGTGAAAATTACTATATTTTGTCCATCATTTTCAATACTTTTTTCTATAGAGGGTGTCTGCAGTGACTTATGACATCTGTCCAATACCTTCTGTGTGTCAGGGCCAGAGATTGGAGAAATATAAGTGAAAATGACTATATTTTTTTCTTCCTTTTCAATACTTTTTCTATAGAGGGTGTCTGCAGTGACTTGTGACATCTGTCCAATACCTTCTGTGTGTCAGGGCCAGAGATTGGAAAAATATAAGTGAAAATTAATATAATTTTTAGTGTTTAATGAGTTGGATGATGATGAGACACAGTTGCCAATGTGAGTCAACCACAATTACTGTCTCAAGAGGTTAATGAAGAGGATGAGACACAGTTGTCAATCACTGAGGTTGTGGTTAGGTCAACAAATCAAGAGGATGATCAGAGTGAGGAAGTGGAAGAGGAGGTGGTGGACGATGATGTCACTGACCCAACCTGGGAAGGTGGAAAGCCGAGCAAGGACAGCAGTACAGAGGGGAAGGATCTGCAGCACCGCAACAGGCTGGAAGAGGCAGTGGGGTGGCAAAAGGGAGATGGCGGGCCACACCAAACAGGCCCACAACTGTTCCACGGAGCACCCCCTTGTGTAAATATCCCTTGCCAAGGGGTAGGTGTTCTGATGACGACAGCGAAGTCTTGCCTGTTGGTACTCTGGCACACATGGCTGACTTCATGTTAGGCTGCCTTTCCTGCTACCCGTACTTCCTTGGCCAACCGAGGAGGGGAGACAAGGGGAACACACAGCAGTTCCAACAGAGGCAAGGCAACACTCTCCAAAGCCTGGGACAGTTTCATGACACCCCGCCAGCACCCTGACCCTGACCCCTTCAGAGAGAGTTCAGAGAAGAGCTACTAAACTGGTACATGGATTGCAGGATAAAACTTACCAGGAAAGATTAAAGGACCTTAACATGTATAGCTTGAAAGAAAGACGAGACAGAGGGGAGATGAGAGAAACTGCTAAATACATAAATGGAATCAACAAGGTAAAAGAGGAGAGAATATTTAAAAGAAGAAAAACTGCTACAAGAGGACATAGTTTTAAATTAGAGGGGCAAAGGTTTTCAAGTAATATCAGGAAGTATTACTTTACTGAGAGAGTAGTGGATGCATGGAATAGCCTTCCTGCAGAAGTGGTAGCTGCAAATACAGTGGAGGAGTTTAAGCATGCATGGGATAGGCATAAGGCCATCCTTCATATAAGATAGGGCCAGGGGCTATTCATAGTATTCAGTATATTGGGCAGACTAGATGGTCCAAATGGTTCTTATCTGCCGACACATTCTATGTTTCTATGTTTAACATAGTTCCAAGCAGCGACCAGCGAGTCGAAGATGAATCCATACATCCTCCCCATGCTGTTACAGAACCATTTTGGTGGTGTTACCAACAATTTCTGACATTTTCTTATGAACCAGGCACCCTCCCCTCTTCAGAGCAGGGGTACCTGGTTTAATGCTCGGGTTCTCCCATTGACTTCCATTATACTCGGGTGCTCGGTCGAATATCATGATGTGTTCAGCCAGAGCACTATGGTGTTCGATCAACACTAGTGCTCACAGGTCACAAAAACATGGCTTACCTGGAATCGGCTAAGTGACTAAACCCGAGAAAAGCCAGATGGTCTTTGTTTTTCATCAGATTTAATTTCATTGTCCCTTATCGTCCTGGGGTTAAGAACGTCAAGGCAGATGCCTTGTCACGTAGTTTTCCTGGAGGTGATGATTTTGAAAATCCAAGTCTGATACTGTCGGAAGGGGTGGTGATATTCGCTCTTTACCATAACCTAGAGGTGAAGGTGTTAGAGGCTCAGGGAGAAGCACTGGATTCTTGTCTCTCTGAGAAATTGTTTGTTCCATCTGACTTGCGTCAAAAGGTGTTTGGGGAACATCACTGTACGGTTCTTAAGGGACACCCTGGGAGCAGATCCTGCTGACCTAATTTCTTGTAGATTCTGGTGGCCGGGGTTGCGTAAGTGTGTTGAGTACTATGTGTCAGCCTGTAGCACTAAGGTGACACATACTTGGCCTTCCGGATCTCTACTTCCGTTGCCCATCCCGTCCAGACCATAGACTCATTTATCCATGGTTTTTATCACTGATCTACCAAATTCTTCAGGAAAGACAGTTATTTTGGTGGCAATTGATCGCTTTAGTAAGATGGCGCACTTTATAGCATTACCGGGCCTACCTAATGCTAAAACTCTTGCACAAGTGTTTGTTGATAACATTGTGAAACTCCATGGCATTCCCTCTGACGTGGTCTCGGATCGTGGGACTCAGTTTGTTTCCAGAATCTGGAAGGCGTTCTGTACTCATCTGGGGGTAAAATTGTCCTTTTCTTTGTCTTTTCATCCTCAGTCGAACGGACAGACGGAGCGCACTAATCAGAGTCTGGAGACTTACATGAGATGTTTTGTTTCTGAGAACCAGGAGAAGTTGTCTTCATTTTTATCTCTAGCAGAGTTTGCCATAAACAATCGTATTCAGGAGTCCACTGATAAATTGCCGTTTTTTGTGGCATATGGGTTTCACTCGCAGTTTGGCACATTTTCTGGTTCTGATACTTCTGGTATTCCTGAGGAGGAACATTTTTCATCATCATTGTCATCTATATGGCGGGATATTCAAAATAACTTGAGGAATATGGTTAACAAGTATAAACGTATGAATGATCTGGACCTAAGAGTGGGTGATTCTGTGTGGCTGTCCACAAGAAATATTAAGTTGAAGGTACCTTCTTGGAAGTTAGGTCCAAGGTTTATTGGTCCATATAAGATCACTGCTATTATTAATCGTCTTGAACATTCTCAGGTTCTAAGGATTTATAATGTGTTTCATAAGTCTTTGTTGAAGAGATATGTTTAACCTTTGGAACCGTCTTCCTTGCCACCCGCTCCTGACATGGTGGACGGTAGTTTGGAATTTCAGATTGTCAAGATAATTAACTCTCGAGTTCGCCGTAGATCTCTTCAGTATCTTGTGCACTGGAAAGGTTATGGACCAGAAGAGAGGATGTGGGTACCGGCATTCGACTTAAATGCCAGTCATTTGGTGAAAGCTTTTCACAGGTCACACCTGGATAAGGTTGGTCCTGGGTGCCCGGAGGTCACCCGTAAAAGGGAGGGTACTGTCATGGACGTTCCTGTGACAGGTGCCAGGAGATCAGTGAGACTGGCAACACATGGTTTGATCTGACAGGTTACTTGTAGATCAATTCGGGTCTGTGTTGTTTCTGGTGATGGCCACACCCCTTGCCTCAGGTGTTGCTTATGTGGTCATTTATCCTTCCCTATTTATTGTGGCTTCTCCCACCATTCTGTGCACTAGTTTATAGCTTCAGTCTGGTTTTGGATTGCTGGTGTTTGGATCTCGGCTGAGTTCCTGTGCTTGCATTGCTATTTGAAGTTAAGTGTCTTCTTCCCCTTTTGTTTATTGTTTGGGTTATCTTGTTTTGCTTTTTTCCCAGTCATTTGTGTTAAAAAAGTATTTATTAGTCTACGCGTTTCGAGGGAATTGGACCCTCTTCTTCAGGACAATCAGTGATACAATACAAAACAGTTTGAATTTATTTATACACTTGTTTTTGGCGCCTTACCGCGATTTTAGGGGGCCTGGCTATGGGCGGGATTAGTATAAATAGACATGAGTTAGAATAATCAATCTTCTGTCAGTATTGGTAAAAACAGGATTGGGTACACTTCACACAGATGTCCGGTGGTCACTGGGGAGGAAGATATGCACCGATAGTAATTATGAACAAAGAACGGCGAAGAGCGGTCATACTTCAGGACGGGTTGCTATGTCCCGCCCACCTTTGTGACGTAACACTAAAGGGGTGGCTAAGTTTTGCTCGGTAGATGGAGCGCTGGGAAGCGCTAGGCTGAACAGAGTGGCAGGACACGCCCCCCTCCCCTGACACGTAAGCTGGTGGGGCGGGCCCACGGGGATGCCGTTTGGTCCTGTATGATAGTCAATGAAGCGCTGAGAAGAGCTGAGCTGTCCGGAGTGGTGGGGAAGACCATCTCACCTCCTGACATGTGAGTTAGTGGGACGGGCCCAAAGGATGCTTGATGAGTGCTATATGGCAATGAAGAGATAACAGGGAAGAGAAAGGGGAGGGGGAAGTGAGGGGAATGATGCTGCGCTCACAATCGCTTTGGAGTATAAGTCTGTTTGGAGTGAGCGTTAGGCAAAAAACTGTATAGCAGAAACAATAGTGTGCATAAGACACACGATTTTTGGTAAAAAAAAGGGGGGGGGGGGGAGCCAGAGGGATATCCTGGCAAACGGACATCATGTCTAAAAAATAATAATCTATAAAATACACACAATAAAAAGAAAAACAAACCAGGGAAATAAAATGTAAATAAAGGTACTAGCATAAAAAGTGTATATAATATATAAAATATAGGGCATAGGCAGTGGCATTGAGACCATGGGGTGTTAGCGTATCGAGTTGGTATATACAGAAGACCTCTCGTTTCTGTAAAATGTCAAACCGATTAAATGGGTTTTCAGGTATATGTTCTATTGGAGTGATTTTTATTGGGTGTTTTTGTTTTTCTGTGGTTGTCGCACAGTGTCTTGACAAACTGTGTTTCTGATATAAGCGTCGTATATTATGTCTATGTTGATTCAATCGACAGTGTAGCTCCTGTGTCATGCACCCCACATACTGCAGGCCGCAACTACACTCAATTAGGTATATAACGTAGGAAGACTGGCACGTCATATGTTGTTTTATGGGGAAGGATGTTTTATTGTGGTTTGACATGAATGTGGCTTGATTATGGGTAATTGTTTTACAGCAAAGGCATCGCTTGGACCGGTATTTGTAGCTGCCCGCATTCTGGTAAGCGCATTACTTTGACATTATTTTAATTATTCTATACTGTACTACACATTTGGCGCTGCCTTCTCTCTTCTCCCCTCCCCTCTAAGCTGCAGCAGTGGTAACACTACTCTGGGGTGTTACACACCATGTAAAAGGAACCGTAAAACCAATAGCGGAATTGCGTAGTTTTTTTTCACAGTTACCCACAAAATGTTTTAATAGTTATAAAATTCGCCTGATGTACACCAAAATGGCGCCATTAAAAAATACAACTGGCCCCACATAAAACAAGTCACGGTGCAGTTATGTTGACGGAAAAATAAAAAAGTTATGACTTTTAAAATGTGGAGATGAAAAAATACTTCAGAGCCTTTAAGAGGTAGTGCGCTTCCCATTCATTTTACATAGTAACATAGTGCATAAGGCCGAAAAAAGACATTTGTCCATCCAGTTCGGCCTGTCCTCCTGCAAGTTGATCCAGAGGAAGGCAAAAAACCCTGTGAGGTAGAAGCCAATTTTCCTCACTTTAGGGGAATAAAAAATTCCTTCCCGACTCCACTCAACGACCCCTCTCTAGTAGCTATAGCCTGTAATATTATTACGCTCCAGAAATATATCCAGGCCCCTCCTGAATTCCTTTATTGTACTCACCATCACCACCTCCTCAGGCAGAGAGCTCCATAGTCTCACTGCTCTTACCGTAAAGAGTCCTCTTCTATGTTTGTGTACAAACCTTCTTTCCTCCAGACGCAGAGGATGTCCCCTCGTCACAGTCACAGTCCTGGGGATATATAGATGATGGGAGTGATCTCTGTACTGACCCCTGATATATTTATACATAGTAATTAGATCTCCTCTCAGTCGTCTTTTTTCTAAAGTGAATAAACCTAATGTTGATAATCTTTCAGGGTACTGTAGTTGCCCCATTCCAGTTATTACTTTAGTTGCCCTCCTCTGGACCCTCTCCAGCTCTGCTATGTCTGCCTTGTTCACAGGAGCCCAGAACTGTACACAGTCCTCCATGTGTGGTCTGACTAGCGATGTGTAAAGTGTTAGGACTATGTTCTGACAATGGTTTTTGCAGCTTAGTTTGCTGTTTATTAAAGTTCCTAGGTCCTTTTCCATGTCAGTGTTACCGAGTGTTTTACCATTTAGTATGTACGGGTGACTTGCATTATTCCTTCCCATGTGCATAACTTTACATTTGTCAGTGTTAAACCTCATCTGCCACTTATCTGCCCAAGCCTCCAATCTATCCAGATCCCTCTGTAGTAGTATTCTGTCCTCTGTAGTATATATGCAGTATACTGTCCTCTGTAGTATATATGCAGTATACTGTCCTCTGTAGTATATATACAGTATACTGTCCTCTGTAGTATATATACAGTATACTGTCCTCTGTAGTATATATACAGTATACTGTCCTCTGTAGTATATATACAGTATACTGTCCTCTGTAGTATATATACAGTATACTGTCCTCTTCAGTGTCAATTACTTTACACAGTTTAGTGTAATCTGCAAATAATTTTATTTTACTATACAAGCCTTCTACAAGATCATTAATAAATATATTGAAGAGAATAGGGACCAATACTGACCCCTGAGGTACCCCACTAGTGACAGTTTTTAATGGGACTTCCGAAAATGGCTGAGCTGCTCTGCTATTTTTGTCAGTCCTAAAGAAATGAATGAAGGGTGGCTGTGGATGCATAGTGCGCTCTTCTGCACTTTGTGGGCTTCGTTCAAAGGATAGGTGCAGGTCCTACCCTAGCGATATGCCCCCAATGTCCAAGATGAGATTATTCCTTTAAGGGAGTTCGCCAAGCTACAGATACTGATGACCTATCCTCAATATCAGATTGTTGGGGTCTAACACTGCACCCCCCCACTGATAAGTGATTTGGAAAATATACAGTGTATAGAGTTGGAGGCAGACAGCGCCATCCACGGTGCAGTGGCCGTGCCCGGTACTGCAGCTACTATCAAGTGAGGTCTTATAATAGAAGAATAATGACTCGTTGGCCCCTGAAGTCACAATCTCTTTATTTCTATACATCTGAGGTTACAGGACTGAGCTCTTCAGGATTGTCAGGATGGATCCCAGCGCCAGGATGATGGCGGCATAGCTGGACTGGATGCTGGTGCTGCCGCTGTAGTTACACAGGTCGGTGGAGCAGCAGGTGGCAGTGGCGGTGACACCAGCTATGGTAGTGGTAAGAGGAGTGCAGGACACTGCACACTCCTTAATGATGGCGGTGGCCGAGACCCCACCTGCAGTGGAGAAAACAGAAATGTCATAATCTGACCGGCACTAGTCATGTGACCCTACAGTGCTGTTATTAAAAGAGGCGGATCTGTAACTACTTGTCGTTACCAAGATTGCATGATGTGATTAAATATGTTCAGTCAATGGAGTTGGAAGCCTGATCCTAGCTGAATGAGGGCCACTCAGGGGCCCCATAGTGACAAACCTGAGATTCTGAACTCACCAGCTGAGCCGGATGCCACTGTTGTCAGACAGGACGTTGCGTTACTTGGGCAGGTTGTCGCCGTCAGGCATTTGGAGTTGCTAGATTGTACCTCACAGGTGTAACATTGTAGACTGTAAGCTGCGGGCAAGAGGAGAGAGGATACAGATTACATGCAAATGAGTATCTAAGTGCTGAGCTGTGTATCTAATCCTATCCTGTGTGATACTGTCTGCTGAGCTGTGTATCTAATCCTACCATGTGTGATACTGTCTGCTGAGCTGTGTATCTAATCCTATCCTGTGTGATACAGTCTGCTGAGCTGTGTATCTAATCCTATCCTGTGTGATACTGTCTGCTGAGCTGTGTATCTAATCCTACCATGTGTGATACTGTCTGCTGAGCTGTGTATCTAATCCTATCATGTGTGATACTGTCTGCTGAGCTGTGTATCTAATCCTATCATGTGTGATACTGTCTGCTGAGCTGTGTATCTAATCCTATCCTGTGTGATACTGTCTGCTGAGCTGTGTATCTAATCCTATCCTGTGTGATACTGTCTGCTGAGCTGTGTATCTAATCCTATCATGTGTGATACTGTCTGCTGAGCTGTGTATCTAATCCTATCATGTGTGATACTGTCTGCTGAGATGTGTATCTAATCCTATCCTGTGTGATACTGCCTGCTGAGCTGTGTATCTAATCCTATCCTGTGTGATACTGTCTGCTGAGCTGTGTATCTAATCCTATCCTGTGTGATACTGTCTGCTGAGCAGTGTATCTAATCCTATCCTGTGTGATACTCTCTGCTGAGCTGTGTATCTAATCCTGTCCTGTGTGATACTGTCTGCTGAGCTGTGTATCTAATCCTATCCTGTGTGATACTATCTGCTGAGCTGTGTATCTAATCCTATCCTGTGTGATACTGTCTGCTGAGCTGTGTATCTAATCCTATCCTGTGTGATACTGTCTGCTGAGTTGTGTATCTAATCCTATCATGTATGATACTGTCTGCTGAGCTGTGTATCTAATCCTATCCTGTGTGATACTGTCTGCTGAGTTGTGTATCTAATCCTATCCTGTGTGATACTGTCTGCTAAGCTGTGTATCTAATCCTATCCTGTGTGATACTGTCTGCTGAGCTGTGTATCTAATCATATCCTGTGTGATACTGTCTGCTGAGCTGTGTATCTAATCCTATCCTGTGTGATACTGTATGCTGAGCAGTGTATCTAATCCTATCCTGTGTGATACTGCCTGCTGAGCTGTGTATCTAATCCTGTCCTGTGTGCTACTGTCTGCTGAGCTGTGTATCTAATCCTATTCTGTGTGATACTGTCTGCTGAGCTGTGTATCTAATCCTGTCCTGTGTGATACAGTCTGCTGAGCTGTGTATCTAATCCTATCATGTGTGATACTGTCTGCTGAGCTGTTTATCTAATCCTATTATGTGTGATACTGTCTGCCGAGCTGTGTATCCAGTCCTATCATGTGTGATACTGTCTGCTGAGCTGTGTATCTAATCCTATCATGTGTGATACTGTCTGCCGAGCTGTGTATCCAGTCCTATCATGTGTGATACTGTCTGCTGAGCTGTGTATCTAATCCTATCATGTGTGATACTGACTGCTGAGCTGTGTATCTAATCCTCTCCTGTGTGATACTGTCTGCTGAGCTGTGTATCTAATCCTATCATGTGTGATACTGTCTGCTGAGCTGTGTATCTAATCCTATCATGTGTGATACTGACTGCTGAGCTGTGTATCTAATCCTCTCCTGTGAGGTGAGCAGACATGTGGTGGAGGAGCTCCTGACTTCTAGGATAGTGAGACGGAACCTGCCTTTCATCCCTGCCCAGGATCTTCTCTTGTCTCTGGATAGAGCAAATCTTGGAGGGTCCTACCCCCTGTAGTAAGCCGACGTGATGTAGGAGATTGTCCCAACTGTCCGAGACTGTTAAACCAGCCTCAGGGGTGAGACGATCAGCTCAGGGTCGCAGTGATGTGGTCTTGGCCCCCCCTGAGGTTGGGGCTAGGGTTAAGGCTGCAAAAGCCTCCCAGACAAGAACTCAGAAAATCGCATATTGTGGCCCCTCCGGAGCAGGCCCAGCAGCATCAAGGGCCCAGCAGAACCACAGATAGGTGAAGGCGTTGGGGCTGCTGAGAGCTGGAGGATCAACATCTACCTTCAGCTCTCTTATAGCAGCCCGGCTCCAGGAGTGCCAGGAGGCTGGAAGATCCCTGCGGTGGCTCCGGGGGGGAGCTTAACATGATGAGGGTCCAAGTCGCAGCCTGCTATTGGCTGCCCCTCATCACCGGATGTTTTCATCTGGCGATGGGGAGATGCAGAGGGGTCCGTGCAGGGATCAAGAGCGACACGGGTTTTGGGGAGCAAGGTAAGTACTATCTGTGTGAGGGGCCCAGGCATATGGGGGGCATTATAGGTCTTGGATAGCCCCTTTAAGGCTGGGAAAAGGAGTAAGCAGAAGGGCTCAAAAATATCTGGTCTGACAATGACCAAGGAAAGCGGTACTAGCGGCCCTCTAGTGCTCTCCCCTAACAAGTATCAAGTCCTCCAGGAGGGTGATGTGGACAAGCTATGGGCGTTTAGCCTTCATCTCTGCGAGCACCATCGACCTTGGAGGGGGAGGTTAGCTTGGAAATGAAAGATGAGGGTGGGGAACAAAATAAGAAAAAGAAGAAGAAAAGCAAAAACTGCGCTGACGAGAAGATGGATTCATCCATCTCCAAAAAAAAAAAAACTTAGATAGTGCCTCGTCAGTCTCTAGGAGGGATAGGAAGAAGTAAGCCATTTAACTTAATTATCCATGACGGCGGCGCCCACTCCATTGACGCTGGCATCCATTAACGTTGCCAGGATTAGGCCTGACGCAGCTAGGTTTGTGGCCTTTTATTTTCTCAGCCAAGTTGATGCTGATGTTTTTTTTTTTTGTAGGACACTGTCGGTAGGCCCCAAGATAGAGGAGGTTCCAGAGACAAGTTGACCTATGATGGTATAGCTTTAAATAGTATAGCTAGTGAGGCTCGCCTGGTGGATATCCACATCCGGCATACCCCACGTTTCACCTATCACAGAGGTAACTGTAGGTCTATAATAGACGGGTTTTATTTGAAGGAGGAAGCTGTCTCTTTGCCAGTGTCCGTCGTTGAGGGAGAGTTCCCTTATCACTGTATGATTATGTTTTCTCTGAATGTTGAAGAATCCCTTTGGAAGGGAAGAGGTATATGGAGGCTGAATTCATTTCTCCTGGAAGAAGCAGAGATAAGACAGGCCTTTCAAGATTTTCTTAAAAGCCAGGTACCTTTATTGGATCTTGGGGGCACTAAGTCAGAGTGGTGGGAACTGTTCAAAGTGCAGGTTGCAAATTATTTACGCCAGCTCTCGTGCCTCTTAATAGGTACCACCTATACCAGAGCCTGAGGAGATCTGTGGAGTGAAATCTTTGCTGAAAAGGTGCCAGTATGATAGGTATGTATCTTTAGTTCTTGAAAGGGATTGTAAAATGTCAGTGAATAGTAAAGTTGTCACAGGACTGGTTGACGGTTATCAGATCCTTCTACTTTCACCTTTTAGGAAAGAGGGATCTAGATCGAGATAAAGTATCGGCTTTCCTGGCTGAAGCCGTTCCTGAACCAGGAGTAGACCCTTCTCTTGATGTTTTGACAGAATTGATCAAGGAAGAGGAAGTCAGACTGATGATTGAAGAGCTTGCCCTCAAGAAATTGCCAGATGACTTAACATCTGAAATTTATAAGACCTTTTAGGGAACCTTATTTCCCCTCTTGACTGTGGTCTTTAATGAGTGTCTTTCCTCTGGCACTCTGCCAAAGTCAATGAGGAGGCAAAAGTATTATTTTATCGGCTGGTAAAGTTTGCACCCCAGCTGCTGCTGGAAGCCGTACATGCTGTTCTTAGATCAGGCTAAAGCTTTTGACCGGGTGAACCATGAATACCTCTGGTCTATCGTTCTGAGGTACGGCCTACCTGAGGAGTTTGTAAATTGGCTTTAGACTTTGTATGCTGGGACAGAGACTTTCTCGATAGTGAACGATAGGGTTGGAACCCCCTCTGAGGTTGGGTCTGGTGTCCGATGGGGTTGTCCTTTGAGTCCTTTGTTATATGTGTTCGCGACCGATCCATTTCTTAGGAAGATTGATCATGGACCATTGGCGGGAGTCAGGACGGATTTGGACAACCCAGAAGCCACTCAGAGGGTGGTTGCATAGGCAGACGATGTCACTATCTTTGTGTCCTCGAGAGGGGAGGCAGAGTGGGTGATGTCTAAAGTGGAACGTTACTCAGAAGCATCTAAGTCCATGATTAATCGGGATAAGTGTGAAAGTCTCTGGCTGGGAGGAGATTCTGATTTCAGTCTAATAGACACACTTCCAGAGCCTCAAGAGTCTGCTAAAATCTTAGGCATTGAATCTCGCCCGGGTGATTAAACAATGAAAAACTAGGAGGGTAGGCTGAAAATAGCTAATCAGAAGGTAGGTCAGTGGAAAGTTTGGTCTTTGACCCTTTGGGAAAGAGTTCACTTGGCCAGGGTTTACCTGTTACCATTGTTAATATACTTGGCAGTGTATGTATTTTGCCAGAACCTCTGTGGACTCTGGTCTATAGCATGTTTTTCCAGCTGTTATGGGGGAATAGGTTAATCAACCTAATCAAGAGGGAGGTTACTTATCGACCAAGGAGACTAGGAGGGTTATGTATGGTTAACCTTGTGAAGTTACTTGAGAACACCTTTGTCAAGATGAACCTGGCAAACCTCTGGCAAAAGAGGGCTCCTCTGTGGATATCCTCCTGTAGGGGATGGTTTCAGCTTTTTTTCAAGGAATGGGAGAATAGAGGACAAGTGAAAGACTTTCATACGCCCCTTGGACATCTCCTGCTTATGCTGCCCCAGTTTTGAAGATTTGTCAGGGGGAGTCTGGAGGTGCAGGAGATCAAGATCTTGTCAAGAAAGTTACTTGACAGAAACCTCTGGTGCTCAAAGACTGCCTGAGTGAGGTCCTTGAGGTGGGATTAAAACTTTTAAATTCAGTGAGGATACCCCTGAAGTATTGGAATCTGGCTTGGCGCAGCTTCCATGGGAAGCTGTATGTAAGGGGCAACTTGAAGTACAGGAACCCTGATGAAAGAGGTTGTCCTTGGAAGAAGTGTGGCGACGTGCTGGAAAGCACGGAGCACTTCCTGCTTCATTGTACTTTTAATACAGAGGTATACAAATGGGTGGGTTCAGGGGCATAGCTACGGGTAGAACTGACTTGGCCCCTCAGCAAATTTTTGCACGGGGCCCCCTCTTCATGACCATCCTGGCATTGCATGTGTGCATATGTAAGAGTGGGCTCACATCACCTTTTTACCATCTGTTTGACGTATACATTGGAAAAAAGGGTTACAAAAACGGAGCACACCGCGCTTCTGTATCCTGCAGAGTCCGGCAAAAAAAGTGGACTTTCTTTTACAATGGAATCCTATATATGCCGCTGTATGATATCAATCTGAGTCATCTGTTAAGGTATACATTTTTGTATATGTTAAACGCATGGCAAAAAGGGGATGTGAACCCAGCTTAAGTGTGCCATAATAAGCATTAGTACACAGCAGGGCAACATGGCAGAGAAGGGAGGCTGCCATGGACTGTAGGCTATATTGCAGAAGGCTGGTCCTGGTGGTCAGTGGTGTGGACTGTGTTCTACAAGGCTCATTTACTCTACTGGGAAATACAGACCACACTACAGCATAATATACTGGAATCTACAGTATACACTGTAAACATATTAGCCCTCCAACCAAATAACACCGCCATACAATGACCTGATAAAGCCTACATACAGGGACCGGCTAACACCTCTATACAGTGACTGGATGACACCGCCATACAGGGACCGGATAACACCTACATACAGTGACCGGATGACGCCGCCATACAGTGACTGGATGACACCGCCATACAGGGACCGGATAACACCTACATACAGTGACCGAATGACGCCGCCATACAGGGACTGGATAACACCTACATACAGTGACTGGATAACACCGCCATACAGTTACTGGATAATGCCTCTATACAGTGACTGGATGACGACTCCATACATTTATTGGATATAGGGTATAAGGGGGGCACAGTATAGAGTATTAGAGGGCACAGTACAGGGTATATTAAGAGGGCACAATGTAGGGTATAAGAGGGCCTAGTACAGGGTAGGAGGGACATTATAGGGTATAAGGGGGCATAGTAGAGGTTAGGAGGCACAGCACTGGTGTATCCCCTTATACGCTTGTACTGTGCCACCAACAGTGTATGTTTAGGGGGCACCGTCCAGTGTAGGGTGGGGCACAGTCTGGGGTATCAGACTCACCAAAGCTGGCAGGGAGTCTGAAGCAGGAGGGTCCTGACTCCTGGCTCTGGCTTGCAGGCAGGCAGCAGCGGTTCTCAGAGGTGGGTTTTGGGCGGCAATTCAAAGCTGCAGCTTGGTGGGCATACAAATGTGCTGCTTGCCAGGCGGCCATACAATATGGCTGGGTGGAAGGGTGGGCAGCCATTCCACCGTGCAGGGTGGCTGAGCAAGGAGGCAGGCAGCCATACAAACGTGCCTCAGCAGTAGGAACCCCACCACCACTGTCAGGGAAAGAGTGGAATAGCATCAGGGCCGTCTTTAATATTGTTTGGAGTCGGACCCTGGGCAACCCCACAGATCATCCCCCCGCCCAACCTGTACTTGTTCCGCTGATCCGCTCTGTACTTGCGAGCTGCGCGGGCATGAGTTCGGTCACTGCGCGGACAGAGTCATCATCCTGACAAGGGCCAAAAAAGTGGACTTTTTTATTTTTCATATTTCTCTGTTGTAGGTTCACTCTAGGCCTGTATACCAGGGAGAGGTTCCAGACTGGCCGTCCTTATCAGGGCGAAGATTCCCCAGAAGTTTCCATTCTACACAAGACGTATAGTTATTATAGTGCGGACTGTAATACACACTGTGCTGGACCTCAGGTGATAAAGGGTTAATGGGCTTATCCAGAAATTTTACATTGATGATCCTCATGATAGATCAGATCAGCAGGGGTCCAACTCCCCCAAACCCCTCGCCCGCCCCGATGAGTGCTGCGGTCTCCTCACAGCTTACCGTGCACAGCGCCATACATTGTGTAGTGGCTGTGCTTAGTATTGCAGCTCAGCCCCATTCACCGAGTGCTGCGGTCTCCTCACAGCTTACCATGCACAGCGCCATACATTGTGTAGTGGCTGTGCTTAGTATTGCAGCTCAGCCCCATTCACCGAGTGCTGCGGGCTCTAACAGCTGATCAGTGGGACTCCATAGGGTCAAATACCGTTTAATACCCTTTAAAACACTGGAACTTGGTGAATTACTTAACGAGGATCTATGTTCTTAATACAAATGTGCAGCATCTAAAGAAGAGGCGGTGAGTCCGGAACATGTCCGCGCCACGATCGTGTCCTGAGCAGCGTGATTGTAAAGCATGAAATAAAAGGGATAGATTTTACCCAGAAGAGCGGAGGAAATTGCCATATGTGATACTGTCTGCTGAGCTGTGTATCTAATCCTATTATGTGTGATACTGTCTACTGAGCTGTGTATCTAATCCTATCCTGTGTGATACAGTCTGCTAAGCTGTGTATCTAATCCTATCATGTGTGATACTGTCTGCTGAGCTGTGTATCTAATCCTATCATGTGTGATACTGTCTGCTGAGCTGTGTATCTAATCCTATTATGTGTGATACTGTCTGCTGAGCTGTGTATCTAATCCTATTATGTGTGATACTGTCTGCTGAGCTGTGTATCTAATCCTATTATGTGTGATACAATCTGCCATAGGCGTCGCTACCCGTGTGCCCCCCGCTGATTCCCCACCCTCCCCCTTTAAAATGTAACGCTAGTCTGGCCCATGGCCCGGCTGCCGCCGATCAGAATCATCACACATTGACACACACGCTGCCTGCAGATTCGCGCCCGAGCTGAAATGCATTCTGAATGGATGTGGATCCGTTCAGAATGCATCAGTATGGCTCCGTTACGCCTCCATTCCACTCAGGAGACGGACACCCAAACACTGCTTGCAGCGTTTAGGTGTCCGCCTGGCCATGCGGAGCCAAACGGATCCATCCAGACTTACAGGGGACGGATCCGTTTGACGTTGACACAATATGGTGCAATTGCAAACGGATCCGTCCCCCACTGACTTTCAATGTAAAGTCAGGAGTCCCTATTAATATACCATCTGATCGGAGTTTTCTCCAATCCGATGGTAAATTTTAACTTGAAGCGTCCCCATCACCATGGGAACGCCTCTATTTTAGAATATACTGTCGGATTTGAGTTAGATCGTGAAAACTCAGATCAGACAGTATATTCTAACACAGAGGAGTTCCCATAGTGATGGGGACGTTTCAAGTTAGAATATACTAAGAACTGTGTACATGACTGCCCCCTGCTGCCTGGCACCACCCGATCTCTTACAGGGGGCTGTGATCCACACAATTAACCCCTCAGGTGCAACACCTGAGGGGTTAATTGTGCGGATCATAGCCCCCTGATCGAGTGCTGCCAGGCAGCAGGGGCCAGACCCCCCTCCCTCCCCAGTATTAAAAGCATTGGTGGGCAGTGCAGCCCCCCTCCCTCCCCAGTATTAGTGCAGCCCCCCCCCTCCCTCCCCAGTATTAGCATTGGTGGCCAGTGCGGCCCCCCCTCACTTCCCAGTATTAGCATTGGTGGCCAGTGCGGCCCCCCCTCCCTCCCCAGTATTAAAAGCATTGGTGGCCAGTGCTGCCCCCCCTCCCTCCCCAGTATTAGCATTGGTGGCCAGTGTGGCCCCCCTCCCCCCATCATTGGTGGGCTCCGATCGGTTATCATGGCAGCCAGGATGCTACTGCAGTCCTGGCTGCCATGGTTACTTAGCTTATACTTACATGCACTGTCTGTGGACGGCCGGAGGTCCTCCTACTGGTAAGTGACAGGTCTGTGCGGCGCATTGGCCACCAATGCTAATACTGAGGAGGGGGGGGCGCACTGGCCACCAATGCTAATACTGGGGAGGGAGCGGGGTCTGGCCCCTGCTGCTGGCAGCACCCGATCAGGGGGCTAAGATCCGCACAATTAACCCCTCAGGTGCGGCACCTGAGGGGTTAATTGTGCTGATCACAGCCCCCTGTAAGAGATCGTGTGCAGCCAGGCAGCAGGGGGCAGTTATGTACACAGATCTTAGTATATTCTAACTTGAAGCGTCCCCATCACCATGGGAACTCCTCTGTGTTAGAATATACTGTCGGATCTGAGTTTTCACGATCTTGAAAACTCAGGTCTGAAAAAGCTGTTATGCAGACGGATCCGTTCTGAACGGATACTATCGTTTGCATTATAGGTGCGGATCCATCTGTGCAGATACCAGATGGACCGCACCGAACGCAAGTGTGAAAGTAGCCTAAGGCTGCTCCTGGCTGCTGATTGCTTGATTGCTGCTCCCTGTAGGGAAGTGGGAAACACACAGGCAGTTTAGTTTCCTGCTTAGTGCTTCCTAAGGGGAAGGAGAAAAACTGATCAGTGACAATGACCGTCAGAGTCGGCAGCACAATGACTGCACTGGCTCATACAGAGGGGGTACTGTGCAGAGCTGCCCCCCTAACACTGTCACTGACCCCCACTCAAGGCACTAGATCTCCTTCAATGACCCCCCCCCAATGTGCTCTTGGATTGAGAGGAGGGTCCTGATTGCAGCCTGCAGGATGCCTGGTGGAGTGAGTGCATTATCATTGTGAAGGGGAGGGGTGCTATTAATTGCATTGTGTCTGGCAGGACTGGGGGGGGGGGGGGGGAACAGGAGATCGCTTTGCACCTGTCACAACAGGTTCTTGCCTAGTAAACACAGGGCCATTCATCACTTATTAACCCCTCCCTTGCCAGCCCACCCAGCCCCATTGCTGTGTGTTCTGCTTTGAACTTTTTTTTGTCTATGAAGGGGCTAATTAACTGTTGGAGGGGGGTTATTGTGCATATTGTGTTTGGGAGACATTTAACAAGTTTGACCAGTTGGGTGTGAGTGTGGTTGTGGGTGAGTGTCATTCACTGATGCCCATAACAGTGTCATCCACAGATCCCCCATAACAGTGTGTCATCCACAGATCCCCCATAACAGTGTAATCCACAGATCCCCCATAATAGTGTCATCCACAGATCCCCCATAACAGTGTCATCCACAGATCCCCATAACAGTGTGTAATCTACAGATCCCCCATAACAGTGTGTAATCTACAGATCCCCCATAACAGTGTGTAATCTACAGATCCCCCATAACAGTGCAATCCACAGATCCCCCATAATAGTGTTATCCACAGATCCCCCATAACAGTGTCATCCACAGATCCCCCATAACAGTGTGTAATCTACAGATCCCCCATAACAGTGTCATCCACAGATCCCCCATAACAGTGTCATCCACAGATCCCCCATAACAGTGTCATCCACAGATCCCCCATAACAGTGTGTCATCCACAGATCCCCCATAACAGTGTGTCATCCACAGATGTCCATAACCGTGTCATCCACTGATGCCCCCATAACAGTGCATCCTTCACAGATCCCCCATAACAATGTGTCATCCACAGATCCCCATAACAGCGTGTCATCCACAGATCCCCATAACAGTGTCATCCACAGATCCCCCATAACAGTGTGTCATCCACAGATCCCCCATAACAGTGTGTCACCCACAGATCCCCCATAACAGCGTGTCATCCACAGATCTCCATAACAGTGTCATCCACAGATCCCCCATAACAGTGTGTCATCCACAGATCCCCCATAACAGTGTGTCATCCACAGATCCCCATAACGGTGTGTCATCCACAGATCCCCATAACAGTGTGTCATCCACAGATCCCCCATAACAGCGTGTCAGCCACAGATCACCATAACAGTGTGTCATCCACAGATCCCCATATTATTGCATCCTCCACATATCCCCCATAACAGTGTGTCATCCACAGATGCCCCCATAACAGTGTGTCATCCACAGATCCCCCATAACAGTGTGTTATCCACAGATCCCCCATAACAGTGTGTCATCCACAGATCCCCCATAACAGTGTCATCCACAGATCCCCCATAACAGTGTGTCATCCATAGATCCCCCATAACAGTGTGTCATCCACAGATCCCTCATAACAGTGTGTCATCCACAGATCCCCCATAACAGTGTGTCATCCACAGATCCCCCATAACAATGTGTCATCCACAGATCCCCCATAACAGTGTGCCATACACAGATCCCCCATAACACTGTCCTCCACAGATCCCCCATAACCGTGTCACCCACAGATCCCCATAACAGTGTCATTCACAGATCCCCCATAACTGGTCATCCACAGATCCCCAATAACACTGTCCTCCACAGATCCCCCATAACAGTGTCATCCACAGATCCCCCATAACACTGTCCTCCACAGATCCCCGATAACAGTGTCATCCACAGATCCCCAGAACAGTGTGTCATCCACAGATCCCCCATAACAGTGTCATCCACAGATCCCCCATAACCGTGTCATCCACAGAGCCCCCATAACAGTGTCATCCACAGATCCCCCATAACAGTGTGTCATCCACAGATCCCCCATAACAGTGTCATCCACAGAGCCCCCATAACAGTGTCATCCACAGATCCCCCATAACAGTGTGTCATCCACAGATCCCCCATAACAGTGTCATCCACAGATCCCCCAGAACAGTGTCATCCACAGATCCCCCATAACAGTGTCATCCACAGATCCCCCAGAACAGTGTCATCCACAGATCCCCCATAACAGTGTCATCCACAGATCCCCCATAACAGTGTCATCCACAGATCCCCCATAACCGTGTCATCCACAGATCCCCCATAACAGTGTCATCCACAGATCCCCCATAACAGTGTCATCCACAGATCCCCCATAACAGTGTCATCCACAGATCCCCCATAACAGTGTCATCTACAGATCCCCCAGAACAGTGTCATCCACAGATCTCCCATAACAGTGTCATCCACAGATCCCCAGAACAGTGTGTCATCCACAGATCCCCCATAACAGTGTCATCCACAGATCCCCATAACCGTGTCATCCACAGATCCCCCATAACAGTGTCATCCACAGATCCCCTATAACAGTGTCATCCACAGATCCCCCATAACCGTGTCATCCACAGATCCCCCATAACACTGTCCTCCACAGGTCCCCGATAACAGTGTCATCCACAGATCCCCAGAACAGTGTGTCATCCACAGATCCCCCATAACAGTGTCATCCACAGATCCCCCATAACAGTGTCATCCACAGATCCCCCAGAACAGTGTCATCCACAGATCCCCAGAACAGTGTCATCCACAGATCCCCCATAACAGTGTCATCCACAGATCCCCCATAACAGTGTCATCCACAGATCTCCCATAACAGTGTCATCCACAGATCCCCAGAACAGTGTGTCATCCACAGATCCCCCATAACAGTGTCATCCACAGATCCCCATAACCGTGTCATCCACAGATCCCCCATAACAGTGTCATCCACAGATCCCCCATAACATTGTCACCCACAGATGACATGGCTTTTTTCCGTCTTGCACAGTGGGACCCAGACAGATCCGTTATGCTTTCTCATAGACTTCTATTAGGACAGAGCAAAACAGAATGCCTCTTAAAGGCTTCCTTTTTGCATTCCATGTGGCCATTCCATTATATTCCGTTTGAAGTGGAACCTATAACATAATGGCATAACGCAGATGTGAACCCAGCCTTAGGAATAGATTGTTTCTGAATACTCAAGCGTACCGAGGAAGAAAGGAAAACTCTTGAAAGCTTGTTTTTTAAGTATTAGGTTAGTACAATAAAAAGGTATCCCTGCAGACCGTGATACGCTCGTATTTTGTAATCTTATTTATATATACTTATTTCATTTTTTTCAGTAGTATGATTAAGTGGTGAACATTATTGGTGTCCCCCCATTTTTGACTGTGGTATCTTATGTGCCCCCCTATATATTGTTCCTAGAGTCGCCAATGCTGTCTGCTGAGCAGTGTACCTAATCCTATTATGTGTGATACAGTCTCCCGAGTATCTGTATCTAAGCCTATATATAATATGTCTAATACAGTCTCAGAGGTCCACACAGCACTACACCCCCCATCATTCTAGCAGTGCACCCATCCTGCAGGGTCTTACCTGTGGCGGCACAGAGGGCAATCACCAGGAGGAGGCTCGTGTATGCTGCCATTGTGAGCGGAGTAATGTGTGACCCGGGAGGATCGCCCTTTATATATATTTTCAGAAAACCTAATATTTCTGTCCTCCCATAATTCAAACAATGAGGCATTGACCATATAAGAACATGTCACCTGGGGGTGTTCTGTCACAACCTACACATCTATACAATGCCTGTCAAATATTAGCAGCGATCCGTAGAAGAAAGACAGTCCATAAATAGCACAAATGCAAGTGAATTCACATCAAGGACTCCTGACAAATTGGTCTCTTCATCCAGGAGAGTATAACATGGTGTCTGAAGAAAAACATACAGTGGGATGCGAAAGTTTGGGCAACCCTGTTAATCGTCATGATTTTCCTGTATAAATCGTTGGTTGTTACGATAAAACATGGCAGTTAAATCTATCATATAGGAGACACACACAGTGATATCTGAGAAGTGGAATGAAGTTTATTGGATTTACAGAAAGTGCTATAATTGTTTAAACAAAATTAGGCAGGTGCTACATGTGGTCACCACAAAAAAGAAATGAAATCAATATTTAGTAGATCCTCCTTTTGCAGAAATTACAGCCTCTAAACGCTTCCTGTAGGTTCCAATGAGAGTCTGGATTCTGGTTGAAGGTATTGTTGACCATTCCTCTTTACAAAACATCTTTAGTTCATTCAGGTTTGATGGCTTCCGATCATGGACAGCTCTCTTTAAGTCACACCACAGATTTTCAATTATATTCAGGTCTGGGGACTGAGATGGCCATTCTAGAACGTTGTACTTGTTCCTCTGCATAAATGCCTTAGTGGATTTTGAGCAGTGTTTAGGGTCGTTGTCTTGTTGAAAGATCCAGCCCCAGGGCAGCTTCAGCTTTGTCACTGATTCCTGGACATTGGTCTCCAGAATCTGCTGATATTGAGTGGAATCCATGCGTACCTCAACTTTGACAAGATTCCCAGTCCCTGCACTGGCCACACAGCCCCACAGCCTGATGGAACCACCACCATATCTTACTGTAGGTAGCAGGTGTTTTTCTTGGAATGTTGTGTTCTTTTTCCTCCATGCATAACGCCCCATGTTATGGCCAAATAACAAAATTTTAGCTTCATCAGTCCACAGCACCTTATTCCAAAATGAAGCAGTCTTGTCCAAATGTGCTTTAGCCCACCTCAAGCGGCGGAGAAAAGGCTTCCTCTGCATCGCTCTCGCATACAGCATCTCCTTGTGTAAAGTGCGCCGAATGGTTGAACGATACACAGTGACTCCATCTGCAGCAAGATGATGTTGTAGGTCTTTGGTGCTGGTCTGTGGGTTGACTCTGACTGTTTCACCATTCGTCCCTTCTGTCTATCCGAGATTTTTCTTGGTCTACCACTTCGAGCGTTATCTTGAACTGAGCCTGTGGTCTTCCATTTCCTCAATATGTTCCTAACTGTGGAAACAGACATCGGAAATCTCTGAGACAGCTTTCTGTATCCTTCCCCTAAACCATGATGGTGGACAATCTGTGTCTTCAGGTAATTTGAGAGTTGTTTTGAGACCCCCATGTTGCTACTCTTCAGAGAAACTTAAAAGAGGAGGGAAACTTACAATTGACCCCCTTAAATACTCTTTCTCATAATTGGATTCCCCTGTGTATGTAGGTCAGGGGTCACTGAGCTTACCAAGCCAATTTGAGTTCCAATGATTAGTTCTAAAGGTTTTGGAATCAATAAAATGACAACAACAGTGACCACATGTCTGCACCTGCCTATTTGTGTTTAAACAATTATAAATCCAATAAACTTCATTTCACTTCTCAGATATCACTGTGTGTGTCTCCGATATGATAGATTTACCTGACATTTTTTATCGTAACAACCAACGATTTATACAGGAAAATCATGACGATTAACAAGGTTGCCCAAACTTTCGCATCCCACTGTATATACACTACATGGAAAAAAGTGCTGACCCCTCCACATTCTACCTCCAGGAGCTTTTCTGACCTCACTTTTTACATCCATAGGCAGTAATATGCAGTTGTCCCCCCTTTGCTCTTTTGGGATTGGGAAGAATTTTTACAAGATTTTGGAAGGTGTCAGTGGGAATTTTTTCCCGTTCATCCAGAAGAACATTTCTGAGGTCAGAGACTGATATTGAAAGAGAGGGCCATGCTCGCAGTCTCCATTCTGGTGTTGGACGGGGCTAAAATTGGATCTCACTGTGGCCTGTAAAGTTCTGCCACTAGTGTTGATCGAGTACCAAAGTGTTCGGGTGTTCGAGTAGAACACCTCGGGATGTTTGGGTGTTTTACCGAGCAGCAGAGCACAATGGAAGTCAATGGGAGAACCCGAGCATTAAACCAGGCACCCCCTGCTCTGAAGAGGGGAGGGTGTCTGGTAGTGATGATCGAGCATGCTCGGCCAAACACCAGTTCAGCTCGAGCATCTCGATGCTCGGCACATGGCGGTGTTGGGCCGAATACCACATGTGCACAAGCGCAATGATTGTGCACATTTTAGGCCAGCTCAATAAAATACAGCAGGAGATCGTGAGTACAAGGATAGGACTGCCCAAACAAGTCCCCTTCCGACATATAAAGATGCTCAATACTCAAACATATAAACACATCTCCGCTCTACCCTGCAAATACATAAACCATATAGATAGTAATCAGCAAATATACAGCAATTAGCCTTTACCTCCGATGTCAGTCAGGCAGACATGGGCGGCTTCTACCTGACATCACTAGTAACGTCACACACACTAGCTCTCCACCCACAAACCACTGGCCTGCATGCCAAAATACTGTTTAAAAGACGATCCCTTGACATCATTCTGTATATGCCATTATTGTCCTGATGAAGAGGGTTGTGTGCCCCTGAAACTCGTTGACCAAAGAATAAAAATGTACTTTCTTTTATACAAACTGCGCTAAATAGCTAAAACTTTACAGACCCAAAAGTACTTCTAAGGACTATTGTGTATGGCAGCAATATCTATTTTTAGCGCATCCTGCTCTAAATAGCGTACAATAGTTAGGCCGCTACAGACAGCGACATTATCTGCGCCACATTTCCAGTGTAAAGCGTGCACATCCCAAAAATATCTGTGACATCCAGTGTACTTTTTCAATAGACGGTGTCCGCTGTGGACAGTGACATTAGCTGCGCCACATCTCCAGTATAACGTTTGCGTATCTGAAATATCAGTGACATCCAGTGTACTTTTTCAATAGACGGTGTCCGCTTCTGACAGTGACATTTGCTGTGACAGATGTCAGATGAAATGCAGAATGTAAAAGTAAATTCCGCCATTAAAAGTGCCCTGTCTGACCCAAGAAGAAGTACAGGGGCGTCTTAAAAAAGATTAAAATAGACAAATCGCCAGGACCAGATGGCACCCCCACCCGTATCCTAAGAGAATTAAGTAATGTCATAGCCAGACCCTTATTTCTGATATTTGCAGACTCTATACTGACAGGGAATGTCCCACAGGATTGGCACATGGCAAATGTGGTGCCAATATTCAAAAAGGGTCCAAAAACAGAGCCCGAAAACTATAGGCAGGTAAGTTTAACATCTGCCGTGGGTAAACTGTTTTATTTAAATAAAATTTAATCAGTTTCTATGAGGAGGTAAGTTCTAGACTTGACAGCGGTGAATCAATGGATGTCGTATATATGGACTTCTTCAAAGCATTTGACACTGTACCACATAAAAGGTTAGTATATAAAATGAGAATGCTCGGACTGGGAGAAAACGTCTGTATGTGGGTAAGTAACTGGCTGAGGGATAGAAAACAGTGGGTGGTTATGAACGGTACACACTCAGATTGGGTCACTGTCGCTAATGGAGTACCAGAGGTGTCAGTACTGGGCCCTATCCTTTTAAATATATGTATTACTGATTTTGTAGAAGGCTTGCACAGTAAAATATAAATTTTTGCAGATGACACTAAACTGTGTAAAGTAATTGACACGGAAGAGGACAGTATACTGTGTATATACTACAGAGGACAGTATACTGCTACAGATGGATCAGGATAGATTGGAGGCTTGGGCAGATAAGTGGCAGATGAGGCTTAACACTGACAAATGTAAGGTTATGCACATGGGTAGGAATAATGCAAGTCAACCGTACATACTAAATGATAAAACACTCGGTAACTGACATGGAAAAGGACCGAGGAATTTTAGTGAACAGCAAACTAAACTGTAAAAACCAGTGTCAGGCAGCTGCTGCCAAGGCCAATAAGATAATGGATTGCATCAAAAGGGCCATAGATGCCCTTGATAAGAACATAGTCCTACCACTTTACAAATCACTTAACAGACCACACATAGAGTACTGTGTACAGTTCTGGTCTCCTGTGAACAAGGCAGACATAGCAGAGCTGGAGAAGGTCCAGAGGAGGGCAACTAAAGTAATAACTGGAATGGGGCAACTACAGGACCCTGAAAGATTATCAAAGTTAAGGTTATTCACTTTAGAAAAAAGACGACTGAGGGGAGATCTAATTACTATGTATAAATATATCAGGGGACAGTACAGAGATCTCTCCCATCATCTATTTATCCCCAGGACTGTGACGAGGGGACATCCTCTGCGTCTGGAGGAAAGAAGGTTTGTACACAAACATAGAAGAGGATTCTTTACAATAAGAGCAGTGAGACTATGGAGCTCTCTGCCTGAGGAGGTGGTGATGGTGAGGACAATAAAAGAATTCAGGAGGGGCCTGGATGTATTTCTGGAGCACAATAATATTACAGGCTATAGCTACTAGAGAGGGGTCGCTGATCCAGGGAGTTTGTATCTGGCCAGCTAAGACCTGTCCTAGGTAGCTAGTATTGCTTATATGTGTATACAGCTAATCCTGCTAATAACCTTAATACAGTTCCTATGTTTATATGTTAAAGACAAAAGCAGAGTTATTTACTGTGACATCATGTTTTGGATGTCATATAACTGTTATATTTTGTGTTCACAGAAGCAGAAAAAGATAATATGCCTTTAAGATTCATTTTGTAATGTAAGGTAAGCTCAGTGACACAGCAGAAACAACAGAAAGCATAGTGTTAATCTGTTGTTACTGGGCAGAAGTCTAGACCAAGCACAGCCAGCTTCTCACGCAGCAAGAGTTTTCACCAATCACAGACAGCCTCACACACGGCCTGTCTGGGCATTCCCCTAGCAGGAGCTATTAAAATCATTATTCACCAGAGACAGGAGCTGAAGAGACATTCACTCCACTGAGAGCTGTGTTTTATGAGAACAAGAGGCCAAAAATAGGTATTTAGAACAGTTATATAATGTTCATATTGTTAGTATTGTGTTTAGAACTGTATACTGAACCAGTTATATATGTATTTACTTGCAGTTCCACCAAATCAATTGCAAATACTAATTGCAAATTTAATTGCAACCATACAAATTGCGTACAACCATACCAGATCATACTCAACCATAGCTGCATATAATCACTGCTAACTGTTTACTGCAAGTAGAACTATTAGTTAGACCTCAGATATACCTCTAAGAGAGATCATAAAGTGCTTAAATAACTTAAAGTGAGAGTACAGATACTGAAGAGAGAAATATATCCACCATTTTATGTTGAATGACAAGATTGAACAGTTGAACCACCATCTTAATCATACCGCCATTTTGTGATATCTTTTCAACAGAGACGGCAGTGTTATATGAAGAAAATTTGAAGTTAATAAAGAAGTTATTTCAAGCATTTGGAGTGCTCTTTAAACCTACTGTTGCCATAGAACAGCGCTAGAGGATTTACAAAGTAAAAAGTCAGAGATACCAACATTTTTCTAATGCCACAGCACATAAAGCACTTCATAGTGCTGCGCCTGGCACAGTGGAACTATTGCCCTCAGAAGGCGAAGCGATAGCGCTCCTCAACTTGCACAGTAAAGAGAGCATTAGAGCAGCGGAGCGCCAGCATATACCGCCATGCAGCAACTGTTCCCTGGGTGAGCAAGCAAAGACACCTCAGCGGAGCTACCATAAAGGCCATAGAATGTGTGCATTAGTCAAACTGCAGCCGAATCTAAAGTGGCAGAACGGCAAAGGCAAAATAGTCAGAGAAAGAGCGCCAACCCTCCTGCGATCCCTAGAGAGATATAGAGGCGCATGGTGGGAGGCCAAAGTCCAGAGCTAGAGTGCATGCACCGCTATCCACGAAGAGACCACATACTGCAGTCAGCTCACCACTAGGCCCAAAGCCTGCAACAGCGTATCCAAGCCAGCACGTCATCACAAAGCATCGCAAGTCTGCACAGAGCATCGCAAGTCTGCACAGAGTATCAGAAGTCAGCACAGAGCATCGCATCACATCAAGAAAAGGCAAGTCTCCTTTAAGACAGACATTTGTTCCAGCAACCTTCAGATTGGAGTATCCTGCTCTTCAGAATAAGGTCAGAGCTTTCCTTTATTACTTATCATTGCATATAGGCTTTGGCATAAAGAGACATTTTTTGTGTTCAGAAATAAGAGACTTCAAATACAAATGATAGTTTGTAGTACGCGGACTCTAAAGCATTTAAAGTCATTTATCGCCTGCATTTATCACTGTTGTATTTAAAGTGACAGTCATTTATTTCTGCATTTGTCAGTATTGCATTTAAAGTGAAAGGACTCTTAATATTCGTATTGATTGTCAGTATTGCATTTAAAGTAAAATGTCTGAACCTAGTATTACCGTGTCAGTGTTAGAGGATACAAAGATAGATAGAGAAGAGGGGGAAGAGCAAGGGAATATGTCTGAGGTAGAAGAGTCTAATGCAGCATTAATCATGCCTCAAATAAATATAGCCCAAACAGATGAACTAAGACGTTCATCACGTGCCAGAAAACCGACCCCAAAGAGTCTAGAAAATTTGGAGCAAGAAGCAGCACTGAAAGGAAAAAGGTTTGCCAGATTGTATCATAAATCTAAATTATACCTTAACCCCCTCAGCCCCGCTAGGTGAAACCCCCTTCATGACCAGGCCACTTTTTACACTTCTGCACTACACTCCTTTCACCGTTTATCGCTCGGTCATGCAACTTACCACCCAAATGAATTTTACCTCCTTTTCTTCTCACTAATGGAGCTTTCATTTGGTGGTATTTTATTGCTGCTGACATTTTTACTTTTTTTGTTATTAATCAAAATGTAACGATTTTTTTGCAAAAAAATGACATTTTTCACTTTCAGCTGTGAAATTTTGCAAAAAAACGACATCCATATATAAATTTTTCACTAAATTTATAGTTCTACATGTCTTTGATAAAAAAAAAAATGTTTGGGCAAAAAAAAATGCTTTGGGTAAAAGTTATAGCATTTACAAACTATGGTACAAAAATGTGAATTTCCGCTTTTTGAAACGGCTCTGATTTTCTGAGCACCTGTCATGTTTCCTGAGGTTCTACAATGCCCAAACAGTATAACTACCCCACAAATGACCCCATTTCGGAAAGTAGACACCCTAAGGTATTCGCTGATGGGCATAGTGAGTTCATAGAACTTTTTATTTTTTGTCACAAGTTAGCGGAAAATTATGATGATTTTTTATTTTATTTTTTTCTTACAAAGTCTCATATTCCACTAACTTGCGACAAAAAATAAAAAATTCTAGGAACTCGCCATGCCCCTCACAGAATACCTTGGGGTGTCTTCTTTCCAAAATGGGGTCACTTGTGGGGTAGTTATACTGCCCTGGCAATTTAGGGGCCCAAATGTGTGAGAAGAACTTTGCAATCAAAATGTGTAAGAAATGACCGGTGAAATCCGAAAGGTGCACTTTGGAATATGCGCCCCTTTGCCCACCTTGGCAGCAAAAAAGTGTCACACATCTGGTATCGCCGTACTCAGGAGAAGTTGGGGAATGTGTTTTGGGGTGTCATTTTACATATACCCATGCTGGGTGAGAGAAATATCTTGGCAAACGACAACTTTTCCCATTTTTTTATACAAAGTTGGCATTTGACCAAGATATTTTTCTCACCCAGCATGGGTATATGTAAAATGACACCCCAAAACACATTCCCCAACTTCTCCTGAGTACGACAATACCAGATGTGTGACACTTTTTTGCTGCCAAGGTGGGCAAAGGGGCACATATTCCAAAGTGCACCTTTCGGATTTTGCAGGCCATTTTTTACACATTTTGATTGCAAGGTACTTCTCACACATTTGGGCCCCTAAATTGCCAGGGCAGTATAACTACGCCACAAGTGACCCCATTTTGGAAAGAAGACACCCTAAGGTATTCCGTGAGGGGCACTGCGAGTTCCTAGAATTTTTTATTTTTTGTCACAAGTTAGCAGAAAATGATGATTTATTTTTTTTTCTCTTTTTTCCTTACAAAGTCTCATATTCCACTAACTTGCGACAAAAAATAAAAAATTCTAGGAACTCGCCATGCCCCTCACGGAATACCTTGGGGTGTCTTCTTTCCAAAATGGGGTCACTTGTGGCGTAGTTATACTGCCCTGGCAATTTAGGGGCCCATATGTGTGAGAAGAACTTTGCAATCAAAATGTGTAAAAAATGCCCTGCAAAATCCGAAAGGTGCACTTTGGAATATGTGCCCCTTTGCCCACCTTGGCAGCAAAAAAGTGTCACACATCTGGTATCGCCGTACTCAGGAGAAGTTGGGGAATGTGTTTTGGGGTGTCATTTTACATATACCCATGCTGGGTGAGAAAAATATCTTGGTCAAATGCCAACTTTGTATAAAAAAATGGGAAAAGTTGTCGTTTGCCAAGATATTTCTCTCACCCAGCATGGGTATATGTAAAATGACACCCCAAAACACATTCCCCAACTTCTCCTGAGTACGGCGATACCAGATGTGTGACACTTTATTGCAGCCAAGGTGGGCAAAGGGGCACATATTCCAAAGTGCACCTTTCGGATTTCACAGGGCATTTTTTACACATTTTGATTGCAAGGTACTTCTCACACATTTGGGCCCCTAAATTGCCAGGGCAGTATAACTACGCCACAAGTGACCCCATTTTGGAAAGAAGACACCCTAAGGTATTCCGTGAGGGGCACTGCGAGTTCCTAGAATTTTTTATTTTTTGTCACAAGTTAGCAGAAAATGATGATTTATTTTTTTTTCTCTTTTTTCCTTACAAAGTCTCATATTCCACTAACTTGCGACAAAAAATAAAAAATTCTAGGAACTCGCCATGCCCCTCACGGAATACCTTGGGGTGTCTTCTTTCCAAAATGGGGTCACTTGTGGGGTAGTTATACTGCCCTGGCAATTTAGGGGCCCAAATGTGTGAGAAGTACCTTGCAATCAAAATGTGTAAAAAATGGCCTGCAAAATCCGAAAGGTGCACTTTGGAATATGTGCCCCTTTGCCCACCTTGGCATCAAAAAAGTGTGACACATCTGGTATCGCCGTACTCAGGAGAAGTTGGGGAATGTGTTTTGGGGTGTCATTTTACATATACCCATGCTGGGTGAGAGAAATATGTTGGCAAAAGACAACTTTTCCCATTTTTTTATACAAAGTTGGCATTTGACCAAGATATTTATCTCACCCAGCATGGGTATATGTAAAATGACACCCCAAAACACATTCCCCAACTTCTTCTGAGTACGGCGATACCAGATGTGTCACACTTTTTTGCAGCCTAGATGCGCAAAGGGGCCCAAATTCCTTTTAGGAGGGCATTTTTAGACATTTGGATCCCAGACTTCTTCTCACGCTTTAGGGCCCCTAAAAAGCCAGGGCAGTATAAATACCCCACATGTGACCCCACTTTGGAAAGAAGACACCCCAAGGTATCCAATGAGGGGCCTGGCAAGTTCAAAGAATTTTTTTTTTTTTCGCATAAGTTAGCGGAAATTGTTTTTTTTTTGTTTTTTTCTCACAAAGTCTCACTTTCCGCTAACTTAGGACAAAAATTTCAATCTTTCATGGACTCAATATGCCCCTCAGCAAATACCTTGGGGTGTCTTCTTTCCAAAATGGGGTCAGTTGTGGGGTGTTTGTACTGCCCTGGCATTTGAGGGTCTCCGCAATCATTACATGTATGGCCAGCATTAGGAGTTTCTGCTATTCTCCTTATATTGAGCATACAGGTAATGAGATTTTTTTTTCCGTTCAGCCTCTGGGCTGAAAGAAAAAAATGAACGGCACAGATTTCTTCATTCGCATCGATCAATGTGGATGAAAAAATCTCTGCCAAAAAAAAAAAAATGGAGGGGAAAGGCGTCTGCCAGGACATAGGAGCTCCGCCCTACATCCATACCCACTTAGCTCGTATGCCCTGGCAAACCAGATTTCTCCATTCGCATCAATCGATGTGGATGAATAAATCATTGCCGGGATTTTTTTTTTTATATACATACAAAGTGTTTGCCAAAGCATAGGAACGCCGCCTCCTCCTCAGCTCGTATGCCTCGGCAAACGTATCTGTCACTGCAGAGTAGAAATCCCGTCTTGCAGCGCCGCATACACCGACTTGTGTGTAATCTGACAGCAGCGCAATGCTTCTGTCAGAATGCACATCGGTGCTGCAGCTAGTCGATCGGTTGGTCCACCTGGAAGGTAAAAAGACAAAAAAAAAAAAAAAGAAAAAAACAGGCCACAACGCAATAATTTTATTAACTTTGCAACAGAACATGTAACTTTAACTTTTGGAACTAAACATTAACCTGTTTGCTTACCTGTTTTTTTTTTTGTTTTTTTACCTTTATAGAACAAACCTCTCCTTCCCCATGGGTCAATGTGCAAAGCGCAAATCGCCCAAAGATGTGGCGAAGTGCGTTATGCACTTTGTCCCATGTGAAAGGAGACGTTTGCAGCAGCAGTGAGTGAATGGGCCCTAATAGCCCTGTGTGCCTGTCCTGGTGAGATGATCCCTATGCTAATAGTGTACCTGTGAGTGGTACTTCCGGAAACACTCTCCAAAGCATAGGGCAGGGTGGTCCGGACAGTCAGGACAGAAATAGCGGGTGTCACGCCTTATTCCACTCCTGCTACAGACACGACATCTTTTTCGGGGTGACGGTTGGGTTGAGGTACCAGGAACGACATTGGGGAAATGTCGCTCGTGTAGACGGCTAACTACACTGGTGGTTGGGGCCACGGAACCTCCTGGATACAGGAGGTTCTCAATGATCTCTTCCTGAAATTTGAGGAAGGATCCAGTTCTCCCAGCCTTACTGTAGAGAACAAAACTATTGTACAGAGCCAATTGAATTAAATATACAGACACCTTCTTATACCAGCGTCTGGTGCGTCGGGAAACTAAATACGGAGACAATATCTGGTCATTGAAGTCGACCCCTCCCATGTGGAGGTTATAGTCGTGGACTGAGAGGGGCTTTTCAATGACACGGGTTGCTCGCTCAATTTGTATTGTCGTGTCTGCGTGAATGGAGGAGAGCATGTAAACGTCACGCTTGTCTCTCCATTTCACCGCGAGCAGTTCTTCGTTACACAGTGCGGCCCTCTGCCCCCTTGCAAGACGGGTGGTAACGAGCCGTTGGGGGAAGCCCGCGCGACTAGTTCGCGCGGTACCACAGGCGCCAATCCGTTCTAGAAACAAATGCCTAAAGAGGGCCACACTTGTGTAAAAATTGTCCACATAAAGATGGTACCCCTTGCCGAATAAGGGTGACACCAAGTCCCAAACTGTCTTCCCACTGCTCCCCAGGTAGTCAGGGCAACCGACCGGCTCCAGGGTCTGATCTTTTCCCTCATAGACCCGAAATTTGTGGGTATAGCCTGTGGCCCTTTCACAGAGCTTATACAATTTGACCCCATACCGGGCGCGCTTGCTTGGGATGTATTGCTTGAAGCCAAGGCGCCCGGTAAAATGTATCAGGGACTCGTCTATGCAGATGTTTTGCTCTGGGGTATAAATATCTGCAAATTTCTGGTTGAAATGGTCTATGAGGGGCCGAATTTTGTGGAGCCGGTCAAAAGCAGGGTGGCCCCTGGGACGGGAGGCGGTGTTGTCACTAAAGTGCAGGAACCGCAGGATGGCCTCAAAACGTGCCCTGGACATGGCAGCAGAGAACATGGGCATGTGATGAATCGGGTTCGTGGACCAATATGACCGCAATTCATGTTTTTTTGTTAGGCCCATGTTGAGGAGGAGGCCCAGAAAAGTTTTAAGTTCGGAAACTTGGACTGGTTTCCACCGGAAAGGCTGGGCATAAAAGCTTCCCGGGTTAGCGGTGATAAATTGTGTGGCATACCTGTTTGTTTCGGCCACAACTATGTCTAAAAGCTCCGCAGTCAAGAACAGCTCAAAAAATCCCAGGGCCGAACCGATCTGAGCCGTCTCAACCCGAACTCCAGACTGGGCAGTGAAAGGGAAAACTACAGGTGCGGCTGAAGTTGGGGACTGCCAATCAGGGTTTGCCAGCACCTCTGGGATTCTAGGGGCTCTACGGGCACGTCTTTGCGGTGGCTGCGACGGGGTCACTACTGCACGTGCCACCGTACCAGCTTCAACTGCCCTTCTGGTGCTCGCTACTTCACCAGGTTGTACGGCAGTGCTGGTACTAGGTCCAGGGAGGGCTGGGCTGCTGGTGTATGCCTCACCACGTAATCCGACAGCACCAGCCCCACTCTGCTGCTCTTGAAGCGGATCCTGCGCAACCTGCGGTCTAGCGACACGGGGCCGGGTACGCCTGGTGCTATCAGGGACCTCAGCCTCCTCGTCCGAACTTTGGGTCAGAGAGCCACTGCTTTCTACAGGTTCGTATTCTGACCCGCTGGATTCATCAGATGAGGGTTCCCACTCCTCATCCGACTGGGTCAGAAGCCTGTAGGCCTCTTCAGAAGAATACCCCCTGTTTGACATGTGGGCAACTAAATTTAGGGGTATTCCCTGAGACTACCCAAGAAAAAAAAAGCAAGCCTGTCTTACAAAGGGGAGGCTAGCGAAGTACCGGAGGCCGCTGCGGTTGATAAAAAATATCAAAACTGATTTTTTTATCGCCGCAGTGCGTGTAAAGTGAATGTGCAGTGATCAAAAAAAAAATTGTTTTTTGTCACTGCGGTGGGGCGGGTGTGGGCAAACGCACGTGTGGGCGACCGATCAGGCCTGATCGGGCAAACACTGCGTTTTGGGTGGAGGGCGAGCTAAAGTGACACTAATACAATTATAGATCTGACCGTGATCAGTTTTGATCACTTTCAGATACTATAAAAGTACAAATGCTGATTAGCGATACGCTAATCAGCGAATAACGGACTGCGGTGCGGTGGGCTGGGCGCTAACTGATCGCTAACTACCTAACCAAGGGACCTAAACTATACCTAAAACCTAACGGTCAATAACAGTGAAAAAAAAAAGTGACAGTTTGCACTGATCACTTTTTTCTTTTCACTTGTGATTGACAGGGGGTGATCAAAGAGGTGATCAAAGGGTTAATTGGGGTTCAGGGGGGTGATCAGGGGCTATAGTGTAGTGTTGGTGTACTCACTGTGAAGCCTGCTCCTCTGCTGGATCCAACCGACGAAAAGAACCAGCAGAGGAGCAGGCAGCCATATAACAGATCATATTTACAAATATGATCTGCTATCTGGCACTTTGATTGGATTTTTTAAAAATCAGCAACCTGCCAGCCGCGATCATTGGCTGGCAGGTTGCTGACGAAATGGTCCTGAAAGAAATGCCGGCGCGAACTGCGCATGCGCGCGCGCATAGTCGCGTCATCTCGCGTCTCGCGAGATGACGCGTATATGCGTGACTGTGCGCAGCGCTGCCACCTCCGGAACGCACATGTGCGTTAGGCGGTCCGGAGGTGGTTAAAGACATTCGTAAAAAGCTAAAGCAAGCTAAAGTAAGAAAGTATAAAAGGGAACTTGAGTGATATGATAGAGACGGTAGAAGAATCTGAATCAGAGCTTATGGCAGCATATGTCAACCTGTGGTCATTTACGACACCTTCCCAGGATATAATAAGAAACATGGACATATGTACTGCGGTCACTAAAGATTTGGTAAAACTTATGAGAGAACTATCATCTGTACTAAGTGAAGATAAAGACTCCTACTTCCCTTAATATGCCCAGGAGAATTGAAGGAAATTTCCAGCATGTAGTGAAGAAATAAGTTATTATCCTTCCATCCCTGCTCATAAAAACAAAGAGAGGCCTAGTCCAGTGTTAGGAAAAAAGGTGTGTGAATTTACCTTCTGTCTCTACCAGAAAAGATAAAGAAAGGGACTCACCTAATTCAGAACTAAGTGAGAAAATAGAACTGGATGATTCTATTCCTAGGTGTCACTGTAATGCTCAGGAGAGTGTTACAACTATTGTCCCAACAGGACAACAAAAAACAGTCCTCGCTAGACTTCCCGTGCCGGAACCCACTGTATTTTCAGGAGACGTACTGAAGTTCATATAGTGGAAGGCAAGTTTTGAAATGATCCTTGAGCATCATTGCTTCAGTCCAATCGACAAGTTATTCTACCTTCAGAGATATGTTGGTGGGGAAGCAAAGAAAGTTCTTGAAGGTAACTTCTATAGAAAAGACGAAGAAGCCTACAAGCAAACTTGGGAAAAATTAATGGCACGATATGGTCATCCTTTCTTAGTACAAAGAGCTTTTAGAGAGAAATTGAATAACTGGCCTGAAATAGGTCCTAAAGAACACTTCAGACTCCAAGAGTATGGAGACTTCCTGCAAGCATGTAGCAATGCCATACCACACGTTCAAGGACTGGAAGTACTGAACGACTATCTAGAAAACCACAGGATGCTAACTAAGCTACCTGAAGAAGTGGCTTCTAGATGGAATCGCTATGTGACTGAACAGTAATACAGTAATATCTAGGTAATAGACTTCCCAAGTTTTAAAGAGTTCTCTGAGTTCATCAATATGGAAGCACGGGTAGCATGCAGTCCAGTAACATCATTAATGTCTTAAAATCCTTAGAAGAAAGGCCTGCAAGAAATATAAGACGCGCAAGAGCAACTAGCTTTGCAACCAACACAGCAGCCAAAGGTCCAGATACCTACGAGAGCAAGTTCAAAGTCACTACTGGGATAAGTAGAGAGACAGAACCGACAAATCTTTAGACTACCTTCAAGTGTATGTTCTGTGAAGAGAACCACTCCATACACAAGTGCCAACAATTGAAGGCGAAGTCCCCAGAAGAAAAGAAATAATTTGTGCTGGGTAACCAACTGTGTTTCGGATACCTAAGAAAAGGCCATGTTACTAAGGAGTGCAAGAAAAAGGCCACATGCGGCATTTTCAAAGCACACCATCCTACACCACTACATGAAGAATGTCCAAAGAAAAATATATCCTCAATACCTAAAGATACTGAGGAAGGAAAGAAAGTATTGGTATTCTCTTGCAGAGTGAGGGAAGGAGGAAACAATGGCACATCAATGCTTGTACCAGTACACATATTAAATCCTAAAAGGAGGTACAATAAGGTATACGCCTATGCGCTACTGGATGCCCAGACTGATGTCACCTTCATTGATCAAGAAATTACAAGTGGCTACAGAACCAGTAAAGCTCAAACTCACCACAGTGATGGGAAGAGACACATTAGTGAACAGTCAAAGGGTCAAAGGACTGAGAGTAAGAGGACTTCATTCAAACTGCACATTAGATCTACCTCCAGCTTATACAAAAGACGATATACCTCTAGATTGAGATCGCATACCTACCTGTGAAACAGCCAATGAATGGGAGCACCTATCTATCATATCTCATGAAATGTCCCTGCTGAAGGAGTTTGGTGTTGGACTGTTGATAGGCTACGATTGTCCCGAAGCATTGGTACCACGAAAGGTAATCACAGGAGGAAAGGGTGAACCCTATGCTGTTCAAACTGATCTAGGATGGGGTGTTGCTGGAGGAAAACAGCAGATCGCAAACTCAAGACAGGTGACAGGATTGTGTCATCGAATATCTGTCCAAGAGATACCAACTGTAAGTCCAGCAAAAGTAATCAAGATCCTTGAATCCGACTTTGCAGACATAAGTTCTAAAGAAAAGAGTGTATCTCAAGAAGACATAAAGTTCGTACACACTCTAGAAGAAAATATTCAGCAGAATCAACAAGGTCATCTTGAAATGCCCTTACCATTTAAAGAACAACCTTGTCTGCCCAATAACAGAAATCTTGCCCTAGCAAGATTGAAATGTTTGAAGAAAAAGATGGGAAGAGATCCCAATTTCAAGCAGGATTATTTAAAATTCATGGAAGGCATCCTCAAAGAAGGACATGCAGAGAAAATTAATAACCAACCTACAGAAGGAGAAGTGTGGTACATCCCACATCAAGGTGTTTACCACTCAAAGAAACCAGATAAGATTAGAGTAGTATTTGCTTGCTCAAAAAAGTACAATGGTGTTGCATTAAATGATCATCTACTTAAAGGATCAGATCTTACAAACACTCTGCCTGGAGTACTCTGTAGATTCAAAAAGTATCCCGTAGCAGTCATGTGTGACGTTGAAAAGATGTTCCACCAGTTTCATTGGAAAAATTAAGATAGAGACTTCCTGAGGTTTCTATGGTGGGAGGATGAAGATACAGATACAGAGCCAGCAGAATACAGAATGAAAGTACACTTATTTGGAACATCATCTCCAGGTTGTGCCAATTATGGTATGAAGCACCTGGCCAATCAGAATGAAAAGGATTGCCCATCAGCTGCAAATTTTCTGAAGAAAAACTTTTATGTAGATGATGGTCTCATAAGTCTAGAGTCTACAGAATCTGCAATCAAACTAGTGAAAAAAAGTTATGCACAAGAGGAAACCTGCGCCTTCACAAATTAATCTCAAACAACAGAGAGGTACTGGAATCCATTAGTGACTCTGAACGTGCAGCAACAATGAAGAATGTAGATCTTAATTATGATCATCTTCCAGTTCAGAATGTACTTGGATTGGGATGGAATGTAGAGAACGACATTTTTTTCTTTGAAGTATCTATTGAAGAGAAAGTTGCAACTAGACGTACCATTCTTTCCATAGTGCTTTCTATATTTGATCCATTGGCATTCTTGGCCCCAATAATCCTCAGAGCAAAAGAAATACTGCAAGAATTATGCAGACAGAAGTTTGGATGGGATGAGCCCATACCTGAAAATTTGAGGCCAAGGTGGGAGAGTTGGATAAGAGACTTGCAAAACTTGAGAGAAGTTCAAATACCCAGACTTTTTGTACCTCATGATTTTGAAAAGTACAAGAAAATAGAACTTCATCATTTTTCAGATGCCAGTAGTTATGGTTATGGTCAGTACTCATACATCAGAGTAATAGGAGAAGGAAATATACACTGTGCCCTGGTTTTGGGGAAGGCCAAAGTTGCACCAACCAGTATTCAGACAATACCAAGACTTGAACTGACAGCAGCCGTAGTTTCAGCATCAGTAAGCCAGTTTCTGAGAGAAGAATTGGAATTGAAAATAGATGAATATTTTTGGACAGACTTACAAGTTGTCCTAGGATAACTTAAACAACTAAGCTCGAAGATTCCATATCTTTGTCGCCAACAGAGTTGAGAAAATTCAGGTAATAATAAATCCGGAACATTAGCATCACATTGACACAAAGCATAACCCAGCAGATCATGCTTCAAGAGGCCTGAATGTAACAGAATTGAAAAATTCAAACTGGTTCACCGGTCCAGAGTTCCTTTGGGAAAAGGAAATCACTCCCAGTAAAGGTTACACAGAACTGTCTACCAGAAGTAAAAGTTGTACAAACATTGAGCACTGCTGCCAAGTGTCAAGATGACATACTTGAAAGACTAGCCAGATGTTAAAAATGGAATACAGTCATAAACGTAGTAGCTCGAATTCAACGTTTGGCAAAGGGAATCAGAAAGAAGGAATTGTTGAATGTAGAAGAAAGAATTAAAGCTGAAGAAACAGTCATAAGTCTCATTCAACAGAGATTCTACAGTGAAGAGTTGAAGAGACTTAGTCAACAACCGAAAAGGCTTCCAAACAACCACCCATTGTACAAGCTTAATCTTGTTCTGCAGGATGGTATACTGAAGGTGGGAAATAGAAAATAGCTGTTTTTTTCAAACCTTTTTTATCGGCGCTGAAAACAGGAGGCAATGTTCCGCGTAATTTAGTATAAAAGAAAGTAAATTTTTATTCTTTAGTCAACGTGTTTCAAGGGACGCACAGCCCTCTTCATCAAGGATAACAATGGCATATACAGAATGATGTCAAGGGATCGTCTTTTAAACAGTATTTTGGCGCGCAGGCCAGTGGTTTGTGGGCGCAGAGCTAGTATGTGTGCCGTTGCTAGTGATGTCAGGTAGAAGCCGCCCATGTCTGCCTGACTGACATCGGAGGTAAAGGCTAATTGCTGTATATTTGCTGATTACTATCTATATGGTTTATGTATTTGCAGGGTAGAGCGGAGATGTGTTTATATGTTTGAGTATTGAGCATCTTTATATGTCGGGAAGGGGACTTGTTCGGGCAGTCTTATCTTTGTACTCACGATCTCCTGCTGTATTTTATTGAGCTACTGACAGCAGGGTAAAGCAGAGAGGTTAGCCGTAGGTAGCGCTGTCACCTACCGCAGGGTGCAAACTAAAATCTGCAGGTGGGATCCAGAGCATAGAGTATGCAACCTGTAGTACACATCCCCCGCTGCCGGTCAGTGCCAGATTTGAGTACTGATGATAATGCGATCCCCTCTGGATCCCACCTGCAGATTTTAGTTTGCACCCTGCGGTAGGTGACAGCGCTACTTATGGCTAACCTCTCTGCTTTACCCTGCTGTCAGTAGCAGGAGATCGTGAGTACAAGGATAGGACTGCCCGAACAAGTCCCCTTCCCGACATATAAAGATGCTCAATACTCAAACATATAAACACATCTCCGCTCTACCCTGCAAATACATAAACCATATACACTCACCTAAAGAATCATTAGGAACACCCTACTAATACGGTGTTGGACCCCCTTTTGCCTTCAGAACTGCCTTAATTCTACGTGGCATTGATTCAACAAGGTGCTGATAGCATCTTTAGAAATGTTGGCCCATATTGATAGGATAGCATCTTGCAGTTGATGGAGATTTGAGGGATGCACATCCAGGGCACGAAGCTCCCGTTCCACCACATCCCAAAGATGCTCTATTGGGTTGAGATCTGGTGACTGTGGGGGCCATTTTAGTACAGTGAACTCATTGTCATGTTCAAGAAACCAATTTGAAATGATTCGAGCTTTGTGACATGGTGCATTATCCTGCTGGAAGTAACCATCAGAGGATGGGTACATGGTGGTCATGAAGGGATGGACATGGTCAGAAACAATGCTCAGGTAGGCCGTGGCATTTAAACGATGGCCAATTGGCACTAAGGGGCCTAAAGTGTGCTCAGAAAACACCCCCCACACCATTACACCACCACCACCAGCCTGCACAGTGGTAACAAGGCATGATGGATACATGTTCTCATTCTGTTTACGCCAAATTCGGACTCTACCATTTGAATGTCTCAACAGAAATTGAGACTCATCAGACCAGGCAACATTTTTCCAGTCTTCAAAAGTCCAATTTTGGTGAGCTCGTGAAAATTGTAGCCTATTTTTCCTATTTGTAGTGGAGATGAGTGGTACCCGGTGGGGTCTTCTGCTGTTGTAGCCCATCTTTCTTTCCCATTCTGACATTCAGTTTGGAGTTCAGGAGATTGTCTTGACCAGGACCACAACCCTACATGCATCGAAGCAACTGCCATGTGATTGGTTGACTAGATAATCGCATTAATGAGAAATAGAACAGGTGTTCCTAATAATTCTTTAGGTGAGTGTAGATAGTAATCAGCAAATATACAGCAATTAGCCTTTACCTCCCATGGCAGACATGGGCGGCTTCTACCTGAAATCACTAGTAACGTCACGCATACTAGCTCTCCGCTCACAAACCACTGGCCTGCGCCCCAAAATACTGTTTAAAAGACGATCCCTTGACATCATTCTGTATATGCCATTATTGTCCTGATGAAGAGGGCTGCTATTTTCTATCTTCTAAACTTTATCTCTCTTGCCGCATCTGGGGCAGAGAAAAGGAACCTTGGCAGCAGTACAGGACCCCGCATGCTGGCTGGGAGAATACCAGCAAAAGTGTCATACAGTTGTTGTGGCTCCACACACCAATAAATGGTAAGCGCTTCTTATATATAGTGCCTTAAAACTGTCATACAGCCACAAACACGAGGTGCGGCCTCCTGTCTCCTTTTTCTTCTGAAGGTGGGAGGGAGACTGGAAAATGCATCGTTACCTAGCAGAGTGAAGCATCCAGCAATTCTACCCAAAACCTCTACCTTCACAAGATTGATTATTGATCACTACCACAACATATCCTTGCATCAAGGAAGAAGTTTTACCCAACGCTGTTTGAGAGAAGGTGGTTACTGGATTGTGAAAGGAAGCAAAGTTATAGAAAAGTATATAAGTAAATGTGTAGTCTGCAGAAAGGCACGTAGACCTACCGAAGAGCAAAGAATGGCAGATTTACCGGCAGATCGTGTAAACCCATCACCACCATTTCTTTATAGCGAAATGGATTGCTTTGGCCCATTCATCACCAAACAGAACCGCAAGGAGTACAAGAGAATATGGACTACCGTAATATTTATATGTCTGTGTTCCAGAGCAATTCACCTGGAAATGTTAGAGGATATGTCAACTGACGCATTCACCAACGCATTAAGATGTTTCATTGCCATTAGAGGTACTGTCAGAGAGCTTAGATCTGACCAAATATCTAATTTTATCGGAGCAAAGAATGAATTGAAGAAAGCTCTAAAAGAGATTGATAAAGAAAAAGTAACTGAGTATTTGTTAGAGAAACAGTGTGATTTTCATATGAATGCTCCACATGCAAGCCATACAGGAGGAGTCTGGGAAAGACAAATCAGAACTGTGAGAAATGTGTTAAGTTCGGTGTTGAAAAAGAACGCCGGAAGAATAGATGATGCCTCACTTAGGACCCTATTCTATGAAGTAATGTCTATTGTTAACAGTCGTCCACTTACAGTTGATAACATCAACGATCCAACAAGTTTGGACCCTTTAACTCCCAACCATCTACTTCACCTTAAGTCTGATTACATACAGCCACCGCCTGGCAAGTTCACCAAAGAGGATTTATATGCCAGAAGGAGATGGCGAAGAGTTTAATATCTATCAGATCAGTTTTGGAAAATATGGAGGAAAGAGTACTTAGCCAATCTTATGCTAAGAAATAAATGTCAAACACCCAGAAGAAATGTCCAAGTTGGTGACATAGTGTTAGTGAAAGAAGAGGATTTACCTAGAAGTCAATGGAAATTGGCCAAAGTTCTAGAAGTTCAAAAGGATGAAGACAAACTAGTAAGAAGAGTGTTGTTACAAATAGGAGACTCAAAACTTGACAAAAAAAGGAAAACGTATCACTACTCCACTCAAGTTGGAACGTCCTATACAGAAGTTAGTTGTTCTACTTGATAGGGATAAAAGACACTTAGAAGTAGAGAACCTGATGAAAAATTCCTCAAATTCATGTTCAAGTCCTACCACTAAGAACATAGAATTATAGGTAATTTTGGTGGGAGTGTCGCTGGCCAGCTAAGACCTGTCCTAGGTTGCTAGTATTGCTTATATGTGTATACAGCTAAACCTGGTAATAACCTAAATACAGTTCCTATGTTTATGTGTTAAAGACAAAAGCAGAGTTATTTACAGTGGCTTCATGTTATGGATGTCATATAACTTTTATATTTTGTGTTCACAGAAGCATAAAAAGATAATATGCCTTAAAGATTCATTTTGTAATGTAAGGTAAGCTCAGTGACACAGCAGAAACAACAGAAAGCATAGTGTTAATCTGTTGTTACTTGTTATCTTCTATTGGTGAGTCCTCCTGCCCTCAGGCATGAAGTAAACACTGATATGTCTAATCATGATTTGGTGTCTGTGCCATAAATGTTTGTGCACTATTTAGGCAGAAGTGATAGAGTTTTTGGCTCCATTGGTTTCTCCTGGGGTCACAGCTGTTGCTTGAATGTAATGGTTTGGAGTGGACCTTTCATTTCATGACTCTTTATTTTATGGCGTTGTGCCCCTCAGCACTCACCAGTCTACCAACGTCAATGACGAGATTTGGATGCACAATCGCTAGGATGTCCCAGCGATGGGACCCGCACCTATATAGAGAACAGAGCCCCGCAAGGTGGTGACTGGAGGACTCCAATCCAGCCCCCACCAAGCCTGCTCCCCATAGAAGCGAATGGGAGTGTACCGCGCATGCGCGGCCCCCACTCCCATTCATTTCTATGGGGCCAACGGAAATAGCCGAGCCAGTGCTCTGCTATTTTTGCCCGCCCTATAGAAAATGAATGGAGAGCGGCTGCGCATGCGCAGTGCGCCCTCCTTAACTTTCGGGGCTTCGTTCTTGATATAGGTGCAGGTCCCAGTGGTGGGACCCGCACCTATGAGCCAATTGGGGCAGAGCCTAATGATATGCCCCCATTGTCCATGATGCGACAACCCCTTTAATCCCAAGAAGCGGACTATCCTTGTGATATCATTACCAAGGTAGTTTGCAAACTCTGAAGAAGTAGAAGGAGAAAAAAGCAAGAAACCACCATATGTACAGGACGGCAGCACACGTGGAGCTTGGAAGAGAGCTGGGTTGGAAATCGTCCACAGCCATACTAAACTCTTAAGACAAAGGGGAAGATTTATCAAACTGGTGTAAAGTAGAGCTGGATTAGTTGCCCCTAGATTCCACCTTTCATTTTCCAAAGGAGCTCTGAGAAATGAAAGGAGGAGATTGGTTGTTATGGACAACTAAGCCAGTTCTGCTTTACACCAGTTTGATAAATCTCCCCCATAGTCTTCTTGGGAAAATTATTAGAGACAGAGCAGCAAGACAGGACAGGAAATAATACAGGCGGCGGGCAGAACGCGGCAAAGAGGTAGAGCTGATAGTAGTGATGGCGGTGGACGTAATGGCAATGGTACCTTATCTCTCCCAACAGGAACTTCTATACCCCAGAGAACAGAGGAGAGATCATTAGTTTACCACAGTCCATAGACATCAACGGTTCACATTGTATCGCATCATTGATACCTTAACATTGGTTTCTGTCCCCACATTAGAACAGTCCCATACGTAAGAAGAGTCCCACCTTCTCAGTTGGTTAATAGTTCTTGTTATCTGACGACCTCCAAACATCACTATGCATAAGGAAGACGTCCCCCTCTTTATACGTCATGATGGTTAATTGGCAAAACGTTTTCTAGAACGTAAGAGCACGAATATCTAATCCAGTTTAACCTTTGATCCGTCTTCCTCTGATCTTATCGTCATTAAACGTATTTGTTTGCCATAAACTAAAGAAGCCGACAAATGTCCAATAATCAAGTATCTAGAAGGACCATTGAATTAGATAAATCTGTCGCTGTGACTCCACGATCTCGCGTCTGGTCCTAAAAGATATGTTTTATCTTTTACCTGGAAATCTCTATTTTCCGCTAACTGAGCTATTTCTTCACTTTATAGAAGCCTCTTAAAAATGTTTATTCTCTGACCTGTTAGAAAGCTCCATGATGTAATCTGTAGTGAAGGTCATCTTCTTACCTAATTGAATTGAGTCAAGTGATGGACATTTGTACCCCTGATTAGGAAGTACCTCTGATCGCACGGGCCCTATGATTTTTATTTTTAGAGCCAAACTAGGAACTACCGTATTTTTCGCTCTATAAGATGCACGTTTTTTCCCTCAAAGTAAAATGTCCCTGCGTCTTATGGGGTGAATACTACATTATGGGAGCGCTCATTAGTATCGGAGGACCGGGAAGCGGTGAAGGCTCTGTACTCACCCCTTTCTGTTCCTCGGCTGTGGGCCGTGCACAGTGTGAGGGCGCTCTGTGACCAGACACAGCACAGCCACGGCAGGAAGAAGAGAGAGCGCCGGAGGTGAGGAGCGGCGGCGTCCGGGGCAGGAGAGGAAAGTGTTTTTCTAATTTTATGTGCTCCGTGGCATGGAGGCTGATAATAGGAGGCAATGGGGGTTGATATGTCTCAATGAAAAATATTTTTTTCTTAAAGTTCTCCTCTAAAACCTAGGTGAATATTATAGGCCAGTGCGTCTTATAGGGTGAACACCACTGTATTTTTTTATTCTGGTTATTTTTGTATATGATTGTATCATGTTCTATTCATATGCTGTATGCTGATTGTTGGACTGTTCCAATACAGGAATTGATTTAATTAATAGAGGGCGTTACAATAAAGATTTTTGTATAATATCCACACAAGTATACGCCGCTGCCAGGGCGAGGAAGTGCCGGTCTGTTTATATACTTTTTTATATAGGGAGACCATATCACCCACCATTATTCATCGATCAGACAAGGTGAGCCGCCTATTCTGTCCAAAGATATCTTCTCCGTATGTAAAGCAGGAGGAAGAAAATGGAAGAAAAATACTGAAAATGTCATCCGTTGCGTGTAAGCATCGATTGTGAAGGTGTATAGGTGTGTGTTAGGTATGTAGGGCTGCCGCACCCATCCTCTGTACTAATATAGATGGTATTTGGCAGTAAGGCGTGGCATTAACCCTTTATCAGCTCGAATAATAGTGATAATATATTAGTTAATATACATTAGATAAATAATTCCCTCCAGTCTGAGAGCGCTGCTGAGTGGGATACCGTAAACGTGACAGTCGGCGAAGTGCTGAAGACAAGAAGATGTACGGACTTAAAGGGGTTGTCTCATCACAGGCAATGGGGGATATCCTAGTGCTATGCCCCCACTGGCTGTGATGAAACAACACCTTTAATGGGAGAACGACATGGCAGCGTAATCTGCAGTCATGGGGTCTCTTACTCCTGGGTACCTATTGGTGGTATGTTTTTAAAATTTTTGTATTAAAAGTTTTTATCCTGCTGACAAGTGTTCTTTACCATTTTTGTGGCTGCACCTGCACTTTTTGTAGCACTTTTAATTGATTTTCGGTATAGAATGGCAGCTGCAGTGCACACCAGTCAGTCTACTGCTTTGGACTGCAGCAGTGACACGATGACTGTGATCAGTAGTGATGAGCGATGAGCGAAGTTATGAAAAATTCACGAACTACATTCCTTTGTAGCTGGCGCGTTCATCGCTGATTTTAGCATCTGATGTTACAATTTAGGCCTTTCAGAGGTTAATCAGGTTAAAAGACTAAAACATCTTATCCATTTGCTCTCAGAGTGGCCGTTGTGGCCATCATGATTGAAAACACCATGCGAAACCTGCATGGCGACGTGATGAAGCGCGAGGCAAATAGAATTTTACCTGAAATTCGAATCAAAGTCAATTCCGACACCTAGATGTCGCACATGCTCAGTCAAATTCTTCAACTGCCACCAGCTATATCTACTGTTAGAAGCTGTGAAAGATACAGGGAGAGAGCTGCAGCAGAGAGGACACGTCCCCTGAGCTGTCATAGGGAGAGAGCTGCAGCAGAGAGGACACATCCCCTGGTGGCCACCCGACGGCTTAGGGAGGGTGGGCAGGGACTGGTGGTCCCCCCCCTTTTCTTATCCCCTTTTTGTATTATTCTCCCCCTGGACCCGTTTTGCTTAGGCAGTTAGGGGTTAATTTAGGGATTCGGTTTGGAGAGGAGACGGGCATCCAGGAGGGCATATATGCCACTGTCCCGCCTCTCCTCTTCCTCTTTGAGCGGACGCGCTTTGTGGATTACAGCGCTCTGTCCGCATGAAGATGGCCGCCTCTGATGCCCCCCTGCTGGAGGCTTTGAGGGCGAGAATGGCGGAGGGGGGTGAGGGATGGCTGCGCTCATTTTTGAGCAGCCTCGGTTCCCTTCAGCCTTCCTCCTTCCCTGGCTTGGCGTGCGCCCCTGGGGAGGTGATGTCCGCGGATCCTGGTACTGCGGTGGGGGGCAGGCGGTCTGCTCGGCCTATCCGCCCCCCCGCTAGGTTCGGGCGCAGTCCCCCCCCTTCAGTTCCCCTTACCTTGACTGCTGCTGCCGGCGCTGTTGCTTCTCAGGTTGGCCGGCAAGTCCCCTGTGCTGTCGAGTCAGCGGTGGCTCCGCCCCTTCCGGTTCCTTCTTCCCTCGTGTCCCGTCCTGCTGCCGCTTGTGTAACTGCGGCGTGGAGCGGTGGTGTAGTAATGGGTGCGCAGGCCTGCAGCTCTCCCCTCACCCCTCCAGCTTCTCAGCCCTTGGCCCCTCATGTCCCCCAGGGGCTGCTGCAAGTAGATGGGGCTCTGCCATCAGCGGCAGTTGTGGAGGTGGCCCCCCTCCTTCTCACAATGATGATGGGGTGCGGATGGACCCCCTTTCTGCCCCTGCAGTTAATTCTTACTCTCTGCCGTCCCCCCCCCCCTCCCCCATGGGTCACGCCAGCGCAGGGTTCGGTCCAGCTCGTCGTCCTCCTCTCCGGAGAGCAGGAGACGCGGTCGGGCGGTTCCCGCAGACGTCACTCCCGCCGCAGGTCTGGCGGCTCGGCGTGGAGCAGGCGCTCCAGATGGCGCTCGCCGTCCTCCTCTGAAGGGTCACTGGCTGCGTCGGGGGAGTCTGGTCGAGCAGCACGTTCGCGTCGCAGTGGGCGGTCGCGGCATCACTCATCCAGGGTCCGTTGCCTGGCTCCTACGGCGTCTGTTCAGCCTGAGGTTCCGATGCCTGTTCCTCCGGTGATTCCTGTCTCTTCTTCTGGTGAGTACCATTCTGTGGGTGTGTTGGGGGCGGGGACGGAGAATGCGAACACGGCCGAGTTATTGAAGATGTTGTTAGAACGTTTGCAACAGCCTGTCCAGGTTCAGGGGCCCCCTCCTCTTAGTGTTAAACAGGTGCCCGTTATGGCGGGGGTGCACAAGGATTCGTGCTATTGCGGGGTTAGTCTCCTTGGGGCCCACCTGGATGAAGCGGTTAGGGAGAAGGTGTGGGCTAACCAGTATATGAATGTTTGGTCCCTCATATCGGTTGACCAACACACGGTAGACAAGGGGAGGCGTTTCTCGGATAGACCTTCTGAGCGTAGACCCCGGGTGGCCAAGACCATGAACAATTGGTTGCAGGCCTTTTCTGTTTTGGGTTGTGTTATGGGACAGCGTCATCCTGAGCGATGTTCCGAGTTGTTCGTCTATCAGGATATTATTTATAGTGCCTATAAATCGCACGGGGGCAGTGCCTGGTGGCTGTACAATGAGGAGTTCCGTCGTCGGTTGGCGTTACATCCGGAGATTGGATGGGGGGTGAAGGCGACGGATGTGTGGTTGAGATTAGTGGTGGAGCAGGGGCCCTCTCCCTTTCCAGCGGTGGCCGTTGGTTCAGGGGGATCACCTTCCCATGGACTGGTGGCCGTCCGCCGCCCCGCGTCTTGTTGGTTGTTTAACTGCAGGTTTGCCGGGTTGTGTAGATTCAAGCATGAGTGCTCCGCCTGTGGCGGCCCTCACCCAGCTGGTAAATGCTCCCGCCCCGCAGTTAAGCCTTCCAAACAGTTTGAACAAGGGGGATTTAAGGACCCCGGTGAGCGTGGCAGAGATGGGCCCCTGGTTAGACAGGTATCCCAATAAACAGGCTGCTGCTCAACTCCGGTTTGGTTTTTCCTTTGGGTTTTTTATCCCTTTTGTTCTTAACCGCTCCCCGTTTTTTTCGGATAACTTAAATCCGCCCAGGAGCTACCAGAGGTTCTTAGGGACAAGGTCTGTAAGGAGGTTTCATTGGGTAGGATTAAGGGTCCGTTTGATGTGTTACCGTTCCCTAATTTACGGGTCTCCCCGCTTGGCGTGGTCCCTAAGAAAGAACCGGGTAAGTTCAGGTTGATTCATCATTTGTACCACCCGAGGGGTTCGTCAGTTAATGATGCCATTAGTCCGGAGGATGCCTCGGTGTCTTACGTCTCCTTTGACCGTGCGGTTGCCTTGGTCAGGGAAGCGGGCCCTCCTGGCCAAGTCGGATATTGAATCGGCTTTCCGTCTGCTCCCTGTTCACCCTGATTGTTTTCATTTACTAGGTTGCTGTGTAGACGGTAAGTTTTACTATGATACCTGCCTTCCTATGGGTTGCTCCATTTCATGTCATTATTTTGAGTTGTTTGGTTTTTTTCTGGAATGGGTCGTCCGTTATGAGTCGGGCTCTACGTCAGTTTTAAATTATTTGGATGACTTTCTTTTTGTTTCTCCAGGGTCCGGGGATGGTTGCTTGTTATTGCTGAATCTGTTTTTGGAGAGGATGGCTCAGTTTGGGGTTCCGATTTCCATGGAGAAAATGGAAGGCCCAGTTACGTGTTTGTCGTTTCTGGGTATTGAAATTGACACAGTTGATATGGTTTTCCGGTTGCCACGTGATAAGCTTCAGAAGCTTGTGGGTTTGATTGATGGGTTCATGGTAGTCAAGAAGGTTACCCTCCAACAGCTGCAGTCTCTTTTGGGCATCTTGTGCTTCGCATGTAGGGTGATGCCCATGGGCCGTGTTTTTGCTCGGCGTTTGTCTTTAGCTACCAGGGGTGTGCAGTCTCCCCGTCATCGCATTCGGATCACTGCGTCACTGAAGGAGGATTTGCGGGTCTGGAAGGCTTTTCTGCAATCTTTCAATGGTCATACCTGCTACATGTCTGAGGTTACCCCTAATTCTGAACTGTCCCTGTTTTCGGATGCTTCCGGGTCATGTGGTTTTGGTACGATTTTGGGGGTGGAATGGTGTGCCGGTGAGTGGCCTGACACTTGGCGATCCTCTGGTTTGTGCAAGAACCTCACGTTATTGGAATTGTTCCCGATTATTGTGTTGGTGGAGTTGTGGGGGGACTGGTTGGCCAATAGGCATGTTTCATTTTGGACGGACGATTTGAGTGTGGTTTATGCTGTCAACAGCTTGTCTTCCTCTTCCCTCCCGGTTCTGGCTTTGCTTCGTCATCTCGTACTTCGGTGCCTTGAATGTAATATCTATTTTAGGGCTTGTCATGTTCCAGGAGTTGATAATAAGATTGCTGATGCTCTTTCCCGTTTTCGTTGGCAGGATTTCAGGTCCTTTCTTCCGGGAGCGGATTTGGAGGGCAGGAAATGCCCGTCGTACCTGTGGGACCTGGTGGACATGAGCTGATGTCGCTGGTCAGATCATCGGTTTCCCCGTCTACTTGGCAGGCGCATGGTAAGGCGTGGGATGAGTGGTTGGGAATGGTGAATGGCAGAGACGTGGTTTCCCGAGTTGACCTACGATTGGAAGTCAGAACTGAATGGTTATTGCGCTTGTGAGCTGCGCGCGTTTCTTCGGCGGTCGCGCAACGACGCCTGGCGGGTATCGCCTTTCATTTTAAATTGCGCGGCTGGGTAGATGTGACCAAGCAGTTTATTATCCGTCAGGCTCTGAGGGGTTGGAGGAAGGAGTTTGTCTCTTGGGAGAGCCGGAGACCGATCTCGTTTAACTTGCTAGGTAGGCTTCTTACCAGGCTTCCTGAAGTTTGCGCTTCGCCTTTTGAGACAGAGTTGTTCTCGTGTAGTTTTAGCGTAGCCTTCTTTGCGGCCCTGCGGTTGGGCGAGTTGGTTGCTCCCTCTTGTAGCAAACCGGGGGGCCTTTCTTGTCAGGATGTGGTGTTGGGCAATGATTCTTTGAGGATTCGGGTCAGGCGGTCTAAGACGGACCAGTTTGGCAGGGGTGCCTGGATTCCTCTATATCCGGTGTCGGGTATTTCCTGCCCTGTCCGGCTGGTGGGTAGCTATAGTTCGGTTCGCCCGGAGAGCTGTAATATCTTTGCGCATGCGGATGGTTCTCCCTTGACCAAGTTCCAGTTCACCAGGGTTTTGCGGTCTTGTTTGGAGTTAGTTGGTGTAAATCCCAGGGAATTCGGTACTCATTCATTCCACATTGGGGCAGCTACGGAAGCGGCCAGGGCAGGTTTACCCGAATCGGAGGTTATGAGAATTGGCAGGTGGAAGTCCGCTTGCTTTGCAAGGTATGTTAGACCGGACCTTCTGTTATAAAGACATAAAAAATAAAAATTTTATTTATTTATGTATACTGTACTTGTACGATGTTTTGTTAATATAGCTGCTTTGTTTGCAGGGGTCTCTTGGTTTTGTATGGCGTTTGCTTGGTGCTAACTCTATTTTCTTGCAGGTCCTGAGCGTCCGGCCGTTTGGATTATTGGCCATTCGTATGTTTTCTGGGCGGCCCAGAGAGCTGATTGCCGGCCTGGTGGGAGATCCCTCGGCTTCCGTGAGGTGGATGTATCCTGGAGAGGAATCAGTGGTTTGCGATGGGCTCAGCTCCTGTCCCAAGTGGTCAAAATTGGTTTGCAGGCCAGTGGCCCGGTTATTCTGGTTTTACATGCAGGGGGAAACGATGTAGGTTCTGTGCCCCTGGTGGAATTGTTGACACTCATTAGGTCCGATTTGGAGCGTTTCCCTTCCTTTTTTCGTGAAGTGGTCCTGGTATGGTCCGAGGTTGTCCCTCGTGTTGTATGGCAGGGTGGGGAGGCAGTCAAGAGATGTAGGAGGACGATTAATGCCCGTATTTCTCGTTTTGTCAGGTCCCGGGGTGGTGGGGTGGTCAGACACCGGCAGCTTGAAGGGGATAATCGCTCATTAATGAGGCCCGATGGGGTGCATCTGACAGATATCGGTTTGGATATTTTCCTTTCAGGTCTTCAGGATGGGGTGGAGCAGGCCATGTTTTTGTTGGGTGGTGGTCGGAGCCCCGTTTGAGGGTGGTTCTCCTCCGTGGCGGCAAGTTATTGCATCATAAAGGTGTTGGAGGAAAATGGGCGGATCTGCCCGCTGGGAGACCAGCGGCTGGCGGAGAGCACGGTTCAAGGTTATGGTTTTTCCCGTTTGAATAAAGCTGTGGCCGATTACCACCCAACAAAATAAAGGGTTAAAAGTTGAACGGTGTCAGTGTCGTTATTGAAGGGTTTAGATGGGGTTGGTATGCGGGGCCAGAGGAAGGGTTGGAGTTATCCCCTTCCCCATTCCTGATGGTGCCAACAGTCTGAGCTGTCATAGGGAGAGAGCTGCAGCAGAGAGGACACATCCCCTGAGCTGTCATAGGGAGAGAACTGCAGCAGAGAGGACACATCCCCTGAGCTGTCATAGGGAGAGAGCTGCAGCACAGGGGAAACCCCACAGAATTGTGCTGCAAAAAGGACACAACCCTGAGAAAGACATGGGAAAGGACAAGTCTCGCTGATCTGTGATAGGGAGAGCTGCAGCAGAAAGGACATGTCTGCTGAGAAAGGACACGTCCCTTGAGCTGCTAGCGTGAAAAATTTGTAGCAGAGCAATTGCAACAATAATTGGTGAGAGCTCTGGATCCATGTTAGGTACAGGGTGATTAGAAAGGGACTGTCATGTTTTTTATCATGTCTGATTTTCATTTTTTACACTAATCATGGGAGAACCCTGCTGCAAGCCCAGGAGGAGTTCGGGCGGAGGATGGGAGTGATAGTGGCTCTGGTTGCAATAGCTGTTCACAGTGGCAATCCTCACTCCGCTGATCCCTAGGTCCAGAGACAGAAGGGCACACCTTTTCGTCCCTTGGGGCACACCTTGATGTTGGGGCCCCTGCCTGATGGTAGTTGGGGGGCTACAGGGCCCGAGATGTAGATACATGCGTAACGGATGTGGACCCGTTCTACGGACGTCTCAATGGAGCCTTAAAGGGAGTCTGTCACCTAATCTAAGGGTTTTAGACCACTCAGATCAGGTTATAAACTCCTTTGCCCTTATTCCAATGTTACCTTTATTTGTGCTGTCCCTTGCCGAGATCTTCCAAAGACTTTAAAAACTTATACTAATGAGGTTCGGCAAGTGCCCAGGGGCGGCGTTACTGCCGCAAGTGCCCAGGCCCCTCGGCGATGTGCCCAGAAAACCACACCTCTTTCACCCCTCTGGCCCACTCTCATTTCCTATTATTACCTCCTCTCCCTCACAAATCTTGTGCCTTCGCCGCTCCACACTTGCCCCGCACCTGCGCACCGCGGTGCCCATTATGGGCTGAGGAACAGGCAGTTGCACTGCGCATGTGCCGACCCGCCCATTCCATGGCTTCACTACAGCCCTCTGCTGTGGCTGGTTAGTTCTGCCAGCTGGATTTCGAGGTACGGATCGGCACATGCACAGTGCAACTCCGTTTCTCTGTCCATAATAGGCACAGCAGTGCGCAGGTGCGGAGCAAGTGTGGAGCGGCAAAGGCGCGATATTTGTGAGGGAGAGGAGGTAATAATAGGAAACGAGAGTGGGCCAGAGGGGTGAAAGAGGTGTGGTTTTCTGGGCACATCGCTGAGGGGCCTGGGCACTTGCTGCAGTAACGCCGCCCCTGGGCACTTCCCGAACCTCATTAGCATACGTTTTAAAAGTCTTTTTTGGAAGATCTTGGTGAGGGACATCACAAATATAGGTAACATTGGAATGAGGAGCATAGGAGTCTATAACCTGATCTGAGCGACCTAAAATGCTCAGATAATGTTGCAGCCGACAAAAGGGTTTGTAGAGCAGCACCCACGGACATAAATGGCCACACCAACAATGCAACAGCCCCAACAATGCAACAGCCGAGCCACGACCGCAGATCCTCAGCAGTCGACCGTATAGCAAATGAAGAGAGGTAGCAGCAGCATCTCCAGTGAATCCTTTATTTGATGGACTTTACAGAAAGTGTGCCATAAAATCAAGCAGAAACGTTTCAGCTGTATCAAGCTTGACAAAGGCTGGGATACAGCCGAAACGTTGCTGCTTGATTTTATGGCACACTTTCTGTAAAGTCCATCAAATAAAGGATTCACTGGAGATGCTGATGCTACCTCTCTTCATTTGCTTTAAGTTACAGCTGGTCAGACCATGTCCAAGTGTGACGGGGGTCTCAGCAATGTGCCCCTCACTGCAGTAAAGTCTATTATCCTTAAACAGCGAATACCTTACTGACTGACTCCAGTGTTCAGCTATGCAGATTCTGGACCTTCTAGACTTTCTTTCTCTCTCTTTTCCTGAAGTATTGTTAAGTGGAGACAGTTTTCTCTCTGTTGATCTCCAAGAGATAGTGATTCTCTGGGACTCAGTCCTAGTACTCTGGGGAGTCAGCACATGCAGCTTCTCACACTTCTTCACAGACAGGAACTGACTAAACTAGGAGTGGACCTAAGGGCAATCTCGACTAATCCATACAGAATTATAATGGTGCAATAAAATACATTAGATAATATTACATAACAGTTAGGTATCCTACTCTGAGGTACTGCAACCCCTTAAGTTTTAATTGAGAACTAGACTATATAGCACAGTATAAATTAAGTAGGATGGGACTTATTTGGGTGGATCAACATTACATAAGACATTGTACTTTTTTCAACTTTGTCTTACTTTAAAAAATTCCTGAGATTTCAGAGAAGAAAAGACCAAAGTGATCACCTGACAGCAGCCCTGGGGTGACACTATAATTATGTCACCCATCCAACCAGTTAGAATCTGTGCTTCATACTATTCATTTTTCAGGGCTGACGCCCAACGCTCCCAGTGCCGCATTTCTCACAGCGAGGCACAAACCCATGCAGCGAGTCAATGGCAGCTATCCTTCAGGATGAGAGTGACATAGGGGATTCTCTTTCGCTCACACTAGGTCCATAGACCTCCAAAGTGACTGCTGTTCTACATAGTTCCTCAGTCTTCTTGACAATGGTCTCACTTCTCCAAAATCAGCCCTGCCTAGCATAGCACACATTCTTAGCTGGTCTGTCTACGCCCTGCCCCAGAGTATAATGATCTGGTCCCTCTACGTCCTGCCCTGCCTCAAGGCGAAACCACTTCTCTGAACTGTTGTCTTTTCTTATGTGTCACACACCAGGGGTCATGACCAATCAAAGAGAGAACAAGGGAGAACATCCACCCAATGTTGTGGTGCCAATTAACCCTTTTTTATAAGGTCTTTTGCCCAGAGGAATACCATAAAACACATCTTTGTGCCCCTAAATTCCCTGATGTAAGGATAAACCTATACATGACAAACCTGCAGCCAAGAATACAGTTCCCACCATCTATCCACTAGACATAATCAGGAGACACATCCCTCAACCCACTGCCCAGGTCTGACACTCTCAAAGAGTCAAACGCCACCATTTTCCACTGAACCCTACAAACCCCATGCCAAACAATGGCTTGTCGTCAAAGAAAAACACAACAGGCAGATTTAGTAATCCTTTAGATGGCATAAATTAATGTAGGCAGTCAAAAGATGAACTGAAATTATCACAGGGGCTCAGGCTGGAGGATAATTTAGCTCAGGTCTAGATGCTTCTGTCTAACTTTATACAAACTATTGGGTTTGTACTTTATAACAGAATTTTATGCCAAAAGATTACTGCTATAGTTGTTTCTTATATATTTAAAAGTTCTTAGAACACATTTTGATCAAATTTTATGAGACTATCTTCCATGAGAAGATGACCCAAATTAAATGGGTCCCTAGTCTACATATGTAACCTACCGATGCAAGCAGACTCTGTTGAAGGACCTGTGGTCACATAACAGGCTGAGCAGGTCCTCAAGTCACAGCAAGAGAACTGCTCCTGTTTAGGCACACATGGGCACCTGGGAGAAACACGTGTGTGCAGAAGCCAGGTTCCCAGCAGCGACCTGGGAGTTCAAGATGCATCCAGACATCATTCCCATGCTGCTCCCGATCCATTTCGGTAGTGTTTCTGTCACTTTCTGACTTTTTCCAATGGACCAGGCACCCTCCCCTCTTCAAAGCAGGGGGTGCCTGGTTGTCTCCCATTGACTTCCATTATACTCCAAATATAGCAATGTGTTCGGGCCGAACACTTTGGTGCTCGATCATCACTAGTAGCCGTTTATCAGGCTCCCTCTCCGTAATCGAACATTGATTCCCCGTTACCGGTGGTCACCATGTTAGGCGCATAAAAGAACATCAAAAGTTGATAGGGAAGATATCCAATTGGATCGGGAGTGTGTGATTTGCGCGACACCAGCTTTCCTTCTTTGGATGTGTTAGCCGTTTCTCAGGCTCCCTTTCTGGAATCAAACACTGATTCCCTGTATCCCTTAGTTTACAATGGTTTTAACCACAATGATTTTAACCACAACCTCAGTGATTGACAACTATGTCTCATCATCATCCAGATTATTGGAATTTGCCATACAGACACTGTTTTCTGATGTAGTACAGTACTGGTAACAGAACACCACAGAATATGGACACTATATTATTAGAGTTGAGCGGACACCTGGATGTTCGGGTTCGACGGGTTCGGCCGAACTTCATAAAAAAGTTCGAGTTCGGGACCTGAACTTGACCCCGAACCCGAACCCCATTGAAGTCAATGGGGACCCGAACTTTTGAGCACTAAAATGGCTGTAAAAATGTCATGGAAAGGGCTAGAGGGCTGCAAATGGTATCAAAATGTGGTTAAGAGCATGGCAAGTGCTCTGCAAACAAATGTGGATAGGGAATATACTTAAAAAAACATAAAATATGTAAAAAATAAAAATAAAATCTTGATCTAAGAGGACGAGGTCCATGTGGAGTAGGAGGTTGAGGAAGCGGTGGATGTGGCAGTGTACGTGGAAACGGCGGTGGAGGAGATAGCCTACACTGCTTTATGGTTTTAAATTTGTTTTTTTAAATTAGGGTACACCCCAAAACATTTGGAAATATAACCTGTAATAACCCCCTGCAGTCGTGCTAAACACACATTCAGACAATACACTGGCTGCAGGGCAGGCCAGCACCTCCAAAGCGTAAAGGGCAAGCTCAGGCCATGTGCCCACTTAGGAGACCCAGAAGTTGCAGGGGGCAGACCCATCATTCAGTACGTGTAGGCGTGTGCACACTTACTGCCCCACCATGTCGCACGTCCCTGTGATGTCCACAATCCAATTGGATATCTGCTCTATCAACTTTCGATGTTCTTTTCTGCGCCTACCATGTTGATCACGGGTGGCGGGGAATCAGGGTTCCAGGCCGGAGAGGGAGCGTGAGAAAGAGAGACCACATCCAAGGGAGGTCAATGGATGAAATCAAGATGAGTACATGGGAGGACCACCGCAGCACGTCTCGGATGATGACGAAACACAGGTGCCAACTGCTGTGGCTTTCAAAAGTGTGCAGACCAACAAGGAGGGCAGGGGTGAAGACTGGGTGGAAGATGATGTGGAGGACGATGAGGTCTTAGACCCCACATGACCTGTGTAGTTTGGAGAAAGAGGCAGTGGTCGCACAGAGCCACCAACACAGCAGAAGAGGGAGCAGGGTGCAAAAGCGAAACGGCCGTCCTCTAGACATTACGCCTGCTACTGCCCACCGCAGCAAGGGACCGAGCACACCAAAGCCAGCTCCGAGGAGTTCCCTGGCGTGGCAGTTCTTCAGACAATGTGCTGACGACAAGACACGAGTGGTTTGCACGCTGTGCAATCAGAGCCTGAAGCGAGGCATTAACGTTCTCAACCTGAGCACAACCTGCATGACCAGGCATCTAAGTGCAAAGCACGAGCTGCAGTGGAGTAGACACCTCAAAAACCAAGAAAGGTCTCTGGCTCCTCCTGCTTCCTCTTCTGCTGCAGTCGCGGCCTCTTCATCCACCTCTGGAGTGGCAGTGCCACCTGCCACCCCGCAAACAGAGGATCTGCCAGCAACACCACCACCTGGGTCACTAAGCATCTCCACAAAGTCCCACGGAAGCGTTCAGCTCTCCATCTCCCAAACACTGGAGCGGAATATGAAGTACCCCCCTACCCACCCGCGATCCCTAGCCCTGAATGCCAGCATTTCTAAATTACTGGCCTTTGAAATGCTGTCATTCCGTCTGGTGGAGACGGATAGTTTTTAAGGACTTTGGCGGTGGCTGTCCCACAGTACGTCGTGCCCAGCTGCCACTACCTTTCCAGGCGAGCCATCCCTTCCCTGCACAACCAAGTGCGGGACAAAATCAGGTGTGCACTGCGCAACGCCATCTGTGGCAAGGTGCACCTCACTACAGATACGTGGACCAGTAAGCATGGTCAGGGACATTATATCTCCATAACAACACACTGGGTAAATGCAGTGGCGGCTGGGCCTGAGGCGGATAGCAGTTTGGCGCATGTCCTTCCACCACCGAGGATTAAAAGGCGCTTCTCTTTGCCTCCTGTTGCTTCCTCCTCCTACTCCGCTTCCTCATCCTCTACCGGCTCCTCATCCAGTCAGCGACAGACCTTTATCACCAACTTCAGCACAGCCAGGGGTAAACGACAGCAGGCAGTTTTAAAATGTATCTGTTTGGGGGACAAACCCCACACCGCGCAGGAGCTGTGGACGGGCATAGAACAACAGGCCGATGAGTGGTTGGTGCCAGAGAGCCTCAAGCCCGGCCTGGTGGTGTGCGATAATGGGTGAAATCTCGTAGCAGCTCTGGGCTTAGCCGTTTTGATGCACATTCCTTGCCTGGCGCATGTGCTGAATTTGATGGTGCAGAGGTTCCTTTAAAATTTCACTAATTTGTCTGTTACATTTTCAGGTGAAATTCACCAATTTTTGGCTGTGATATACTCCTGCTCTACCTAGAAGACAGGTTAATAAATTTCACAAATATTTCTGTTACATAGTTGGGTGATATTCACCAATTTTTGGCTGTGATATACCCCTGCTCTACCTAGTAGACAGGTTAAAAAAAATTTCCTGTTACATTCTTGGGTTGACATTTTACCATTTTTGCCGTGAATAAACCCCTGCTCTGCATAGGTGACAGTGACCAAAATTTAAAAAAATCATCTGTTCTATTGGTGGGTGACATTAACCAATTTCTGGCGATGAAAAACCCCTGCTCTGCATAGGTGACATGGAATTCAATTTGTAAAATTCGTCTTTAATTGACCCTTTCATTCGATCCTTCTGCTTTTATAATTTGTCCCACATTTTAGCTCGATCCCATTGCAGCCATTGACCTCCCTTGGATGAGGTCTCTCTTTCTCACGCTCCCTCTCCAGCGTAGAACCCTGATTTGCCACTAACCGTGATCAACATGGTAGAAAAGAACATCGAAAGTTGATAGAGCAGATATCCAAATAGATTGTGGACATTACAGGGACGTGCGATCAGGCAGAAGTTATCTAGAGTCAACAAAGCGGCAGCAGGGCCTCTTCTGTCTAACGTTTCCTCATCCAAAATACCACAGTGACATTCCCTATAATTTTTTATCAATCATTCCAAAAACAGGGCATCTTAAGAGTCCTGTATTGTTATTTATCGTCACTACCTCCCCGAGTCGGGAGTGGGTAATTGCAGCGCGCCCTCTCCTTTACTTGGAAGCTTCGGCTTCAATAATTTGTCCCACATTTCAGCTTGATTGCATTGCAGCCATTGACCCCCTTGGATGTGGTCCTCCTTTCTCACGCTCCCTCTCCGGTGTAGAACCCTGATTCGCCGCTAACCGTGATCAACAGAGCAGAAAAGAACATCGAAAGTTGATAGAGCAGATATCCATCACGGGCACGTGTGACATGGTGGAGCAGTATGTGTGCACACGCCTACACGTACTGACTGATGGGTCTGCCCCCTTCAACTTCTGGGTCTCCAAATTGGGCATATTGCAATGGGCCAGTCCGCAGGAGTAAAACACGCGAGGTGCACGGTGGGCCGGAATGTACACATGTTCATCGGTTACTCACGGTTTAGCAGTCACCTCCCTGGGCCAGCAGTGCAGTGAAGTGGAGAACAGCACTGGATTCTCCGGGGCACACTCTATTACAGGGGACACCGGCCAGGTGGTGATTGAGGTGCCTTTGATGGTGAATGGTTGCCGAGTGCTTGTTCGGCTGGACACTTGATTTAAGTAATGCAGTGACGCCAGCACCTTTATGGTGCAAGAGGTTGAGGGTAATAGTGGTGTGGAGTTGGAAGAATGAGGAAAGTTTAAATCCAAACGGTAAACTTTACTTTAACCAGGTTCTTGATAACAGTTTACATCCAGCAATAAACCAGTCTCTGATACACATGCAAGTAGGATGTGATAAATCCTAGTAACAAGCTGTGCTGATGATTCTGTGTCAGGCGAGGGTGGTAAGTTATGTTCTTGACCTTGCTTCAGTCTTAGTTGAGGTAGACCCAATCCTGAGCTTCTACACAAGTGATATGACAGAATCCTTATCTGTCTTTAGAATAACGGTGAGGCTGCCTGAAACTATTGAGTCCTTCACCAAATTACAAACGCGCCTAGAGCCTATAACAATGGCTTCCTTTGTCCTGAACCACTAAATATCAGAAATCCACTTATTACTCCTAAAGAATAAAGGTAGACATCCGTCCGCCTGTCTTCCTGGCTTAGATCCTAATGTGTATGATGGCTTCTCTGGGCCATGAAGCTCCAGAGAGCTGGGAGGAAAGGGAGCCTCTCCTTCCCCCTGTAGCTCCTCACACCATCTCCTTAGAGAGAACCCACAATCTCCCCTAACTAGGCCTGAACTGCACTATTTATACTGTGGTGCTACCCCATCTAGTGGTGGATGTATGTAATGCATCTGACAGCCTGGTAAATAGGAACATCACAGGATGACACAATACAGCATGATATACAGATAATAACAAAAAGCTTTTGCAGTTCCCACATAAGCTAGTGGGACACTGCAATATGGCCTGAGCTTGCCCTTTACGCCTTGGAGGTGCTGGCCTGCCCCGCAGCCAGTTTATTGTCTGAACATTTGTCTAGCATGGCTGAAGGGGGTTATCACAGGTTATATTTCCCAATGTTTTGTGGTGTACCCTAATTTAAACAAAAAATAATAATAAAAAATAAAACCAAAAAGCAGTGTAGGCTACCTCCTTATACTCCACTGCCGCTTCCACCTACACTACCACATCCACCGCCTCCTCAACCTCCTACTCCACATAGAAACATAGACTGTGTCGGCAGATAAGAACCATTTGGCCCATCTAGTCTACCCAATTGTCACACCGGTGACAGGTTTTAGAAGGTCAGAAAGATTATCTGCACATTAGTGATCTGACAGCCTCTTTTGGTTTTGGTTTCACTTTGTCTGTGTGTTGCTTATATGTCCATACCTCCTGTTCAGGTGTGGATCATGTGACCTTTACCTCCCCCTATTTAGTCTGACTTTACCCATCACTCGTTGCTCTGGATAGCTTCATTTGGTTTTTGGAGGAGCTGGAGTGTGGTTCTAGTTGAAGTCCTGTTCATCCATCAGCCTCAGAAGTGAAGTGTTTCGCTTGTTGTATTCTGTATTCCCCCCCACCTTTGTTGTTTGCTAGGCCTCAGCGAGACGCTGGTTCCTTCAACAGGGAAGGAGCGGGTTGTCTCTGCCCTGTCATTACCATTAGGTCATCTGAGGGCCACCAGGGTTTTCTAGGTTCCTGTGTACGAGCATATCTACCATCGGGAGGTGCCCATACGGATAGGAGTTAGGGCCAGGAGCAGGTTTTTATAGGTGGTGACCCTTTTCCTTCGCTAGCGGTGAGGCCTAGTGTCTTTTCCCTTCCTTCTTGTTGTCTTTTGGTGTTCTCCCCTACTACATCCGTGACACCAATATACTGAATACTTGGCCCTATCTTATATGAAGGATGGCCTTATGCCTATCCCATGCATGCTTAAACTCCTTCACTGTATTTGCAGCTACCACTTCTGCAGGAAGGCTATTCCATGCATCCACTACTCTCTCAGTAAAGTAATACTTCCTGATATTACTTTTAAACCTTTGCCCCTCTAACTTAAAACTATGTCCTCTTGTAGCAGTTTTTCCTCTTTTAAATATTCTCTCCTCTTTTACCTTGTTGATTCCCTCTATGTATTTAGCAGTTTCTCTCATATCCCCTCTGTCTCGTCTTTCTTCCAAGCTCTACATGTTAAGGTCCTTTAATCTTTCCTGGTAAGTTTTATCCTGCAATCCATGTACCAGTTTAGTAGCTCTTCTCTGAACTCTCTCCAAAGTATAAATATCCTTCTGGAGATATGGTCTCCAGTACTGCGCACAATACTCCAAGTGAGGTCTCACTAGTGCTCTGTAGAGCGGCACGAGCGCCCCCCTCTGTCTACTGGTAATGCCTCTTCCTATACACCCAAACATTCTGCTAGTATCTCCTGCTGCTCTATGACATGGTCTGCCTACCTTTAAGTCTCCAAGATCAAGATTATAATTTTTTATTTTTACATATTTTATGTTATTTTAAGTCATTTCCCTATCCACATTTGTTTGTAGAGCACTTGCCATGCTCTTAACCATATTTTGCTGCCATTTGCAGCCCTCTAGCCCTTTCCATGACATTTTTACAGCCATTTTAGTGCTCCAAAGTTTGGGTCCCCATTGACTTCAATGGGGTTCGGGTTCGAGGTCAAGTTCGAGTCCCGAACTCGAACTTTTTTGTGAAGTTCGGCCGAACCCGTCGAACCCAAACATACAGGTGTCCACTCAACTCTACTATTGAGCCACATGTCTAGGGTAAACCAGGGGGGTTAAAAAGAAAGTTTAATTAAATTTCAAAAAAAAAAAAAATATATATATATATTAAAATAAAAACTTTTCTAATTTCTGACAATTGGTATCGCCGCATCCACAACCACCTAATCTGTTCAAATATATAATTATTTAAACAGCCCCTGCAATGCTGAAATAATTTTTGGTCCCCAATATATTTCAATAAAAAAATTATCTAAATGTTGCTTATATCCCACAATGGTACCATTAAAAACTATTGTTCTATTGTTTGCCCTACAAAAAATTTGCTCCCACACATCTCTATTACAAAAAAAGTTAAAATGTTATGGGCAGCAGAATATGGCCACACAAAGCAAACTTTGAAAAAAATAGCAAAATTAGAAAAATAGTAAAACATTGAAAATGTAAATGTTTATCTCCATAATTGTTCTGATCCATACAATAATGTTGACGTGTTTATAGTAATTATTTGCTGCTCAGCACCTGCAGCAGGCGCCTCCCCCCAGGGCCCTACTATGTAACGAGTCCCAGGTGTAGGAAATGCCGAGGGGTGTAATTGTGCGGCCCAAATGTCTCTTTATGTGTGTCACGGTGCTCCTACCTGGATACCGCTGGACCCCAGGCTCTAGCTCCGAAGCAATAAATAGGGGGAATAATTGAAGGATAATAGAATAACTTGAGTCTAGACCTTGTATGTAGTTGAACAGCAGTTTTACTTGAATAAATGTTTCTCCAAACAGTTTCAGGCTTTGTCTTGGATCCAGCAAGCTTTAACATTAAACTGGCAGGCTGCTTCAATAACTCTGCTTACCTTCTCTCTCTCTGCTGTACTGATAAGCTGAATAAGTAACTCGGCTTCCTCTGTAAGCTGCACTTTCTCTCTGTAGTCTGACTCTAAGTTACGCCAGGGAACTTTCCTCCTGGCTCCTGAGGCCTTAAGCTTTGGCCTCATGACCAGCAGAGCTTAAGGTGCTCTGGCTGGCATGGGCACAGCCTCACTCTAACTGGTCCCCACCCTTCCTGCAGGAAATAGGACTAGCCCACTCCTCTACAGAGGGGGATTAGAATGGAATGGTAAGTTCCATTCTATCTACATACAGCTCTGCCGTGTTTGCTGTCACCTGCTGGTGAACCAGGCACATTACATGTCAACATAACAGTTGCATAACAAAATAGGAATGCATATTATGAAGGACCTGGAATAAATACACAAGATGACACGAGGTTAGACCAGTTAAGACAGTAGCAAGGTGCAGAAGTGGTAACACCACTCTGGGGTGTTACATTCCCCCTTACTTAAAACAAAGCCGTCCTCGGCTTGTGCTTAGGATGTGCTCTAAGGCAGTGTTTCCCAACCAGTGTGCCTCCAGCTGTTGCAAAACTACAACTCCCAGCATGCCTGCACAGCAAAAGGCTGTCCAGGCATGCTAGGAGTTGTAGTTTTGCAACAGCTGGAGGCACACTGGTTGGGAAACACTGCTCTAAGGTACCCAAGCAAATAGTTAAAGTGCTGCATAAGAACATACATAGACTGACATAGAGACGGCTACCACTAGGTTCATGCCCGTATGAGTAGGGTGTCTATTCACAGTTTGCCCTCTCGGTATAACCCTCCACGATACTATGAGACGCCAGCAAATAGAAGGGTGGCTTCATGCTGTAATCCCTTCCTAGCACCACCGCCTTATAATGCTTTACGCTTTGTCACCTTGATGACTGAACAGGTAGCTAAACATACATATCCATAAGGCTGCGCACTAAGCCTTAAGACACACCAAAGTAGGAGGAGGAGCCGGTTCTCTCCCAAAACTCCCACAATGTTAATTCCTCTAAACACACATTAGCATCGAGGTTACCCATGACGGTGTTAGACCTGCTTGTGACGTATATTGACATCCTCAGAGGCAGTCCATCTGAGCAATAAAGTAAGTTGCTAGCTATCTGGCTAACTACATAAAGTCCAAAGTCCATTTAAAAGTGCATACTTGGTCACATTGCGGTACCTGTAAGAGAGTACATACAATGGACTAAATACTTGAACGTTACTGAAACTTTAAAAGTTTAGTGCAAAAATACAGGGCAAATATATGATACAATAGCATAGTGCAATTAATTTCCCAGTAGAGGCTTTTACTTCAGTGCTGGCAGATCAAGTGCACCAAACTGGAACAAGTAGTGCAAAAGTCCTTTGTAATCCACATGAGGCGGTAATGTCAATATTTGTAATCCACATGGATATAAAGGAAAAAAGCAGCAATGGTAATGAGAACCCTTTGGGAAAAGGGGCTCTCGCTTAACCTGAGAAGGGGGGGAAAAGGAATTGGGCGCAGACATGCGCAACTTGGAATGTTTCTGCAGATGGGGGGAGTCCTGACAAACATGTCCATCTGGGTGAGGAACAGACGGGGGCCACAAAACATAAAACGGGCCAACACGTCCTTACCCGTCAAGTCCAGTCCACGATGTGGCTCCCATTGGTCTGTGGTTTTCTTCAGGATCAAATGGAGGGGCTCCTTAGAGGAGGTTCCTGAAGTCCTCTTCGCTGCTTCAGCTACTGAAGGACATAAGAGGGCACTCCTGCCTCTTGTAAGCCAAACTGGCAGCTGTGTTGGAGCTCCATTGACCTCTAGTGGGGGACTTTGGAAGTGACCGGGTGGTCACACTGGCTATGGCTGCAGCTACCTTTTCTTTGGACGTGCCGGAACCTCCTGCCAGGGCAGAGGAGCTCAGGATCTCCAGCTGTAGGGGCTGCATCCAAGGGATTTCCAACGTGCGGTGATGGAGGTCTTGGTTTTCTTGCCGCGTCCGATACCATCTTCCACGGTAACTGGAATTTACCACGGTTGGATTGTAAGAAAATGTGGCTGCTGACAAGCTTCCCAGCTGGACAGTTGGAGGAGGGGGCAGACCCAGGATCAGAAGCTCCTGCCGAGGCTGTGGCTTCTCTTTGAAGTGGAGGACTCCCTCCACAGTCTCTTGGAGGCAGCACACGCGGCCTGCGGCAGCTGGACTCTCCTTACAGCACTCAGGAACCAGCAACGGGATGAGGGGCTTGGATAGGAGGGTCACCCCGGTAGCGAATGGTCCCTTGAGGGAGTCCATGGGGGTGTACTCTACATGGTCCCCCTCATACAAGCTGTGATGTGCCTGGGGCAGGTAGGGGCGTTTCACAGATTTGTGGCCCATGAACAACTCCTCACCGTTCTCATTGTCCGCCAGGAAGCCGCTGCCTCGCTTCACTGAAAACCAGATGACAGTGCCCTGGCGGCACTCCAGCTCTGGATCACCTGGCCGCTCCAGCTCTGGATCCCCCAGCTGAACCTTTCTCCTGGCTCCTGAGGCTTTAAGCTTTGGCCTAATGACCAGTGTAACGCTCCAGAGTGGCATTACCACTTCTGCGCCTTACTACTATCTCCTATGGTTAATCTAGTGTCATCTGTGTATTTATTTCCAGGTTTTTCACAATGTGCATTTCCTATTTTGAAACTGTTTACGTTATCATGTAAATGTGCCTAGTTCAACAGCAGGAGGCAGCAAACACGGCAGAGCTACAGTTATACAGAGTGGAGCTTTTCTTCCATTCTAACACCCCCTCTGTGGTGTGGTGGGCGTTTCCCACTTGTTGCAGGAAGGGTGGAGACCAGTTCTAGTCAGTCTAGCTTACCCCCTGCTAGGGGAAGGAAGTAGGTGCACGTCCCTGTTGGACAAGTCTTGCCCAGGCCAGCTAGAACACCTTCTGCTCAGCTGGATATGGAGGCAGAAGCTTAGAGCCTCAGGTGCCAGGAGAGAGAGATTCCCTGGTATAGCATAATTCTGAGTCAGACTACAAAGTGAAGTTGCAGTACTCAGAGAAAGCTAAATTATACAGCTATCTTGTCAGCACAGCAGAGCCAGAGAGTAACAGATGTAGCAGACAGGAGTTTGCCTGCCACAGTTAATGCCAAAGCCTGCTGGAACCAAGACAAAGCCTGTAAATCATTTGGAGAAACGTTTATTGAGAGTAAAGCTGTTATTGAACTTCATCACAAGGTCTGGACTCAATTAATTTTTCACCCACCATTCAACAACCCCCCTTTTCATTGCTTTTGAGCCAACGCCTGGGGTCCAGCATATCCAGGTAGGAGCACCGTGACACGTGCTCCAACATTAAGGTACATTTGAGCCACCTTACACTACTGTGGCATTCCTACACCTGGGTACCATCCACAGTATCACTAAAAGGGGCCCTGTGCCCTTGTTGCTTCACTGCAACTGGCGTCACGAAAACAAGTACTTTTTCCTTCTTAACCAGTTCAGCCCCCCTAGCTTAAACACCCTTAATGACCAGGTCACTTTCTACACTTCTGCACTACACTACTTTCACCGTTTATTGCTCGGTCATGCAAGTTACCACCCAAATGAATTTTACCTCCTTTTCTTCTCACTAATAGAGCTAATAGAGCTTTCATTTGGTGGTATTTAATTGCTGCTGACATTTTATTTTTTTGAAATTAATCGAAATTTAACAAAATTTTTGCAAAAAAATGACATTTTTCACTTTCAGTTGTAATTTTTTTTTAAAAAAACGACATCCATATATAAATTTCTCGCTAAAATTATTGTTCTACATGTCTTTGATAAAAAAAAATGTTTGGGTAAAAAAAATAATGGTTTGGGTAAAAGTTATAGCATTTACAAACTATGGTACAAAAATGTGAATTTCCGCTTTTTGAAACAGCTCTGACTTTCTGAGCACCTGTCATGTTTCCTGAGGTTCTACAATGCCCAGACAGTAGAAAAACCCCACAAATGACCCCATTTCGGAAAGTAGACACCCTAAGGTATTCGCTGATGGGCATAGTGAGTTCATAGAACTTTTTATTTTTTGTCACAAGTTAGCGGAAAATTATGATTTTTTTTTTATTACAAAGTCTTATATTCCACTAACTTGTGACAAAAAATAAAAACTTCCATGAACTCACTATGCCCATCATGAAATACCTTGAGGTGTCTTCTTTCCAAAATGGGGTCACTTGTGGGGTAGTTATACTGCCCTGGCATTTTAGGGGCCCAAATGCGTGCAAAGTAGTTTGCAATCAAAATGTGTAAAAAATGGCCTGTGAAATCCAAAAGGTGCTCTTTGGAATGTGGGCCCCTTTGCCCACCTAGGCTGCAAAAAAGTGTCACACATGTGGTATCGCCGTACTCAGGAGAAGTAGGGCAATGTGTTTTGGGGTGTCTTTTTACATATACCCATGCTGGGTGAGAGAAATATCTCGGCAAAAGACAACTTTTCCCATTTTTTTATACAAAGTTGGCATTTGACCAAGATATTTTTCTCACCCAGCATGGGTATATGTAAAATGACACCCCAAAACACATTCCCCAACTTCTCCTGAGTACGGCGATACCACATTTATGGTCAGGGCTAGGACAACGTCGGCGCACGCAGACACCTGCCCTGAACATAGTGGCTGAATTGTGCCGGGAGCCACGGCGCGGGTACACCAGTGAAAAAAGGGGGCATACCTGAAGGGAGTTTAGAGAAAAAGGGCGGGAGGGAGGGGCGTGAGGCTCGGGCGCCTGGCTGAGCGGCAGGTGAGGGGATAAATAACCAGACGCCCCTCCCACAAATGCAGGCTGTTAACAGCCTTATTATTTATGGTCAGGGCTAGGACAACGTCGGCGCACGCAGACACCTGCCCTGAACATAGTGGCTGAATTGTGCCGGGAGCCACGGCGCGGGTACACCAGTGAAAAAAGGGGGCAAAAAACATCAGTTAGGTACAACACTTTTTGCAAACTGCAAAGCCAGTGATCGAAAGGCACGAGATAACTCTACTCGAGGATTGTGTATATACCTAGTGAAGCAGGAGGGCCGCCACCGCCCCATGGACCGGATGACATGAGCTGGCACCTGATGCCGAGAAGCAGCGTAGTCTGCCCCTAGCGACATGAGTGGCCCGAATTTACCTTGGGGTCCTAGCCTAGACCCTGGGCGAGGGCACGGATGAAAGATATAAACTGAGGGTGCTGAGAAGCTTGCCTGCGTGTGGCAGGAGCGGGCTATCTGGTGATGAACCTTGGATGAGGGCTAGCAGTTGATGCAGCACCTGAACTGGGCACCAATCGTTCAGCGTGGGATAGAATTTACCTCGGAAGGGGGTCCCGTCTGAATGGTTTTGGTGGAAGGTAGCAGGGGAGTGTAATGGCCCTGGCCCCATAACAGATGCTGCTTCAGAGGATGGTTATGGCGATTTGAACCCGCCAGAACCTCACCGGGCCGGAGGAATCCATAAAAGGTGAGATACATGGCCGCTTTCAAAATCAGGTTAGTGAAGGGCCCAAAAAGGATTACCATCCAATGACGAAGAAAGATCCCTGAACAATTTACCGGAAACAGGTTGCCTATGGCTCACGGACCCCTTCCCCTCCTTTTGAATACCCCGAAGGGTGGCTTTAGAAAACGAAGACAGAACCTGGGCGAAGCGGGAACGCTGACCACCTGGGCGAAGCGGGAACGCTGACCACCTGGGCGAAGCGGGAACGCTGACCACCTGGGCGAAGCGGGAACGCTGACCACCTGGGCGATCCAGGGACGCTGACCACCTGGGCGATCCAGGGACGCTGACCACCTGGGCGATCCAGGGACGCTGACCACCTGAGCGATCAAGGGACCCTGACAACCTGGACGATCCAGGGACGCTGACAACCTGGGCGATCCAGGGACCCTGACAACCTGGGCGATCCAGGGACCCTGACAACCTGGGCGATCCAGGGACACTGACAACCTGGGCGATCCAGGGACACTGACATTTAAACGAAGACAGAACCTGGGCGATCCAGGGACGCTGACCACCTGGGCGATCCAGGGACGCTGACCACCTGGGCGATCCAGGGACGCTGACCACCTGGGCGATCCAGGGACCCTGACAACCTGGGCGATCCAGGGACACTGACATTTAAACGAAGACAGAACCTGGGCGATCCAGGGATGCTAACCACCTGGGCAACCCAGGGACACTGACAACCTGGGCGATCCAGGGACCCTGACAACCTGGGCGATCCAGGGACCCTGACAACCTGGGCGATCCAGGGACCCTGACAACCTGGGCGATCCAGGGACCCTGACAACCTGGGCGATCCAGGGACACTGACAACCTGGGCGATCCAGGGACACTGACATTTAAACGAAGACAGAACCTGGGCGATCCAGGGACGCTGACCACCTGGGCGATCCAGGGACGCTGACCACCTGGGCGATCCAGGGACGCTGACCACCTGGGCGATCCAGGGACCCTGACAACCTGGGCGATCCAGGGACCCTGACAACCTGGGCGATCCAGGGACCCTGACAACCTGGGCGATCCAGAGAAGCTGACAACCTGAGCGATCCAGGGACACTGACAACCTGGGCGACCCAGGGACCCTGACAACCTGGGCGACCCAGGGACGCTGACCACCTGGGCGATCCAGAGAAGCTGACAACCTGAGCGATCCAGGGACGCTGACAACCTGGGCGACCCAGGGACGATGACCACCTGGGCGATCCAGAGAAGCTGACAACCTGAGCGATCCAGGGACACTGACAACCTGGGCGATCCAGGGACACTGACATTTAAACGAAGACAGAACCTGGGCGATCCAGGGATGCTAACCACCTGGGCAACCCAGGGACGCTGACCACCTGGGCGGTCCAGGGACCCTGACAACCTGGGCGATCCAGGTACCCTGACAACCCGGGCGATCCAGGGACCCTGACAACCTGGGCGATCCAGGGACGCTGACAACCCGGGCGATCCAGGGACGCTGACAACCCGGGCGATCCAGGGACCCTGACAACCTGGGCGATCCAGGGACCCTGACAACCTGGGCGATCCAGGGACCCTGACAACCTGGGCGACCCAGGGACGCTGACCACCTGGGCGATCCAGAGAAGCTGACAACCTGGGCGATCCAGGGACCCTGACAACCTGGGCGATCCAGGGACCCCGACAACCTGGGTGATCCAGGGACCCCGACAACCTGGGTGATCCAGGGGCCCTGACAACCTGAGCGATCCAGGGACACTGATAACCCGAGCGATCCAGGGAACCTGACAACCCGGGTGAACCAGGGACCCCGACAACCTGGGTGATCCAGGAACATTGACAACCTGGGCGATCCGGGAGGCACTGAGATCCCGGGGGGGCCAGGGGACCCCGGCCATACGTAAAGACCAGGAGACAGAAGCAGATTGAACCAGAAAACGATAAACCACTGATTTCTGAGACCGTAAAGTGAAAACACGTAAGTCGCTAATTCTGGTATTGTGATGCAAGGCAGATAAACTTAAAATTAAACGTACAGAGCCCCAACTAATTTGGCAGGGGACCCAAAACTGCGCCCCCCCCCTGACAGCGGGAGGGCAACCTGCATCCCAAAACCAGAATTAATAGATATGCCAAGATAGCATGGTTATAAGTGAAATCAACCTATGACACCCTTTTTTAACACAATAGGCTCTCATGCCGAGCCGGCATGTGACCGGCAGTTCCCTGACTAGAACGCCGCTCCCCCAACACCGCCGCCCGCACTCGTGCGAGCGCAACATGCTGGGGGGGAGCGGCAATCAAGCGTGCACCAGCCGGGGGCAGGGAACCAGGTCGGGTGCGAGACGCAGCTAGCACGGAGCCAGCTGAGCCTCGATCACCCGGCAGGCTGGCGTGCTGCGATCCGGATGTCGGCGGAGCGTGAGGCCAATAAAGGTGAGTAAAATGCCCATCGGACCAACAACCTACCTGGTAGGACACGAACGGATTTGGAAGCATGGCTCCAAAACCCCAAATGCTAAAGTTGGAGCTAATGAAAGGAAAATGACCCTGAGTAGAACCGAAGTTTGCCGCCCTGCCTTGCTAATCAACTATAAACTGACTTACCAGAGAGCGCCTCGGAATTGCCTGGCCGAAAACGTAGAGAACGTACAACTAAAAGCCAATCTAAAGGGAAGAACAACACAACGTCAGAATTAAAAGAATATATACGAACCCCCTGAAGAACCGGGAGACACAGACAACCTGGGCGATCCAGGGACAGAGACAACCTGGGCGATCCAGGGACAGAGACAACCTGGGCGATCCAGGGACAGAGACAACCTGGGCGATCCAGGGACAGAGACAACCTGGGCGATCCAGGAACACTGACAACCTGGGCGATCCAGGAACACTGACAACCTGGGCGATCCAGGAACACTGACAACCTGGGCGATCCAGGAACACTGACAACCTGGGCGATCCAGGAACACTGACAACCTGGGCGATCCAGGAACACTGACAACCTGGGCGATCCAGGAACACTGACAACCTGGGCGATCCAGGAACATTGACAACCTGGGCGATCCAGGAACATTGACAACCTGGGCGATCCAGGAACACTGACAACCTGGGCGATCCAGGAACACTGACAACCTGGGCGATCCAGGAACACTGACAACCTGGGCGATCCAGGAACACTGACAACCTGGGCGATCCAGGAACACTGACAACCTGGGCGATCCAGGAACACTGACAACCTGGGCGATCCAGGAACATTGACAACCTGGGCGATCCAGGAACATTGACCACCTGGGCGAACCAGGAACACTGGCAACCTGGGTGACCCGGGGGCCCTGAGCCCCCGGGAGGGCCAGGGGACCCTGGCCATACAAAACCCGGAGACAGGAGCAGGACTGAACTAGGACACAAGACCCCTGCTTCCTGAAACAGTAAGGTGTAGACCGCAGATTCTAATTTGACGATGCAAGGCAGATAAAATAAAGAAAACTACGCCCCCTCCTGAAAAAGTGGGGAGGGCTGCCTGCATCCCCAAACCAGAACCCAACTACACCTCAAGGCCCTTGAAATAGCCTTCCCCACAGATGACCCCCAAAAGCGGATGTCATAATGACCAGCGGCAGCAGATTGCTGTCCCATGTATGTAGTGTAGCATATAGGGAGACATGGTGACCAACTGCAGCGGATTGTCCTGACACTTGTATACAGTGTATTATATTGTGATGTCATGGTGATCAGCTGCAGCTGATTGTCCCGTCCCCCATATACAGTTTGACCTGAGAATCCTGGCGCTGAAATGCCACCTGTGCGCTGGACACTCATGCAGAGCCGGAATGTAACCGGCAGTTTACTAAACCGGGATGCCGCTCCCCCAGCCCTGACGCCCGCACCCGTGCGAGCGCATCACGCTGGGGGAGAGCGGCAACCAAGACAGCACCACCGGGGGCGAGAGACCGGTCGGGAGAGAGACGCAGCTAGGACGGAGCCAGCTGCGCCTCCATTACCTGTGCGTTGCGAAGGACGCCGGCGGCACGTGAGCGCGAACCCGGAAGTGCGTATCGGCCGGAAGAGGAGGGAGCTCGAATCGCAAGTAATGCGTGAGGCTCGGGCGCCTGGCTGAGCGGCAGGTGGGGGGATAAATAACCAGACGCCCCTCCCACAAATGCAGGCTGTTAACAGCCTTATTATGTGTGACACTTTTTTGCAGCCTAGGTGGGCAAAGGGGCCCACATTCCAAAGAGCACCTTTCGGATTTCACAGGCCATTTTTTACAGATTTTGATTGCAAACTACTTCTCATGCTTTAGGTCCCCTAAAATGCCAGGGCAGTATAACTACCCCACAAGTGACCCCATTTTGGAAATAAGACACCCCAAGGTATTTCATGATGGGCATAGTGAGTTCATGGAAGTTTTTATTTTTTGTCACAAGTTAGTGGAATATGAGACTTTGTAATAAAAAAAAATCATAATTTTCCGCTAACTTGTGACAAAAAATAAAAAATTCTAGGAACTCGCCATGCCCCTCACGGAATACCTTGGGGTGTCTTCTTTCCAAAATGGGGTCACTTGTGGGGTAGTTATACTGCCCTGGCATTTTAGGGGCCCAGATGCGTGAGAAGTAGTTTGAAATCAAAATCTGTAAAAAATGCCCTGTGAATTCCGAAAGGTGCTCTTTGGAATGTGTGCCCCTTTGTCCACCTAGGCTGCAAAAAAGTGTCACACATGTGGTATCGCCGTACTCATGAGAAGTTGGGGAATGTGTTTTGGGGTGTCATTTTACATATACCCATGCTAGGTGAGAGAAATATCTCGGCAAACGACAACTTTTCCCATTTTTTATACAAAGGTGGCATTTGACCAAGATATTTATCTCACCCAGCATGGGTATATGTAAAATGACACCCCAAAACACATTGCCCAACTTCTCCTGAGTACGGCGATACCACATGTGTGACACTTTTTTGCAGCCTAGATGCGCAAAGGTGCCCAAATTCCGTTTGGGAGGGCATTTTTAGACATTTGGATCCCAGACTTCTTCTCATGCTTTAGGGCCCCTAAAATGTCAGGGCAGTATAAATACCCCACATGTGGCCCCATTTTGGAAAGAAGACACCCCAAGGTATTCAATGAGGGGCATGGCGAGTTCATAATTTTTTTTTTTTTTGGCATAAGTTAGCGGAAATTGATTTATTTTTATTTTTTTCTCACAAAGTCTCACTTTCCACTAACTTGGGACAAAAATTTCAATCTTTCATGGACTCAATATGCCCCTCAGCGAATACCTTGGGGTGTCTTCTTTCCAAAATGGGGTCATTTGTGGGGTGTTTATACTGCCCTGGCATTTGAGGGTCTCCGCAATTATTACATGTATGGCCAGCATTAGAAATTTCTGCTATTCTCCTTATATTGAGCATACAGGTAATGAGATTTTTTTTCTTCCGTTCAGCCTCTGGGCTGAAAGAAAAAATGAACGGCACAGATTTCTTCATTCGCATCGATCAATGTGGATGAAAAAATCTCTGCCAAAAAAAAAAAAAAAAGGAGGGGAAAGGCGTCTGCCAGGACATAGGAGCTCCGCCCAACATCCATACCCACTTAGCTCGTATGCCCTGGCAAACCATATTTCTCCATTCACATCAATCGATGTGGATGAATAAATCATTGCCGGGATTATTTTTTTTTATATATATACAAAGTGTTTGCCAAAGCATATGAACACCGCCGCCTCCTCAGCTCGTATGCCTCGGCAAACGTATCTTTTACTGCAGAGGAGAAATCTCGTCTTGCAGCGCCGCATACACCGACTTGTGTGTAATCTGACAGCAGCGCAATGCTTCTGTCAGAATGCACATCAGTGCTGCAGCTAGTCGATCGGTTGGTCCACCTGGAAGGGAAAAAAACAAAACAAAAAAGAAAAAAACAGGCCGCAACGCAATAAATTTTATTAACTTTATAATAACCTTTGAACAGAACATATAAACTTTATTTAACTTTTGGAACTGAACGTTAACTTTTTTGCTTACTGGTGTTTTTTTTTTTTTTTTTCTACCTTTATAGGACAAACCTCTCCTTTCCCATGGGACAATGTGCAAAGCGCAAATCGCCCAAAGATGTGGCGAAGTGCGTAATGCACTTTGTCCCAGGTGAAAGGAGAGGTTTGCAGCAGCTCTGTGTGAATGGGCCCTAATAGCCCTGTGTGCCTGTCCTGTGAGATGTGATCCCTATGCTAGGTGTACCTGTGTGTGGTACGTCCGGAAACACTCCCCTAAGCATAGGGCAGGGTGGTCAGGGCAGTCAGGACAGAAATAGCGGGTGTCACGCCTTATTCCACTCCTGCTACAGACACAACATCATCTTTTTCGTGGTGACAGTTGGGTTGAGGTACCAGCAACGACACTGGGGAAATGTCGCTCGTGTAGACGGATCACTACACTGGTGGATGGGGCCACGGAACCTCCTGGGGCCACGGAACCTCCTGAGGTTCTCGATGATCTCTTCCTGAAATTTGAGGAAGAATCCTGTTCTCCCAGCCTTACTGTAGAGAACAAAACTATTATACAGAGCCAATTGAATCAAATATACAGACACCTTCTTATACAAGCATCTGGTGCGTCGGGAAACAAAATACGGAGACAACATCTGGTCATTGAAGTCCACCCCTCCCATGAGCGAATTATAGTCATGGACACAGAGGGGCTTTTCAATGACACTGGTTACTCGCTCAATTTGTATTGTCGTGTCTGCGTGAATGGAGGAGAGCATGTAACGTCACGCTTGTCTCTCCATTTCACCGCGAGCAGTTCTTCGTTACACAAGGCAGCCCTCTCCCCCCTTGCAAGACGGGTGGTAACGAGCCGTTGGGGGAAGCCCCTCGCGACTAGTTCGCGCGGTGCCACAGCAGCCAATCTGTTCTAGGAACAAATGCCTGAAGAGGGCCACACTTGTGTAGAAATTGTCCACATAAATATGGTACCCCTTGCCAAATAAGGGTGACACCAAGTCCCAGACTGTCTTCCCACTGCTCCCCAGGTAGTCAGGGCAACCGACCGGCTCCAGGGTCTGATCTTTACCCTCATAGATCCGAAATTTGTGGGTATAGCCTGTGGCCCTTTTACAGAGCTTATACAATTTGACCCCATACCGGGCGCGCTTGCTTGGGATGTATTGTTTGAAGCCAAGGCGCCCAGTAAAATGTATTAGGGACTCGTCTACGCAGATGTTTTGCTCAGGGGTATACAAATCTGCAAATTTCTGGTTGAAGTGGTCTATGAGGGGCCGAATTTTGTGGAGCCGGTCAAAAGCTGGATGGCCTCTGTGAGGAGAGGTGCTGTTGTCGCTAAAGTGCAGGAAACGCAGGATGGTCTCAAATTGTGTCCTGGACATGGCAGCAGAGAACATGGGCATGTGATGAATTGGGTTCATGGACCAATATGACCGCAATTCATGTTTTTTGGTTAGACCCATGTTGAGGAGAAGGCCCAGAAAAATTTTAATTTCGGAAACTTGGACTGGTTTCCACCGGAAAGGCTAGGCATAAGAGCTTCCCGGGTTGGCTGATATAAATTGAGTGGCATACCGATTTGTTTCTGCCACGACTATGTCCAAGAGCTCCGCAGTCAAGAACAGCTCAAAAAATCCCAGGGCCGAACCGATCTGAGCTGTCTCAACCCGAACTCCAGACTGGGCGGTGAAAGGGGGAACTACAGGTGCGGCTGAAGTTGGGGACTGCCAATCAGGGTTTGCCAGCACCTCAGGGACTCTAGGGGGTCTACGGGCCTGTCTGTGCGGTGGCTGTGACGGGGTAACTACTGCACGTGCCACCATACCAGTTTCAACTGCCCTTCTGGTGCTCGCCATTTCACCATGTTGTACGGCAGTGCTGGTACTAGGTCCAGGATGGGCTGCGCTGCTGGTGTATGCCTCACCACGTAATCCGACAGCACCAGCCCCACTCTGCTGCTCTTGAAGCGGATCCTGCGCAACCTGCGGTCTAGCGACACGGGGCCGGGTACGCCTGGTGGTATCAGGGACCTCAGCCTCCTCGTCCAAACTTTGTGTCAGAGAGCCACTGCTTTCTACAGGTTCGTATTCTGACCTGCTGGATTCGTCAGATGAGGGTTCCCACTCCTCATCCGACTGGGTCAGAAGCCTGTAGGCCTCTTCAGAAGAATACCCCCTGTTTGACATGTGGGCAACTAAATTTAGGGGTATTCCCTGAGACTACCCAAGAAAAAAAGCAAGCTTGTCTTACAAATGGGAGGCTAGCGAAGTACCGGAGGCCGCTGCGGTTGATAAAAAATATCAAAACAGATTTTTTTATCGCCGCAGTGCGTGTAAAGTGATTGTGCAGTGATCAAAAAATATATATTTTTGTCACTGCGGCGGGGCGGGCGTGGGCGAACGCACGTGTGGGCGACCGATCAGGCCTGATCGGGCCAACACTGCGTTTTGGGTGGAGGGCGAACTAAAGTGACACTAATACTATTATAGATCTGACCGTGATCAGTTTTGATCACTTCCAGATACTATAAAAGTACAAATGCTGATTAGCGATACGCTAATCAGCGAATCAGTGACTGCGGTGCGGCGGGCTGGGCGCTAACCGATCCCTAAACTACCTAACCAAGGGGCCTAAACTATACCTAAAACCTAACGGTCAATACCAGTGAAAAAAAAAAGTGAGTTTACACTGATCACTTTTTTCCTTTCACTAGTGATTGACAGGGGCGATCAAAGGGGTGATCAAAGGGTTAATAGGGGTTCAGGGGGGTGATCTGGGGCTAAAGTGTGGTGTTGGTGCTACTCACTGTGAAGCTGCTCCTCTGCTGGATCCAACCGACGAAAAGAACCAGCAGAGGAGCAGGCAGCCATATAACAGATCATATTTACTAATATAATGTGTTAACTGGCTTCTGAATGGAGATTTTAAAAATCGCCAGCCTGCCAGCCACGATCATTGGTTGGCAGGCTGGTGACGAAATGGTGCTTGAACTTTTGCCGGCCCGCGATGCGCATGCGCGGGCCGGCTCTGACCGAAATCTCGCGTCTCGCGAGATGACGCACGGATGCGTCCAGGAGGAATGAATCGACCGCCTCCAGGACGCATCCGTTGCTTTAGGCGGTCCGGAGGAGGTTAAAGGGCCCTAGGGGGAGGCTCCTGCTGCACCAGCAGAGCTTAAGGTGCTCTGGCTGGCATGGAAAAATACAGAGCCTTAAAGAGGTAGTGTGCTTCCCATTCATTTTAATGGGACTTCTGAAAATGGCAGTCCTATAGAAATGAATGAAGGGTGGCTGTGGATGCATAGTGCGCTCTTCTGCACTTTGTGGGCTTAATTCTAAGGATAGGTGCAGGTCCTACCCTAGCGATATGCCCCCAATGTCCAAGATGAGACTAATCCTTTAAGGGAGGTGTCCGGGCTACAGATACTGATGACCTATCCTCAATATCAGATTGTTGGGGTCTGACACTGCGCACCCCCACTGATAAGTGGTTTGGGAAATGATACAGTGTATAGAGTCGGAGGCAGACAGTGCCATCCACGGTGCAGTGGCCGTGCCCGGTACTGCAGCTCAGTTCAAGTGAGGTCTTATAATAAAAGAATAATGACTCGTTGGCCCCTGAAGTCACAATCTCTTTATTTCTATACATGTGAAGTTACAGGACTGAGCTCTTCAGGATTGTCAGGATGGATCCCAGTGCCAGGATGATGGCGGCATAGCTGGACTTGATGCTGGTGCTGCCGCTGTAGTTACACAGGTCGGTGGAGCAGCAGGTGGCAGTGGCGGTGACACCAGCTATGGTAGCGGTAAGAGGAGTGCAGGAGTCTGCACACCTCTTAATGATGGAGGTGGCCGAGACCCCACCTGCAGTGGAGAAAACAGAAATGTGATAATCTGACCGGCACTAGTCATGTGACCCTACAGTGCTGTTATTAAAAGAGGTGGGGCTGTGACTACTTGTCATTACCAAGATTGCATGATGTGATTAAATATGTGCAATCAATGGAGTTAGAAGCCCGATCGTAGCTGAATGAGGGCCACTTAGGGGCCCCATAGTGACAAAACTGAATTTCTGAACTCACCAGCTGAGGCGGATGCCACTGTTGTCAGACAGGACGTTGCGTTACTTGGGCAGGTTGTCTCCGTCAGGCAATTAAAGTTGCTAGATTCTAACTCACAGGTGTAACATCGTAGACTGTAAACTGCGGGAAATAGGAGAGAGGATACAGATTACATACAAACGAGTATCTAAGTGCTGAGCTGTGTATCTAATCCTATCCTGTGTGATACTGTCTGCTGAGCTGCTGTATCTAATCCTATCCTGTGTGATACAGTCTGCTGAGCTGTGTATCTAATCCTATAATGTGTGATACTGTCTGCTGAGCTGTGTATCTAATCCTATCCTGTGTGATACTGTCTGCTGAGCTGTGTATCTAATCCTATCCTGTGTGATACTGTCTGCTGAGCTGTGTATCTAATCCTGTCCTGTGTGATACTATCTGCTGAGCTGTGTATCTAATCCTGTCCTGTGTGATACTGTCTGCTGAGCTGTGTATCTAATCCTATCCTGTGTGATACTGTCTGCTGAGCTGTGTATCTAATCCTATTATGTGTGATACTGTCTGCTGAGCTGTGTATCTAATCCTATCATGTGTGATACTGTCTGCTGAGCTGTGTATCTAATCCTATAATGTGTGATACTGTCTGCTAAGCTGTGTATCTAATCCCATCATGTGTGATACTGTCTGCTGAGCTGTGTATCTAATCCTATTGTGTGTGATACTGTCTGCTGAGCTGTGTATCTAATCCTATCCTGTGTGATACTGTCTGCTGAGCCGTGTATCTAATCCTATTCTGTGTGATACTGTCTGCTGAGCTGTGTATCTAATCCCATCATGTGTGATACTGTCTGCTGAGCTGTGTATCTAATCCTATCCTGTGTGATACTGTCTGCTGAGCTCTGTATCTAATCCTATCCTGTGTGATACTGTCTGCTGAGCTGTGTATCTAATCCTATCCTGTGTGATACTGTCTGCTGAGCTGTGTATCTAATCCTATCATGTGTGATACTGTCTGCTGAGCTGTGTATCTAATCCTCTCCTGTGTGATACTGTCTGCTGAGCTGTGTATCTAATCCTATCCTGTGTGATACTGTCTGCCGAGCTGTGTATCTAATCCTATTCTGTGTGATACTGTCTGCTGAGCTGTGTATCTAATCCCATCCTGTGTGATACTGTCTGCTGAGCCGTGTATCTAATCCCATCATGTGTGATACTTTCTGATGAGCTCTGTATCTAATCCTATCCTGTGTGATACTGTCTGCTGAGCCGTGTATCTAATCCTATCCTGTGCGATACTGTCTGCTGAGCTGTGTATCTAATCCTATCCTGTGTGATACTGTCTGCTGAGCTGTGTATCTAATCCTATCCTGTGTGATACTGTCTGCTGAGCTGTATCTAATCCTATCCTGTGTGATACTGTCTGCTGAGCTGTGTATCTAATCCCATCCTGTGTGATACTGTCTGCTGAGCCGTGTATCTAATCCCATCATGTGTGATACTGTCTGATGAGCTCTGTATCTAATCCTATCCTGTGTGATACTGTCTGCTGAGCTGTGTATCTAACCCTATCCTGTGTGATACTGTCTGCTGAGCTGTGTATCTAATCCTATCCTGTGTGATACTATCTGCTGAGCTGTGTATCTAATCCTATCATGTGTGATACTGTCTGCTGAGCTGTGTATCTAATCTCATCCTGTCTGATACTGTCTGCTGAGATGTGTATCTAATCCTATCATGTGTGATACTGTCTGCTGAGCAGTGTATCTAATCCTATCCTGTGTGATACTGTCTGCTGAGCTGTGTATCTAATCCTATCCTGTGTGATACTATCTGCTGAGCTGTGTATCTAATCCTATCCTGTGTGATACTGTCTGCTGAGCTGTGTATCTAATCCTATCCTGTGTGATACTGCCTGCTGAGCAGTGTATCTAATCCTATCCTGTGTGATACTGTCTGCTGAGCTGTGTATCTAATCCTATCCTGTGTGATACTGCCTGCTGAGCTGTGTATCTAATCCTATCCTGTGTGATACTGCCTGCTGAGCTGTGTATCTAATCCTATCCTGTGTGATACTGTCTGCTGAGCTGTGTATCTAATCCTATCCTGTGTGATACTGTCTGCTGAGCTGTGTATCTAATCTCATCCTGTGTGATACTGTCTGCTAGTGATGAGCGGCATAGGCATTATTCAAATGCACGATATTTCACAAATTGTTTGCTGAATATTTGCCATTGCAAAAATTGCCAATGCAATATGCGCGTATTGCGCATGGAATTGTATTACCTATAACAATCACACAAAGGCTGTATGCCAAAAGCCGGGTATGTACAAGCCAACAACCTATCCATGAGAGAGGTACAGTCAGCACACCTTACAATGGCAGCCTTGTGCACTATGAGATATACAAGACCAGTCTCTATGCACACAGATTTAAGAGCCAGTGAGCCTGCTTGACTTTAGTTGGATGGCTTGGGGGACCTGTGCACCTAGATCACTATCATTACAAAAATTGTAAACTTTTTTTGTGGATGCCATCTAACTTCTCTCACTGTTTAGGAGGGCTTCATAAAAAATGTCAGTTTTTTAATTGTCCTAACATTTATATTCAATAACCTTTTTATATATTGTTTTGTCATATAAACTCATTTACATAAACATGGGCATATGGGAAAGACATGCAAATGAGCAGAATCTTCCTTGTTTTTCAGCTGAAACACTATTTGCATGTCTTTCCCATATGCCCATGTTTATGCAAATAAGTTTACATGACAAACAGTATAGAAAGGTTATTGAATATAAATGTTAGGACGTTCAGAAAACTGAAAATGATAATGATCTAGGTGCGCGGGTCCCCCAAACCATCCAACAAATATCAAGCAACTTTGAGGCTTACTGGTTCTAAGTCAGATCAGTCTCGGGTTCCTTCATCTCGATCTTCTGATTACGATCAAGGCATGCCCGGACGTGGTCGGAGGGTACAAGGTTTGAGGTGATCTGGTTTCGTTTCTTAAGGGAGATGATTTTTTTTTTTCTGTGGCTTTGGCTGACAGGTCCTAAAGATGTCTGGAATCCCGCACACCATTCGTTTGGAAGTGGACCCGAAGGATACAACAAAGAATACTTTGGAATTTATTGTGATCGAGCTCGTGGAAAAGAAGGCTGGAACTGGGAGACATCTAATTTATAGTGTATACAAACTGAAAAGAATGGCGTGGTATTAAACAAGCAGGAGGTGCTCAAACCCACATGCAGTCGTGCATATACATAGGGGAGCAAATCCTGCAAATCCTAATGACGATCCCCAGCAAAAATGCATACGGTGGAGGATGCCTGCAGTGAACCACAAGTACCACAGTAGACATCCTACACAAGATAGCAATTATGTGGATGTGATAATCAATATAGCAATATAACAAAATAATAGCAAAGACGGGTGCACTCTGCGGTCTTACTAAACCCTCAAACTGATTTTAAAATTGAGAGATTAGCCAACATGTCCTACAATGTAGGACATATCTGAGCCCGAGCACGCGCCAAGATTTCTCAAGTAGCTCGGGGACCTAACACTCAGCTACCTGTGCCATATGGGCAATACCAGGAGCCAGTGGGCAAATTACAGGAGCATGAGGCCGACTCAGAAACAACTCACCAGTTACCTCCAGCAACGAGCAGAATCTTCCTTGTTTTTCAGCTGAAACACTATTTGCAGCTGAAACACTATTTGCTCTTACATTCTGTAAGCAGATCTTGAAACTCATATTTTTATTTTTTTATTTTGTTAACAGAAAAAAAAAAACATTTTAAATTCATCCATATTTTCCAGGTGGCTTATGCTCAAAGTCATACAGTTTTGCCACCTCCACCAGAGTCCATGGTCTCCTCTTGCCGGTGGTCTGGGAGTCTGTGTGGTCTGGGAGTGTGTTAAATAAAAATGATGGTGTTGGTTTCTTAGTTAAAGGGAGAGATGTATCTTTAGTAAGTTACATGGTAATAGAAGAAGGGAGGTGTATATTAGCAATTTTTTAATATAAAAATTTTGTGTGATTAATGTTTACGCACCTATAAATAAGAATGAACGGAAACTTTTGTTTGAGAAGGTGAGATTATTTATCCCTGGGAGAAGCCAGAAATTCTTGTGGGAGATTTTAATTGTGATTTAGATAAGTGTCATATTGATGAGTCTCGAAAAGGGTAAATAGACTTACTTTCAGATTTTCTACCTAAGTTGAAGACCTATCATGTGGTTAGTGGCAGATTTCATAGCAGTTTAGACTATTGTTTTGTATCACAAAATGTTTGTCCTTTAAGTTCTAAACAGAAAGAAGTTGTTTTTTCGAATCATGAATGTGTGATATGTGTGATGTTGGATATAGAATCAAGAGGAGGGTATGGACGTGGGTTGTGGAAATTAAATGTGAGTTTGTTGGAAAATGAGAAAAAAGAATGAGTTTAGTGATATGTCTAAGTGGTGGGATTGGGTGAAAATGAAAACAAGGTCTTTTTTTAAGAATTTAGGTTATAAAATAGCGACGGCAAAAAGAGAGCAGTATGTGAGATTGAATGCTAGGTTAAGGTATTTGTATAAATGAAGAGAGGGGGGTGTATAGGGTATAAGTGGCTACACCTGTCTGGAATACAATGGTGTGGTGCTCACTCCGCGCGACTCACCCGGATGCCGCAAATGTGAATAATATTATGGAGTAAGGTCAGTTTACCGGGGGTCTGGTATTTGTACAATATGGGTAAATACAGTATAGGTGTGAATAAATACCAATGTATGACAGTATACTTAAAATAGATATTTATTATGATAAAATATAAAAATATAATTTAGGATATATAAAAAATAGGGAATGGATGTAGAACAATAAGGATAAAAATTTAAATACAATTATGAGTAATGAACAAAAATATAAAGATATATGTAAGAGTGGTTGTTAACCTTGTACATTATATTTACCACTCTTGAATAGATCTTTATATTTTTGTTCATTACTCATAATTTCATTTCACGATATTAAGTAACATTTGGTGTAGTGTTTGCAACGATGTAATCGCATCAGTTACATAGAGAAACACATTGTAGCCTTACCCGTTATGTTGAAAACATTGCCGTGTTTGCGCGGTTCCGTTGCGCAGGAGGTAGGTGAAAAAAGCATCTCTATACTCACCGAGTCCACTCGTGGCGTCCCACGAGGGCGGGAGATGAGTGGTTTGAAAAAAAGGTGCGGAAATTCCGTTCCAGTCTGTATGGAGATAGTAGGGTAATTCTATCTCGGTCGGATCCTTGGCTTCAGGGGTCGGTGTCCGGTCCTTATTGGAGGATTGGTAGTCCGTGTGCTGCTGCAGGGGGAACCATACGCGTTTCGAAACGTACTGTTTCTTCTTCAGTGGCCTGCAGCATAGCGGGTTTTCCGGGATTATAAAGGACGGATGGGGGTTTTCCCAATTATGGAAAAATAGGCGGCGCGGCTGTGATGTTGTGATCCCATTCGTTGACTTTGACTGAAGTGGTGTTTAGACAATGTTCAAATGACGTGGTTTTGGGGGAGATCTGCGCAGTGGGGGGGGTGATGTCTTACTTAGATAATCACTATGGTGTTTGTGTGATGATGTAGGCCAATGATTCCATCATGCTAGCCAAAGGATCTGTGCGTTCAGGGTGCGATCCTGTGATTGTTAAATGCAAATGGACTTGGATTCTTGTGCGGGGACAGCCTCACATGGTGCATCCTTAGTTTTTGATTAGGTGGGAATTGAGTGCGGTTCCGGTGCGTTTCATTAGAAGGGTGTATGTCTCATTTGTGGACGCTTTTTGTTATAGTATGGTTAGTATTTCATATGTGTGTGTATATGCACACTCGTCTGCATGGAATGAGGATTTAGTTTAGGTCGCGGTTTTGATGCGTTTTATTGGGAAAGACTTCACTAGTTTTTATACGTCTGTGTATATACGTCTATGTGTATGAAGGGAATGGTGCAAAAATCATAAGGAACATTATTATAACAAATGATGTTTATTTCTGATTATAAGTCCATTGTGATTATTGGTTATAGGTTTTAAGTGGGCGGCGTGAGGGGTTAATCCTGTGAACGTTCTACGTGGTGAGAGAATAGGTCTCTTAATGGGGTGATCAGTATAGTTCTCGTATAGTGGTGCGGTTGTGTGGTTAGGTCAATCTAGCCAAGGGGTAAGTGTATTCAAAGTGTGATCATGTGATTATTGGATGTAATTGGATCCGTGTGTCGGGAAAACTTCATAAAAATGTATATAAAACAATCTACATATAAATATATAAAAATTATTATCTATACACCCCTCTTGTTGGTGAGGTGGGAGTTGGGTCAAAGGTGCGGTTCTGGTGCGTTTTTATTAGAGAGTTGGGTATTTCAATTCTGAGTGCTTTTGTTATATACAGATATATCTGCCCTCCTCTATATGTAAGGAGGATTACGTTAGGGTTGCGGTCTTGGTGCGTTTTGTTGTGGTATGAACAATATTTGCGGATATATATGTATTTATATGTGTGTGTATGCAGAAAGACCGAAGTGGTGTAGATGTATATCTAAATTATATATAAAAAATTAAAATGAGAAAAATAGACAAAAAATATAGAAAAGTGTTAGGAGGTCTTTGTAGGTCGTTGTGGTGGGTGTTGTCACTATGGGAGGTCCCTCTTGAGGTCCTCTGGTTTGTATATATTATTTGTGATGGCTGTAGAAAAAGTAAGCGTGGCACTGCATGTGAGCAAAAAACACCCCTTTTTATCGTGTCAGCACCTCGTCAACTTGGGATTAAGCAGGTAAAGCTTGCGTGATATGCGCTGCCAGCGCAAAGTGGTGAGTGCCGTCCTTTTACCTCTACTTGTACATTGTATATATTATTTGATTCAGTTATTTTATTCACTATTTTGTATACAATGTTTTATTATTTTTTTTTGTTGATTGTCCAGGGAGGGGTGGGAGGCATCCTATGGGAAGGCCCGTCGGTTTTGGTCCGCCACCCCAAAACATTGACAATCAAATAATCTACAATCAAAAATCACAATGAATAACCAATTTCAGAATGACACTTACCTTCAAAACCAGCGGGACTTCCCATAGGATGCCTCCCACCCCTCCCTGGACAAACACCCTCGTAGTAAATATATATCCTCGCAATGACTAAGAAAGAACAGGACTCCGTACAACTACATAGAACAACTTTGCAGATATAAAATCTGTGGCGAAACCAACCTCGCCACAGTGTTTTGGAGGGGGCTGTTTGCCAGCCTTCTGCCCTGGGATTATGGTCCCTTAAGTTATTGGGTCTTAAGGCACTTGGGACGGAGCCCTCTGTCCCTGGATTGCATCCTCTGCCTTACTTGCTTGGATGAAGCACATGGTGAGAACAATAGATAGCGGCCATTTTAGCTCACAGACACTGTTCTGACTTTCCCACACGGGGCTATCTTGCCTGTATTTGGTGCACAGAGACATCATTCAGTAGTTTGAAACTACCAAACAGGGAACACGTTTATTAGTGACTATTTTCTGTATAACTTGTATATTTTCAGTGTAACTGGCATAAAACTGTATCTTCCAAACTCCTGAACGGATGTGGGTGAATTTTGGATATGTGGTTCACCCAGATCCCCCAGTTCCAAGGATATATTGGTTATGGGGTTATTGCATGTTTTGGGGTTCCTGTGATATGTTTTATAAAACTGTATTTCTCTGCCTGTGATAATTATATTCGCCATTGTGTTCAATAATCATCACCGGCAGAGGGGAGGATTTTGTGTGGGTGTGTTTCTATTGTCCCATTGTGTGTTTAAATGATGATGTCTGTCCTGTTGTCTCCACATGTGTATTGGCGACTTCCCTTTGTCCTGAGAGATAATTGGATTGCCCTCGGTTGTCTCCGGGACAGAGAGGAGGAAACCATAATGCATTGTGGGGATGTGTTGTATCTGTCCTGTATTTGCAAACAACTGTAATAAAAACCAGGCTGGGTGTGCCAGCACGTCAGACCACTGCTTGACCCTCAACACGGAGCCTTGTCTCGTTATTGGGGGGATTCCCTGTATGCTGTTAGAGACTGATTGCCAGGAGTGTAAGCTGATTGTATGCTTTTCCTGTTCGTCTGCTGGCAGCTATTTGCGAGGTTCCAGTTTGGAGTGCTATTTTGTATCCAGTTCGGGAGTTTGGTGTTCTGCAGTAGCTGTGCCTGTCTCTCAGAAAGGGGCATATCGCCTAAACGGATTTTAACCCCTTGTCTGCTGAAACGGTCCGTTACAAAATCAAATAAAAGAAATAATAAAACAATGTATACAAAATAGTGAATAAAATAACTGAATCAAATAATATATACAAACCAGAGGACCTCAAGAGGGACCTCCCATAGTGACCCACCACAACGACCTACAAACACCTCCTAACACTTTTCTATATTTTATGTCTATTGTTGTAATTTTTATTTTTTATATATAATTTCGATATATTTCACATAATTTCTTTCCCTCTACACCACTTCGGTCTTTCTGCATATACACACATATAAATATATATATATGCAAATATTGTTCATACCACAACAAAACCTTTCCTAACAAAACGCACCAAGACCGCAACCCTAACGTAATCCTCCTTACATATAGTGGAGGGCAGATATATCTGTATATATGCAAAAACTAATGATCCCATAACAAAAGCACTCAGAATTGAAATACCCAACTCTAATAAAAATGCACCAGAACCGCACCTTTGACCCAACTCCCACCTCACCAACAAAAGGGGTGTATAGATAATAATTTTTATATATTTATATGTAGATTGTTTTATATACATTTTTATGAAGTTTTCCCGACACACGGATCCAATTACATCCACATCCAATAATCACATGATCACACTTTGAATACACTTACCCCTTGGCTAGATTGACCTAACCACACAACCGCACCACTATACGAGAACTATACTGATCACCCAATTAAGAGACCTATTCTCTCACCACGTAGAACGTTCACAGGATTAACCCCTCACGCCGCCCACTTAAAACCTATAGCCAATAATCACAATGGACTTATAATCAGAAATACACATCATTTGTTATAATAATGTTCCTTATGATTTTTGCACCATTCCCTTCATACACATAGACGTATATACACAGACGTATAGAAACTAGTGAAGTCTTTCCCAATAAAACGCATCAAAACCGCGACCTAAACTAAATCCTCATTCCATGCAGACGAGTGTGCATATACACACACATATGAAATACTAACCATACTATAACAAAAAGCGTCCACAAATGAAACATACACCCTTCTAATGAAACGCACCGGAACCGCACTCAATTCCCACCCAATCAAAAACTAAGGCTGCACCATGTGAGGCTGTCCCCGCACAAGAATCCAAGTCCATTTGCATTTAACAATCACAGGATCGCACCCTGAACGCACAGATCCTTTGGCTAGCATGATGGAATCATTGGCCTACATCATCACACAAACACCATAGTGATTATCTAAGTAAGACATCACCTCCCCCACTGCGCAGATCTCCCCCAAAACCACCTCATTTGAACATTGTCTAAACAGCACTTCAGTCAAAGTCAACAAATGGGATCACAACATCACAGCCGCGCCGCCTATTTTTCCATAGTTGGGAACGCCCCCATCCGTCCTTTATAATCCCGGAAAACCCGCTATGCTGCAGGCCACTGAAGAAGAAACAGTACGTTTCGAAACGCGTATGGTTCCCCTTGCAGCAGCACACGGACTACCAATCCTCCAATAAGGACCGGACACCGACCCCTGAAGCCAAGGATCCAACCGAGATAGAATTACCCTACTATCTCCATACAGACTGGAACTGAATTTTCGCGCCTTTTTTTCAAACCACTCATCTCCCGCCCTCGTGGGACGCCACGAGCGGACTCGGTGAGTATAGAGATGCTTTTTTCACCCACCTCCTGCGCAACGGAACCGCGCAACCACGGCAATGTTTTCAACATAACGGGTAAGGCCTCTTTCACACTTGCGTTGTCCGGATCCGTTGTGTACTCCACTTGCCGGAATTACGCGCCGGATCCGGAAAAACGCAAGTGAATTGAAAGCATTTGAAGACGGATCCGTCTTCAAAATGCTTTCAGTGTTACTATGGCAGCCAGGACGCTATTAAAGTCCTGGCTGCCACAGTAGGAGCGGGGAGCGGGGGAGCGATCAAGTGATCCATGCGCTTGGGGCGCCCTGACGTCACCCTGGAGCGCCCTGGGAGCCGCACGGGCAGTAAGTAATGCTCCCCCGCTCCCCACTACACTTTACCATGGCTGCCAGGACTTTAGCGTCCCGGCAGCCATGGTAACCATTCAGAAAAAGCTAAACGTCGGATCCGGCAATGCACCGAAACGACGTTTAGCTTAAGGCCGGATCCGGATCAATGCCTTTCAATGGGCATTCATTCCGGATCCGGCCTTGCGGCAAGTCTTCAGGATTTTTGGCCGGAGCAAAAAGCGCTGCATGCTGCGGTATTTTCTCCGGCCAAAAAACGTTCCGTTCCGGAACTGAAGACATCCTGATGCATCCTGAACGGATTTCTCTCCATTCAGAATGCATTACGATAAATATGATCAGGATTCTTCCGGCATAGAGCCCCGACGACCGAACTCTATGCCGGAAGACAAGAACGCAGGTGTGAAAGAGCCCTAAGGCTACAATGTGTTTCTCTATGTAACTGATGCTATTACATCGTTGCAAACACTACACCAAATGTTACTTAATATCATGACTGCACAAAGAAGGATCCGCAGTGTCTAACAGTAAGCTCACAGTGCAAAGAATACGATCCCTGGACTCACACTGCAGCCACATACTTACCCAGAAGCAGGAGGACTATTTGCCAAACATCAGATACAACTTCCAAGCAAATAAACAGGAGGGAATGAAAATACTGATGCACGCACCGACTTCCTACTCAGAGATAGGACTTTTCAGAGACACTTGGATTAACCAATTCTGGATCCAACCTTGAACATTATATTTACCACTCATGAATATATCTTTATACTTTTTGTTCATTACTCATAATTTTATTTTTATTTTTATCCTTATTGTTCTACATCCATTCCCTATTTTTTATATATCCTGAATAATATTTTTATATTTTATCATAATAAATATCTATTTTAAGTATACTGTCATACATTGGTCTTTATTCACACCTATTCTGTATTTACCCATATTGTACAAATACCAGACCCCCGGTAAACTGAGTGCCCTCCACTTTGACCTTACTCCATAAGAGAGTGAGGATATAAGACTTATGCGAAGATGTTTGCAAACAGAATGAAGTAAGTGATTGATAGAGCGATAGCGGAAGGGCAGTGCTGTGCGACACCAGGAAGGAGGATTCATGGGAATCTGTGTCTGCTGAGGGATTGTTTGTGGGACTCTATGGAGAGGAAGAAGAAGGTGTTTTTGTTAAGTTTGGATTTTGACAAAGCATCTGATAGGTTGGCTCATAAGTTTGTGTATAGAATGTTGTTAGGAATGGGATTTCCAGTGTGGAGAGTGAGAAGTATGTATGATGGAGTTTAGTCCAGTGCTGTTGGTTGTAGGTAGAAGGGTGAATGTGCTTTCAGGGCTGAGGCGCGGTGCCCATTGTCACCCATTGTATCCATATCTGCGATTGAACTATTCTTGTGTTTGTTAAGGAAAGATAAGGTGATTCGTGGAGTGCAAATACCAGGAGGTGGTGGGAGCGAATGGAAGGCGAGAGGTTATATGGATGATGTGTGTGATGTGATTCCGGGTGCTCAGTAGGACGGGGGAAATTGTTAGTGTCTATATTTTGTGGAGCGTCTGCTTTTCGTGTGAATTGGAATAAGAGTGAATGTAAAGCTTTTGGAGGAGTGCTGGGGAGGGATGTGGGAGTTAGCGTGATGGAAGGTCCGAGTAAGGTTTTAGGTGAGAAATATGATGAGAAATTCGAAGGGAAGGATAGTTGGGAAGAGGTTAAGGTGAGAGGTAAAAATAAGTAACATTTTTGGCGGATGAGGGATTTGTCCTTTTTTGGTAAAATAATGGTGATTAAAAGTGTTATCTTGCCTGACGAGGAGAAGGATTCATCCATCTCCAAAAAACTAAACAAAGATATTGCCTCGTCAGTCTCTAGGAGGGATAGAAGAAGTAATGACGGTGGAGCCCACTCCATTCACGCTGGCATCCATTGTGGCTATGTTTCATTTTGTTTAGTTAAATTTTGTATATAGTTGTATATACAGTATTGGTAGTGTAGTTCTTGGTATGAATGTGGCTAGGCTTGGTCAGGTTTTGGTTGGATTATGTATTTAGAGAATTTTTATTGTTGTGGAATTATAATTATATGTTATTTTTTACATTTTTATAATAAAAAGAGTTCCTATCCTGTATGATACTGTCTGCTGAGCTGTGTATCTAATCCTATCCTGTGTGATACTGTCTGCTGAGCTGTGTATCTAATGCTATTATGTGTGATACTGTCTGCTGAGCTGTGTATCTAATCCTGTCCTGTGTGATACTGTCTGCTGAGCTGTGTATCTAATCCTATCCTGTGTGATACTGTCTGCTGAGCTGTGTATCTAATCCTATCCTGTGTGATACTGTCTGCTGAGCTGTGTATCTAATGCTATTATGTGTGATACTGTCTGCTGAGCTGTGTATCTAATCCTGTCCTGTGTGATACTGTCTGCTGAGCTGTGTATCTAATCCTATCCTGTGTGATACTGTCTGCTGAGCTGTGTATCTAATCCTATCCTGTGTGATACTGTCTGCTGAGCTGTGTATCTAATCCTCTCCTGTGTGATACTGTCTGCTGAGCTGTGTATCTAATCCTGTCCTGTGTGATACTGTCTGCTGAGCTGTGTATCTAATCCTATCATGTGTGATACTGTCTGCTGAACTGTGTATCTAATCCTATCCTGTGTGATACTGTCTGCTGAGCTGTGTATCTAATCCTATCATGTGTGATACTGTCTGCTGAGCTGTGTATCTAATCCTATCATGTGTGATACTGTCTGCTGAGCTGTGTATCTAATCCTATCCTGTGTGATACTGTCTGCTGAGCTGTGTATCTAATCCTATCCTGTGTGATACTGTCTGCTGAGCTGTGTATCTAATCCTATCATGTGTGATACTGTCTGCTGAGCTGTGTATCTAATCCTGTCCTGTGTGATACTGTCTGCTGAGCTGTGTATCTAATCCCATCATGTGTGATACTGTCTGCTGAACTGTGTATCTAATCTCATCATGTGTGATACTGTCTGCTGAGCTGTGTATCTAATCCCATCATGTGTGATACTGTCTGCTGAGCTGTGTATCTAATCCCATCATGTGTGATACTGTCTGCTGAGCTGTGTATCTAATCCTATCCTGTGTGATACTGTCTGCTGAGCTGTGTATCTAATCCTATCCTGTGTGATACTGTCTGCTGAGCTGTGTATCTAATCCTATCCTGTGTGATACTGTCTGCTGAGCTGTGTATCTAATCCAACCCTGTGTGATACTGTCTGCTGAGCTGTGTATCTAATCCTATCCCGTGTGATACTGTCTGCTGAGCTGTGTATCTAATCCTGTCCTGTGTGATACTGCCTGCTGAGCTGTGTATCTAATCCTCTCCTGTGTGATACTGTCTGCTGAGCTGTGTATCTAATCCTATCCTGTGTGATACTGTCTGCTGAGCTGTGTATCTGAGCCTATCATGTGTGATACTGTCTGCTGAGCTGTGTATCTAATCCTCTCCTGTGTGATACTGTCTGCTGAGCTGTGTATCTAATCCTATCCTGTGTGATACTGTCTGCTGAGCTGTGTATCTAATCCTATCCTGTGTGATACTGCCTGCTGAGCTGTGTATCTAGGCCTATCATGTGTGATACTGTCTGCTGAGCTGTGTATCTAATCCTATCCTGTGTGATACTGTCTGCTGAGCTGTGTATCTAATCCTATCCTGTGTGATACTGTCTGCTGAGCTGTGTATCTAATCCTATCCTGTGTGATACTGTCTGCTGAGCTATGTATCTAATCCTATCCTGTGTGATACTGTCTGCTGAGCTGTGTATCTAATCCTATCCTGTGTGATACTGACTGCTGAGCTGTGTATCTAATCCTGTCCTGTGTGATACTGTCTGCTGAGCCGTGTATCTAATCCTATCCTGTGTGATACTGCCTGCTGAGCTGTGTATCTAATCCTATCCTGTGTGATACTGTCTGCTGAGCTGTGTATCTAATCCTATCCTGTGTGATACTGTCTGCTGAGCTATGTATCTAATCCTATCCTGTGTGATACTGTCTGCTGAGCTGTGTATCTAATCCTATCCTGTGTGATACTGTCTGCTGAGCTGTGTATCTAATCCCATCATGTGTGATACTGTCTGCTGAGCTGTGTATCTAATCCTATCCTGTGTGATACTGTCTGCTGAGCTGTGTATCTAATCCTATCCTGTGTGATACTGTCTGCTGAGCTGTGTATCTAATCCTATCCTGTGTGATACTGTCTGCTGAGCTGTGTATCTTATCCGGTATACAGTCCACACAGCACTACACCCCCCATCATTCTAGCAGTGCACCCATCCTGCAGGGTCTTACCTGTGGCGGCACAGAGGGCGATCACCAGGAGGAGGCTCGTGTACGCTGCCATTGTGAGCGGAGTGATGTCTGACCGGCAGCCTCCTCCTCTATATATACAGGACTTTGTGTATGTAGAAAAAGGTTTCCATGAAAACTCCTTAATTACACCCTTCTTCGAAAGTAAAGCTGTGTATTCTAACAACTTCTGCATGTCCGGACAATACACATCAATCACCCATTATATGACCTGCAACCAACAACACCCGAGTCACTCCTAACCCATGACTACAATATCAAACATATTGAAATAATGAAATAATATTGAACTATGTTATCAGCAATAATAATGCCGTGATGATCTGACCAGGTGTATGTCAAATATACAAATGGCGGTATAACCACCTTAACCTATTACAGATATCCTACACCATTGTGATTTATATGACCTGCAACTGAATAATCAAAGGACGGCGAAACTTTTATTTATTTAATTTTACTCTTTTTCTTTGGACATATGTATGTACATTATGAAGCTATTCCTATAATCAATGATGTAAATTGACTGGAAACTAATTGTTACTGAAATTGTCTTATTGTAATTCCCATAGTGCCTGACGAAGGCCAGATACGGCCGAAAACGTTTGCACGCACAATAATTAAATCTTCTGCCGCATATCTATTTGGAAATAAATATTCCTGAAATAAACCATTGCTGTGATCTATATTTTTGATGACTACGGGGTTGGGAACCCTATCCACAGCAGCACAAGCAGAATAGCCACAAAGTTTGGTACAAAAAATACAATATCAAACATACCACACAGGAAAGTATGGAGGGTACAGGGCCGTATATAACATCCCAGAGTAACAGGACTGTATATAACACCCCAGAATAACAGGACTGTATATAACACCCCAGAATAACAGGACTGTATATAACACCCCCAGAATAACAGGACTGTATATAACACCCCAGAATAACAGGACTTTATATAACACCCCAGAATAACAGGACTGTATATAACACCCCCAGAATAACAGGACTGTATATAACACCCCCAGAATAACAGGACTGTATATAACACCCCCAGAATAACAGGACTGTATATAACACCCCAGAATAACAGGACTGTATATAACACCCCAGAATAACAGGACTGTATATAACACCCCAGAGAGACAGGACTGTATATAACACCCCAGAGAGACAGGACTGTATATAACACCCCAGAGAGACAGGACTGTATATAACACCCCAGAGAGACAGGACTGTATATAACACCCCAGAATAACAGGACTGTATATAACACCCCAGAATAACAGGACTGTCTATAACTATCACGGTCGGCGTGACTATCACATACGTGACACAGAGGGAGGGAAAGAGGAAGGCCCTGCCCAAGTGAGAGGGAAGGTGGTGACCCCTGACTCACCTTGAGGCTGGCACCTGGCTGCCCTGACGTCCCTAGACGGGTTCCTCACCCGTACACCGATCACGTGCCTAAAACCCTGGCTTTCCCTAAGATGAGCCCTAGATAGTGAACAGGGCGGTGGGAACACTAGTCTGCACCACTAGCTCTAAAGGAAAACACCAAGGGGAGGACAGACAATACAGACTCAACATATAATCCCAGGTGGGCGACAACAGGAGACAACAAAAAGCCCAACAGGGATCCGGAGGGTAGCACTCTGGAACAACAACCAGGATTCACAGCTCCAGTGGGTCAGTATAGAAGTCCAGGCAGGAAGCTCTATATCTGGCAACTAGAGAAGTGTGAGAGGAGAATATAAGGAGGTTGGGAGTGGCAGACAAGAAACAGCTGAGGAGGAGAAGCTACGGATCCCTGAGTGAGACAAAAAGGATTGCAAGGCAAACACAGAAAACAATCACTAAGAAACAACGTGATCTTTAGACATAGAGCGCGCAGCCACCCGCTGCGACTTCCTGACCCCGGGTATAGCGGAGTCAGACGTGGCTCTTGACACCCTCGTGACAATAACACCCCAGAATAATAGGACTGTATATAACACCCCAGAGAGACAGGACTGTATATAACACCCCAGAATAACAGGACTGTATATAACACCCCAGAATAACAGGACTGTATATAACACCCCAGAATAACAGGACTGTATATAACACCCCAGAGTAACAGGACTGTATATAACACCCCAGAATAACAGGACTGTATATAACATCCCAGAATAACAGGACTGTATATAACATCCAAGAGTAACAGGACTGTATATAACACCCCCAGAATAACAGGACTGTATATAACACCCCCAGAATAACAGGACTGTATATAACACCCCAGAATAACAGGACTGTATATAACACCCCAGAATAACAGGACTGTATATAACACCCCAGAATAACAGGACTGTATATAACACCCCCAGAATAACAGGACTGTATATAACACCCCCAGAATAACAGGACGGTATATAACACCCCAGAATAACAGGACTGTATATAACACCCCAGAATAACAGGACTGTATATAACACCCCCAGAATAACAGGACTGTATATAACACCCAGAATAACAGGACTGTATATAACACCCCAGAATAACAGGACTGTATATAACACCCCAGAGTAACAGGACTGTATATAACACCCCAGAATAACAGGACTGTATATAACATCCCAGAATAACAGGACTGTATATAACATCCAAGAGTAACAGGACTGTATATAACACCCCAGAATAACAGGACTGTATATAACACCCCAGAATAACAGGACTGTATATAACACCCCCAGAATAACAGGACTGTATATAACATCCAAGAGTAACAGGACTGTATATAACACCCCAGAATAACAGGACTGTATATAACACCCCAGAAATGTAACAGACAAATTAGTGAAATAAAACAAAATATGTACAAAAAAAAAAAAAACTTGATTTATGAGGTGGAGGTCCATATGGAGTAGGAATTTGAGGAGGTGGTGGACGTACTGGTCTAGGTGGAAGCAGCGATGGAGGAGGACGAGGTAGCCAACACTGGTTTTTGGTTTTAATTTTAATTTTATTTTTTTGGTACACTCCAAAAGAGTGTGAAATATCCAAAATACAAGAATAAGCAATTACGCTGCAGTATAACAATGGCTGGTTAGTGCCGGTATACATGTCTATTCTGCACAAGGTATGGACAAGTCCTGTGGGATCCATGCCTGGTTCATTTTATTGAACGTGAGCTTGTCCACATTGGCTGTGGACAGGCGGCTGCACTTGTCTGTGATGACGCCCCCTGCCGTGCTAAACAAACGTTCAGATAATACACTGGCTGCAGGGCAGGCCAGCACCTCCAAGGCGTAAAGGGCAAGCTCAGGCCAGGTGCCCAATTTGGAGACCCAGAAGTTGAAGGTCGCAGACCCGTCATTCAGTACGTGTAGGTGTGTGCACACATACTGCTCCACCATGTTGGTGAAATGCTGCCTCCTGCTAAGACGTTCCATATCAGCTGGTGGTGCTGGTTGTTGTGGCGTGCTGACAAAGCTTTTCCACATGTCGGCCATGCTAACCCTGCCTTCTGAGGTGCTGGTGGTGCCCCAGCTGTGTTGGCGACCTCTTCCTCGACCTCTGCCTTCGCCTTGTGCTTTCACTGTGCCCGCGCTGTCAGATGGGAATGCCACCAGCAGCGCGTCGACCAGCGTGCACTTGTACTCGCGCATCTTACGATCACGCTTCAGTGACGGAATTAAGGACGGTACTTTGTCCTTGTAACGGGGATCCAGCAGCGTGGCCACCCAGTAATCAGCACTGGTTAGAATGTGGGCAACTCGGCGGTCGTGGCAGAGACACTGCAGCATGTAATCGCTCATGTGTGCCAGGCTGCCCAGAGGCAACGAAAAGCTGTCCTCTGTGGGAGGTTTATCGTCTGTGCCACGCACCAGTGATGGCCATGAGCTGGTCTGGGTGCCACCCTGCTGTGAACATGGTTCCTCCTCCTCCATATCCTCCTCCATATCCTCCACCTCGTCATCCTCCAGAACTGTGCCCTGGCTGGACAATTGTGTACCTGGCGTTTGTGGGTGCAGTAACCCACCCTCGGAGCCACTTGTGAATGACTGGCTGGAAACCCTATGAAATGATCCCTCTTTCTCCTCCTCATCCTGTGTCACATCCTCTTCCATCATCACCAGCAGCGTTCATTTAAGGAGGCATAGAAGTGGGATAGTAACGCTGAGAACTGGCCATGTTGGGGGAGTACTCGAAACAGCGCAACAAGGAACACAGGTCTCCAATGGAGGTCCAGTCATTGGTGGTGAAGTGGTGCTGTTCCGCAGAGCGACTCACCCGTGCGTGCTGCTGCTGCTCGCACAGTCTGTCCAGCATGTGCAAGGTGGAGTTCCACCTGGTGGGCACGTCGCATATGAGGTGGTGAGCGGCAGGCGAGCAGCAGGGTGAGAACGTCGAAGGTGTGCACAGACGGCCCGCACATATCGGGGTAATTTTTAAAGAACCTTTGCACCACCAAATTCAGCACATGCGCCAGGCAAGGGATGTGCGTCAAACCGGCTAGTCCCAGAGCTTCTACGAGATTTAGCCCATTATCGCACACCACCAGGCCGGGCTTGAGGCTCACTGGCACCAACCACTCATCGGTCTGTTGTTCCAGGCCCGTCCACAGCTCCTGCGCGGTGTGGGGTTTGTCCCCCAAACAGATAAGTTTACCCCTGGCTGTGCTGAAGTTGGTGGTGAAGGTGTTACACTGACCAGATGAGGAGCTGGTAGAGGATGAGGAAGCGGAGTAGGAGGAGGAAGCAACAGGAGCCAAACTGAAGCGCCCTGCAATCCTCAGTGGTGGAAGGACATGCGTCAAACTGCTATCCGCCTCAGGCCCAGCCGCCACTGCAGTTACCCAGTGTGCTGTTAGGGAGATATAATGTCCCTGGCCGTGCTTACTGGTCCACGTATCCGTAGTCAGGTGCACCTTGCCACAGATGGCGTTGCGCAGTGCACACCTGATTTTGTCCCCCACTTGGTTGTGCAGGGAAGGGATGGCTCGCTTGGAAAAATTGTGGTGGCTGGGCATGACGTACTGTGGGACAGCCACCGCCATAAGGCTTTTAAAACTCTCCGTCTCCACCAGATGGAATGACAGCATTTCAAAGGCCAGTAATTTAGAAATGCTGGCATTTAGGACCAGGGATCGCGGGTGGGTAGGGGGGGGGGGGTACTTCCTCTTCCGCTCCAGTGTTTGGGAGATGGAGAGCTGAACACTTCCATGGGACATTGCGGAGATGCTTGGTGACCCAGGTGGTGGTGTTGCTGGCAGATCCTCTATTTGCGGGGTGGCAGGTGGCACCGTCACTCCAGAGGGGGATGAAGAGACTGAGACTGCAGCAGAAGAAGAAGCAGAAGGAGCCAGAGACCTTTCTTGGTTTTTGAGGTGTCTACTCCACTGCAGCTCGTGCTTTGCACTTAAATGCCTGGTCATGCAGGTTGTGCTCAGGTTGAGAACGTTTATGCCTCGCTTCAGGCTCTGGTTGCACAGCATGCAAACCACTCGTGTCTTGTCGTCAGCACATTGTCTGGAGAACTGCCATGCCAGGGAACTCCTTGGAGCTGGCTTTCGTGTGCTCGGTCCCTTGCTGCGATGGGCAGTAGCAGGCGTACTGTATAGGGAACGGCCGCTTCGCTTTTGCACCCTGCTCCCTCTTCTGCTGTGCTGGTGGCTGGTGGCAACTCCGAACTACATAGGTCACTCGCATGACCTTGATTCCATGTGGGGTCGAGGGCCTCATCGTCCTCCACATCATCTTCCACCCAGTCTTCACCCCTGCCCTCCTTGTCGTTCTGCACACTTTCAAAATCCCCAGCAGTTGGCACCTGTGTTTCGTCATCATCCGAGACATGCTGCGGTGGTCCTCCCATGTACTCATCTTGAAAGATAAGTGGTTGGGCATCGGTGCACTCAATCTCTTCCACTTCTGGCGCAGGGCTAGGTGGATGGCCCTGGGAAACCCTGCTAACAGAGTCATCAAAAAGCAGAAGAGACTGCCGCATGACTTGGGGCTCAGACTGCTTGGCTGATTTGCAAGGGGGTGAGGTGAAAGACTGATGGACATCGGCTGCAGGTGCCATCTGTGGTCTTTCAGCAGGAGACTGGGTGGGAGACAATGTGAAGGAACTGGATCCACTGTCAGCAACCCAATCTACTATCGCCTGTACTTGTTCAGGCCTCACCATTCGTAGAGCTGCATTAGACCCGACCAAATACCGCTGCAGGTTCTGTCGCCTACTCGCACCTGAGGATGGGGTTTCACTTGTGCGTGTAGCTGGCACAGATCGACCATGTCCTCTCCCTGCAACAGGAGCTCCACCAGCAGCACCACGACCGGGCCACGACCCTTATTTGACGCTCTCGTCATATTTCTCGAATTTAGGATCTTGCCCCAAATGTGTGTTTTTTTAATAGCAGAATAGAACAGCAGTATGTAAAGGGTGTATCTCACACATACAGATGCAGACCAGGCCGCATTTAAGATTTTTGCCCAAAATGGGTGTTTTTCTAATAGCAGAATAAAACCACACTATCTAAAGGGTGTATCCCACAATGACATCTGTTTCAAAGGCTGAAAAATTTAGTTTTTTGCCCTAAATGGGTGTTTTTTTAAATAGAATAGAACCACAGTTTGTAAATGGTGTATCTCACACGTACAGATGTATACTAGGCCGCAAGTTAAGATTTTTGCCCAAAATGGGTGTTTTTCTTATAGCACAATAGAACCACAGTATCTAAAGGGTATATCTCAGACGTACAGATGCAGACCAGGCCGCAATTTAAGATTTTTGCCCAAAATAGGTGTTTTTATAATAGCAGAATAGAACCACAGTATGTAAAGGGTGTATCTCACAAGTACAGATGTAGACTAGGCCGCAATTTACGATTTTTGCCCAAAATGGGTGTTTTTCTAATAGCAGAATAAAACCACAGTATCTAAAGGTGTATCTCACACGTACAGATGCAGACTAGGCACAATTTAGGATTTTTGCCCAAAATTGGTGTTTTTCTAATAGCAGAATAAAACCACAGTATCTAAAGGGTGTATCTCACACATACAGATGCAGACCAGGCCGCAATTCAATATTTTTGCCCAAAATGGGTGTTTTTCTAATAGCAGAATAGAACAACACTATCTAAAGGGTGTATCCCACAATGACATCTGCAGCAAAGGCTGGAAAATTTATTTTTTTGCCCAAAATGGGTGTTTTTCTAATAGCAGAATAGAACCACAGTATGTAAAGGGTGTATCTCACACATACAGATGCAGACCAGGCCGCAATTTAAGATTTTTGCCCAAAATGGGTGTTTTTCTAATAGCAGAAAAAAAACATACTATCTAAAGGGTGTATCCCACAATGACATCTGTTTCAAAGGCTGAAAAATTTAGTTTTTTGCCCTAAATGGGTGTTTTTTTTTATAGAATAGAACCACAGTTTGTAAATGGTGTATCTCACACGTACAGATGTATACTAGGCCGCAAGTTAAGATTTTTGCCCAAAATGGGTGTTTTTCTTATAGCACAATAGAACCACAGTATCTAAAGGGTGTATCTCACACGTACAAATGCAGACCAGGCCGCAATTTAAGATTTTTGCCCAAAATAGGTGTTTTTCTAATAGCAGAATAGAACCACAGTATGTAAAGGGTGTATCTCACACGTACAGATGTAGACTAGGCCGCAATTTACGATTTTTGCCCAAAATGGGTGTTTTTCTAATAGCAGAATAAAACCACAGTATCTAAAGGTGTATCTCACACGTACAGATGCAGACTAGGCACAATTTAAGATTTTTGCCCAAAATTGGTGTTTTTCTAATAGCAGAATAGAACCACAGTATCTAAAGGGTGTATCTCACACATACAGATGCAGACCAGGCCGCAATTCAATATTTTTGCCCAAAATGGGTGTTTTTCTAATAGCAGAATAGAACCACACTATCTAAAGGGTGTATCCCACAATGACATATGCAGCAAAATTTAGTTTTTTGCCCTAAATGGGTGTTTTTTTTAATAGCAGAATAGAACAACAGTATGTAAAGGGTGTATCTCACACATACAGGTGCAGACTAGGCCGCAATTTAAGATTTTTTCACAAAATGGGTGTTTTTCTAATAGCAGAATAAAACCACACTATCTAAAGGGTGTATTTCACACGTACAGATGCAGACTAGGCCAAAATTTAAGATTTTTGCCCAAAATGGGTGTTTTTCTAATAGCAGAATAGAACAACACTATCTAAAGGGTGTATCTCACAATCACAGATGCAGCAAAGGCTGCAATATTAAGTACTTTGCCCAAAAAGGGTGTTTTTTTAAACCCAGAAAATTATAGCTGTATTTCTTGCTTAAATTGCACACTGACTAATGCGGCAGAGGCCCCAGATGGAGGGTATTGCCAAAAATGGGTGTTTTTTTAAAGCTAGAAAATTATTGAAGTATTTTAAGCTTGTTTTTAACAATAACAGATGCAGCAAGGGCTGTAAATGTAATATTTTGCCCAAAAAGGATGTTTTTTTAAAACCCTGAAAATTATAGCTGTATTTCTAGCTTAAATTGCACACTGACTAATGCTGCAAAGGCACCAGAAGTAGGATATTGCCCAAAAATTTTGTTTTTTTTTAAATCAGATTATTATTGCAGTATTTCAAGCTTGGATTTGAATGTCACAAAAGCACATATGCTGTGCTGGTGCACTGAGCTTGCATAAAATGGCTGCCGCCGCCGTCCACCTAGCAGACTGATACAAGTTATTTTTTTGTGTCACCGGGGTCAGGGCAGGGTAAAAATATTGTGCACTGCACCCACACAACTAAATCTATGTAGATTGCTGAGTTCAATTTGAGTTCTGATAACAGATTCTGTCCTATTCTCTCCCTCACAGCAGCCGCATCCTCTCCCTACACTAAGCACAGCAGAGTGACGGGCGGCGCTACATGACTGCAGCTTATATAGAGGCTGGGTCACATGCTTCACTGGCCAATCACAGCCATGCCATTAGTAGGCTGTGATGGCTTCTAAGGGCACACAGTTAAACACTTGTTGATTGGCTGCTCTTCAGCCTTTCAAAAAGCGCTAAGAAATTGCCGAACACCGAACCCGAAGTTAAACAGAAATGTTCGGGTTCGGGTCCGGGGTCCAAAAATCCTAACGTTCGGTACGAACCCGAACTTTACAGTTCGGTTTCGCTCAACCCTATATATTAGGCCCAGATTATTGGAATCTGCAATACAGACACAGTTTTCTGATGTAGTACAGTATTGGTTACAAAACACCACAGAATATGGACACTATATTAGGCCCAGATTTTTGGAATTTGCAATACAGACACAGTTTTCTGATGCAGGACAGTATATGTCACAGAAACCCACAGAATATGGACATATATTAGGCCCAGATTAGTTAAATTTGCCCTAAAGAAACAGTTTACGGAGGGTGACCCTGTTAAAGATTTGTGTCGCGGGCCTGTATGTGAGCTGACCCAGAAAAAAGATTTGAGTTGTGGGCCTGCAGCTAAGTTGACCCTGTAAAAGATTTGAGTTGCGGGCCTGCAGGTGAGCTGACCCAGTAAAGGATTTTAGGTGCGGGCCTGCTGGTGAGCAAAGGTGGAACCGACAAACCCAACTTGATTTTGATGGCTGCATTAATCTGCAGGTGACCATCATACAGCTCTACAGATTTGTTTTCACCTGCATCTTTCTCAACAATCTGTGGCCTCAGTCTTTTATCCAGACTCAGTCATTGTGCCACTATGTGGCCTCCTCATGCTGCCATCTCCACACCATGTCACCTTGCCACTCATTGTTATCACCATGCTGCTGCTGATGCTGCCTAAAAGGCCTTAAACTGATCACTAGGCCTACAATTTAATTAATATTTTGGAATCGATAAACCCAACTTGCTTTTGTGGGCTGCATCAGTGGCATAGCTAGAAATGAGTGGGCCCCACAGCAAATTTTTGAATGGTGCTCATCTTACAGAATTTTTTTTGTGACTCCTTTCCTTTCATGCCGCCCCATTCCTGTGGCTAGTAAAGATCGCTCTCCCAGACCAGGGCCGGCAGCTGTTCCATCCGTTTTATACACTGTTTATACGGTCACTGTATATAATTTCATTGTGTAATACTGTTGAGGGGGCACTGACCAAATCCTTTAGTCCTCCGGGATGGGCCCCTTCTGGGTCAGGGCCTCAAAGCTGCAGCTTCCCCTGCTTCCCCTATAGCTACGCCCCTGGTCTGCATTAATCTGCAGGTGACCATGATACAGCTCCACAGATTCTTTCCATCTGCATCTTTCTAAACAATCTGTGGCCTTAGTCTTTTATCCAGACTCAGTTATTGTGCCACTATGTGGCCTCTTCATGCTGCCATCTCCACAACATGTCACCTTGCCACTCATTTTTATCACCATGCTGCTGCTGATGCAGCTTGAAAGGCCTTAAAGTGATCACCAGGCCCACAATCTAATTAATGTTTTACGCACAAAACCAAAGTAAAAAATCGATTTTATAGAAAAATTGATTGAAAACATTCTTTCCTGTATATTTACTTGTATATAAAGTGCAAGTGCTGCCAAAAATTACAAGGAAGAGGCACTCCGATACAACCTGTATATCACATAAAGGAGGGCCTCATTTACATTGAGTTGCGGGCCTGCAGGTGAGCTGACCCTGTAAAAGATTTGAGTTACGGGCCTTCAGGTGAGCTGACCCTGTCAAAGATTTGAGTTGTGGGCCTGCAGGTGAGCTGACCCTGTAAAAGATTTTAGGTTTGGGCCTGCAGGTGAGCTGACCCTGTAAAAGATTTGAGTTGCGGGCCTGCTGGTGAGCGGAGCCTGTAAAAAATTAGATGTGAGGGCCTGCTGTTGAGCGGACCCTCTAAAAAATAATATTCAAAGGTCATATATGCAAGGTCATTATATGTGACGAATAAGCAATGTATGTTGATATGACGGAAGAGGAGGATGAGAAAAGGAAGATTCAACCATATACCCTTGTTTGTGGTGGAAGGGGTGCATAGGAACACAGTCTATTAACTACATTATGTTCAGCCGCTTTCCTCTGGTGGAGTCGAGAAGTCATGGACAATCCAGGCTTTGTTAACTTTTATATGAGTCAACCTGTCAGCATTTTCAGTGCTGACAGGCGGATACGCTTATCTGTTATAATTAGAGTTGAGCGAACACCTGAATGTTCGGGTTCGAGAAGTTCGGCCAAACTTCCCGAAAATGTTCGGGTTCGGGATCCGAACCCGATCCGAACTTCGTCCCGAACCCGAACCCCATTGAAGTCAATGGGGAACCGAACTTTTCGGCACTAAAAAGGCTGTAAAACAGCCCAGGAAAGGGCTAGAGGGCTGCAAAAGGCAGCAACATGTAGGTAAATCCCCTGCAAACAAATGTGGATAGGGAAATGAATTAAAATAAAAATTAAATAAATAAAAATTAACCAAAATCAATTGGAGAGAGGTCCCATAGCAGAGAATCTGGCTTCCCGTCACCCACCACTGGAACAGTCCATTCTCAGATATTTAGGCCCCGGAACCCAGGCAGAGGAGAGAGGTCCCGTAACAGAGAATCTGGCTTCATGTCAGCAGAGAATCAGTCTTCATGTCATAGCAGAGAATCAGGCTTCACGTCACCCAACACTGCAACAGTCCATTGTCATAAATTTAGGCCAAGCACCCAGGCAGAGGAGAGAGGTCCCGTAACAGACAATCTGGCTTCATGTCAGCAGAGAATCAGTCTTCATATCATAGCAGAGAATCAGGCTTCACGTCACCCACCACTGTAAGAGTCCATTTTCATAAATTTAGGCCCAGCACCCAGGCAGAGGAGAGAGGTCCCGTAACAGAGGATCTGGCTTCATGTCAGCAGAGAATCAGTCTGCATGTCATAGCAGAGAATCAGGCTTCACGTCAGCCACCACTGCAACAGTCCATTGGCATATATTTAGGCCCAGCACCCAGGCAGAGGAGAGAGGTCCCGTAACAGACAATCTGGCTTCATGTCAGCAGAGAATCAGTCTTCATGTCATAGCAGAGAATCAGGCTTCACGTCAGCCACCACTGTAACAGTCCATTTTCATAAATTTAGGCCCAGCACCCAGGCAGAGGAGAGAGGTCCCGTAACAGAGGATCTGGCTTCATGTCAGCAGAGAATCAGTCTGCATGTCATAGCAGAGAATCAGGCTTCACGTCACCCAACATTGGAACAGTCCATTGGCATATATTTAGGCCCCGGCACCCAGACAGAGGAGAGGTTCATTCAACTTTGGGTAGCCTCGCAATATAATGGTAAAATGAAAATAAAAATAGGATTGAATGAGGAAGTGCCCTGGAGTCCAATAATATATGGTTAAGGGGAGGTAGTTAATGTCTAATCTGGACAAGGGACGGACAGGTCCTGTGGTATCCATGCCTGGTTCATTTTTATGAACGTCAGCTTGTCCACATTGGCTGTAGACAGGCGGCTGCGTTTGTCTGTAATGACGCCCCCTGCCGTGCTGAATACACGTTCAGACAAAACGCTGGCCGCCGGGCAGGCCAGCACCTCCAAGGCATAAAAGGCTAGCTCTGGCCACGTGGACAATTTAGAGACCCAGAAGTTGAATGGGGCTGAACCATCAGTCAGTACGTGGAGGGGTGTGCACATGTACTGTTCCACCATGTTAGTGAAATGTTGCCTCCTGCTAACACGTTTCGTATCAGGTGGTGGTGCAGTTAGCTGTGGCGTGTTGACAAAAGTTTTCCACATCTCTGCCATGCTAACCCTGCCCTCAGAGGAGCTGGCCGTGACACAGCTGCCTTGGCGACCTCTTGCTCCTCCTCTGCCTTGGCCTTGGGCTTCCACTTGTTCCCCTGTGACATTTGGGAATGCTCTCAGTAGCGCGTCTACCAACGTGCGCTTGTACTCGCGCATCTTCCTATCACGCTCCAGTGCAGGAAGTAAGATGGGCACATTGTCTTTGTAGCGTGGATCCAGCAGGGTGGCAACCCAGTAGTCCGCACACGTTAAAATGTGGGCAACTCTGCTGTCGTTGCGCAGGCACTGCAGCATGTAGTCGCTCATGTGTGCCAGGCTGCCCAGGGGTAAGGACAAGCTGTCCTCTGTGGGAGGCGTATCGTCATCATCCTGCCTTTCCCCCCAGCCACGCACCAGTGATGGACCCGAGCTGCGTTGGGTGCCACCCCGCTGTGACCATGCTTCATCCTCATCCTCCTCCACCTCCTCCTCATCCTCGTCCTCCTCGTCCTCCAGTAGTGGGCCCTGGCTGGCCACATTTGTACCTGGCCTCTGCTGTTGCCAAAAACCTCCCTCTGAGTCACTTTAAAGAGACTGGCCTGAAAGTGCTAAAAATGACCCCTCTTCCTCCTCCTCCTCCTCCTCCTCCTGGGCCACCTCCTCTTCCATCATCGCCCCCAGGTTTTAAGTGTTTAAAACCCCCTAAGTGTTTTCTCAAGGAGACATAGAAGTGGTATTGTAACGCTGATAACGGCGTCATCGCCACTGGCCATGTTGGTGGAGTACTCGAAACAGCGCAACAGGGCACACAGGTCTCGCATGGAGGCCCAGTCATTGGTGGTGAAGTGGTGCTGTTCTGTAGTGCGACTGACCCGTGCGTGCTGCAGCTGAAACTCCACTATGGCCTGCTGCTGCTCGCACAGTCTGTCCAGCATGTGCAAGGTGGAGTTCCACCTGGTGGGCACGTCGCATATGAGGCGGTGAGCGGGAAGGCCGAAGTTACGCTGTAGCGCAGACAGGCGAGCAGCAGCAGGATGTGAACGCCGGAAGCGCGAACAGACGGCCCACACTTTATGCAGCAGCTCTGACATGTCGGGGTAGTTGTGAATGAACTTCTGCACCACCAAATTCAGCACATGCGCCAAGCAAGGGATGTGCGTCAAATTGGCTAGTCCCAGAGCTGCAACGAGATTTCGCCCATTATCACACACCACCAGGCCGGGCTTGAGGCTCACCGGCAGCAACCACTCGTCGGTCTGTTGTTCTATACCCCGCCACAACACCTGTGCGGTGTGGGGCCTGTCCCCCAAACATATGAGTTTCAGAATGGCCTGCTGACGTTTACCCCGGGCTGTGCTGAAGTTGGTGGTGAAGGTGTGTGGCTGACTGGATGAGCAGGTGGAAGAAGAGGAGGAGGAAGCCGAGTAGGAGGAGGAGGCAACAGGAGGCAAAGAATGTTGCCCTGCGATCCTTGGCGGCGGAAGGACGTGCGCCAAACAGCTCTCCGCCTGGGGCCCAGCTGCCACTACATTTACCCAGTGTGCAGTTAGGGAGATATAGCGTCCCTGGCCGTGCTTACTGGTCCACGTATCTGTGGTTAGGTGGACCTTGCCACAGATGGCGTTGCGCAGTGCACACTTGATTTTATCGGATACTTGGTTGTGCAGGGAAGGCACGGCTCTCTTGGAGAAGTAGTACCGGCTAGGAACAACATACTGTGGGACAGCAAGCGACATGAGCTGTTTGAAGCTGTCTGTGTCCACCAGCCTAAATGACAGCATTTCATAGGCCAGTAGTTTAGAAATGCTGGCATTCAGGGCCAGGGATCGAGGGTGGCTAGGTGGGAATTTACGCTTTCTCTCAAATGTTTGTGAGATGGAGAGCTGAACGCTGCCGTGTGACATGGTTGAGACGCTTGGTGACGGAGGTGGTGGTGGTGGTGTTGGTGGTACATCCCCTGTTTGCTGGGCGGCAGGTGCCAACGTTCCTCCAGAGGCGGAGGAAGAGGCCGAGGCGGCAGCAGCAGAAGAGGCCGAGGCGGCAGCAGCAGAAGAGGTAGCAGGGGGAGCCTGAGTGACTTCCTTGGTTTTAAGGTGTTTACTCCACTGCAGTTCATGCTTTGCATGCAGGTGCCTGGTCATGCAGGTTGTGCTCAGGTTCAGAACGTTAATGCCTCGCTTCAGGCTCTGATGGCACAGCGTGCAAACCACTCGGGTCTTGTCGTCAGCACATTGTTTGAAGAAGTGCCATGCCAGGGAACTCCTTGAAGCTGCCTTTGGGGTGCTCGGTCCCAGATGGCGGCGGTCAGTAGCAGGCGGAGTCTCTTGGCGGCGGGTGTTCTGCTTTTGCCCACTGCTCCCTCTTTTGCTACGCTGTTGGCTCGGTCTCACCACTGCCTCTTCCTCCGAACTGTGAAAGTCAGTGGCACGACCTTCATTCCATGTGGGGTCTAGGACCTCATCGTCCCCTGCATCGTCTTCCACCCAGTCTTGATCCCTGACCTCCTGTTCAGTCTGCACACTGCAGAAAGATGCAGCAGTTGGCACCTGTGTTTCGTCATCATCAGAGACGTGCTGTGGTGGTATTCCCATGTCCTCATCATCAGGAAACATAAGTGGTTGTGCGTCAGTGCATTCTATGTCTTTCACCGCTGGGGAAGGGCTAGGTGGATGCCCTTGGGAAACCCTGCCAGCGGAGTCTTCAAACAGCATAAGAGACTGCTGCATAACTTGAGGCTGAGACAGTTTCCCTGGTATGCATGGGGGTGATGTGACAGACTGATGGGGTTGGTTTTCAGGCGCCATCTGTGCGCTTTCTGCAGAAGACTGGGTGGGAGATAATGTGAACGTGCTGGATCCACTGTCGGCCACCCAATTGACTAATGCCTGTACCTGCTCAGGCCTTACCATCCTTAGAACGGCATTGGGCCCCACCAAATATCGCTGTAGATTCTGGCGGCTACTGGGACCTGAGGTAGTTGGTTCACTAGGACGTGTGGCTGTGGCAGAACGTAGCAACTTGGAGAGAGGGTAGAAATAAAGTTGCGGCACTCACCGAAGTGTATAGCGATTTTGTTTATTGTAGCTTCCTCGGCGGGTAGCTGGAGGGATCTAGGGGCGGACACAAAGTTGCGAGCGGCGACGGCCGTTTCGCGCGCTAGAACGCGCTTCCTCAGGCCACTGGTTACGTCATTGCGCATACGTGCGCTTTATGCAGGTGGATAGAGGGACGGCCGACGCCGTCAGCAACTACCTCACTCCCACGGATATGACGTGATTAAAATACATGTAAACAGACAGGTAAGATTATGTTACAAGCATTAAGTGAGGCAAAAACAAAGCAGACAAGGAAAACATATAAAGGAAAAACGGACATTAGCACATACATATGGGGCAAGCGGCAGCATCACATCTATATACGGAAGTTATAGATGGTGAAATAACTGACATGGATAAATAGGCCAAAATTTAAGGGGGGAGAGAGAAAGGGATCCGCTTTTACATGGGAAAGACAAGTCGCAATCAATCACTTCAAATCACAGCGCATAAGGCTTCACAAAAACACAGACATGTCATTTCTATCGTTCATTCCTACCGCATGCATGGCCTCCGTGCGCATGATCCACCTTGCCTCCCTCTGCAGGAGCAGGCGATGCCGGTCACCACCCCGAGGGATGGGACGGACATGCTCTACACCCGCAAAGGAGAGGCAATGCGGATACGCGTCGTGGGCCGTGCGAATATGTTCAATGAGGCGTGGACTGCCTCTGCCTGATCGAATGGAGCCAATATGTTCGCAAATGCGCTCGAATAGGGGGCGAATTGTCTTTCCGATGTAAAAGCGTTTACAGGGACAGAAAACCACATATACTACATAGGACGTACGGCAATTAATAAAATCCCGTACTGTGTGTTGCACACCACCTATTTGTAGATACTTAGTGCAGACATTAAGTGTGCAGAAGGAACAATGGCCACATCTAAAGTTGCCCACCGGTTTTCTCAACCAACTTTCATCTCTAGGTGCGGAAAATACACTCTTGACTCATTTGTCTTTAATTGTGGGGCATCTTTTAAATGTGACCAATGGTCTATTATCAGTGAAGCTGTTCAGAGTAGGGTCTCCCTTGAGTAGGTCCCAGTTACGATTGATGATCTGTCGAACCACTTCAGCAACCGGACTATATTGAAAAGTAAAAGCAAAGCGTGAAGGTTTACCACTATTGCTACATTCAGTGAGCAAAGTATTGCGGTTTAGTGAAAACGCTTTTAAGAGAGCTGCTGAAACTTCTCGCAGTGGATAACCCCTACTAATGAGCCTGGCCCTAAGTTCTCCAGCCTGGCGGTGGAAACCTTCATCCGTATCATTAATCCTGCGCAGTCGGACAAATTGCCCGTATGGAACTGCGCGTTTAACTGAAGATGGGTGGAAGCTGGTCTGGTGGAGGAGCGAGTTGGTCGCTGTCGGCTTTCGGTGGCCACAAGTGTGTACCACTCCATCTTCTACTGTAACATGTACGTCTAGAAAATCCAGAACTTCACCACCAAAATTGATGGTGAACTTCATATTCATACGGTTGCATGTGTTTAAATGATCAACAAATGCACGACACGACCCCTCGCTCCCCGACCAGACCAGAAAAACATCATCCACGTATCTTAGAAATAGGTGAATATGGCTCACATAGGGGTTATCCACAGCGAAAATATAGGTTTCTTCAAATACCGCCAGGTACAGGTTGGCGAATGTGCACGAGACAGGCGTGCCCATAGCCGTACCTAGTACCTGGCGGTACCACTGTCCATCAAATTGGAAGACATTGTTTGACAAAACAAGGTCTAATGCCTTGTGGACAAAATCAATGAATACCGCACTCTTGTTGCTTCTGCTTAGGACTGTATCAACAGCCCGTAACCCAAGGTCATGGGGAATTCTAGTATATAGGCTCTCGACATCCAAGGATACGAGACTGAATTCCTCCCGCCACTCCAAACCTCGGAGTGCCCGGAGGAAGTCTCCCGTATCCTTGAGATATGTCGGAGTGCTCATTAATAATGGTCTGAGGAGCCAATCAATATAGCCGGATAGAGGTTCCAGCACTGAACCGATGCCTGCCACGATGGGGCGTCCCGGAGGTCGGGTAAGGGATTTGTGGATTTTTGGTACGAAGTACCAAGTAGGGATTTTTGGGAAGGCTGGGATGAGTTTATCCCTGATATTTTTGGGTAAAAACCCATTATATATATACTGATCAATAAAGCGACAGAGTTTGGAAGATATTTCAGGTATAGGGTTCCCCCTTAACTTCATATAGACTGTACTATCTCCCAGCTGTCTATTAGCCTCCTCCATATAATACTCCCTAGACATCAGGACCACGTTCCCTCCCTTGTCGGCCGGCTTAATCACCATATTTTTATGCATCCCTAACCACAAGAGAGCCTGAGATTCTTCCACCGTAAGGTTGGAAGGTGCTGCTGGGTACACCAGCGCACGTATTTCTTTCAAAACTTGTTTGTGGAACAGGTCAATTGGTGAGCCGGCCGGCATGGGAGGAAGGAAGGTGGACCTGATGCCTCCTGTATATCTACCAAAATGCTCTACTGCATCTGAGGATTCATCAGGTTCAGTGCTGGAAAGGAAATGGATGCAGGATATTTCTTCATCACTGAATTTGTCAGACAAGTGGAAATCAGTGAGTGACATTGTGGCTGGGACCTCCCCCTGTAGGGGGTCGAGGGCCTGAGAGGTGGTCTCAGAGAATAATCTCTTAAGGTATAGTTTGCGGATAGACAAGAACAGGTCTATCTCAAAATCGACTAGGTTGAACTGCCCAGGTAGGCTGTATCCCAGCCCCCGATTGAGGAGTGGGATACAGCCTGAGGGCAGTTCAGAACCTGTGAGATTGAGAACCACATTTTCAGTAGGTGCTTGGGTGCAGAGTCCATCAGGGTCTACTGTCGCCAGGAGACCTGGCGTCTTCTTCTTGTCGACTTTCTGGTTACTCTTGCTTGTTGTTCTGCGTCTACCACGCCCCCTTCTCGTGCCTTTTCTAAAGGGGTTGTTGTTTCTTCAGCTGAATTGGCTCCATTTCCCTCGGATGCACTTGATTCAGAATCAGTGGCCCAAAAATTATGGCGTCCTCTCCGTGGGGCTCGTTTGGGGCGATTTCGCTTCTTACCCCAGTCAAAAACACGATCAGCCTCGTAGTCATTCTTATCTCTGATAAATTTGTCCCTCTTGCGGTCTTTAATGTCAGCCTGTGTGGCTAATAATTTCTTATTGAGCCTCTTCTCAAATCCGTGGAATTGCGACTCCATGAGTCGCTTTTGAAGCTCCCCCTTTGCTTTGGTTAATTCCTCTGTGACACTGGTGTACTCTTGCTGGTCACGTGTTAATACCAATTCCATGATCTCTAGAGAAAATCTCTGGTGTGCCGCTTTCCATTCCCCTGTGAATAGAGGATCACCCTCATACTGTACAATCTCTTTAAAAAGGCGTAGGCCTCTAGGGACGCGCCTGCTTTCCTTGTAGGATTTCAATGACTCGATAGTCCAAAATAATCTGACTTCTTTGTCAGCCAATTGGAATATTTTTGCTTCCAAGCTTTTAGTGCTAGTGGTATGCACATAATCCTGTTGGTTACAGGTAACAAAAAATGTGTCCGCCCCTTGACGACCCTGGATAAGGCTGCATGCGGTTTCAGGTGCGTTTTCCATTTCAGGAATAGTGGCTCCAGTGTTGGATGTAGCGTGCTCTGCCATCATGGTACAGATAATAATAAATGCAGGGAGAGGAAGGAGCAATGGTGAGGCGGCACTGCGTGCACTGTTAATGCCGTAATGAACCGGACCGTGTGCAGTGGAAAACACTTCTCAGTGTGGTGCTCAGCAAGGAAAATACTTGTAGCGGGCCACGTCCTCTCCCAGCACCAGAGGGTCCACTAACACCACCACGACCATGTCCACGTCCGCGTCCCTTACTAGATGTTTTCCTCATTGTTATGGTTCACCACAACAACAAAAATATTATTTGGCCCAATGTATTGTATTCAAATTCAGTGGGATATAAATTTGAGGCCTAGTATTTAGGCGCTGGGTGACAGGTATGGATTTAGTGACAGAATTAGACTTGGAAATGCACAGTAGCGGGTGTGTGTGAAGTTATTCTGAATGACCCTATGTGCACCTTGAATATTATATACCCTTTTAGGGATAGATTTCAAATAGCTCTGATACAGCAGAAACCACTAAATTATGAAATTGCTAAATTGGGAATTGTATTTCAACCCAGAACAAAAAATGTGCTTTGACGGACACTAAATAACTTTCCCAGCCACAACAGTACAGCGGTAACGAGAGATTTAGCGGGATATAAATTTGAGGCCTAGTATTTAGGCGCTGGGTGACCGGTATGGATTTAGTGACAGAATTAGACTGGGATATGGCCAAAAAATAACCACACTATTGCTGGTTAAATGCACTTGGTGTGACAGCTTGACCAACCACACTACTGAGGGTTAAATGCACTTGGTGACGGGCGCAGCTTGCCCCTGATGTAGTATATGGCCAAAAAATAAACAGACTATTGCTGGTTAAATGCACTTGGTGACAGGCGCAGCTTGCCCCTGATGTAGTATATGGCCAAAAAATGAACAGACTATTGCTGGTTAAATGCACTTGGTGTGACAGCTTCACCCTGATGTAGGCTTTAGCCAAAAAACAACCACACCATTGAGGGTTAAATGCACTTGGTTGCAGCTTGTGCTGGCGCACCACAAGACACAAAATGGCCGCCGATCACCCCAGAAAAATGTGACTGACAAACGGTCTGGGCAGCCTAAAAACAGTGAGCAATTGAGGATCAGCAGCTCAATGATCCACAGCTGCAGATCGATCAATAATCAAGTACTTTGGAGGAGTTAATCTGCCTAATCTCGCCCTACTGTCGCAGCCGCAACCTCTCCCTACGCTAATCAGAGCAGAGTGACGGGCGGCGCTATGTGACTCCAGCTTAAATAGAGGCTGGGTCACATGGTGCTCTGGCCAATCACAGCCATGCCAATAGTAGGCATGGCTGTGATGGCCTCTTGGGGCAAGTAGTATGACGCTTGTTGATTGGCTGCTTTGCAGCCTTTCAAAAAGCGCCAAGAAAGCGACGAACACCGAACCCGAACCCGGACTTTTACGAAAATGTCCGGGTTCGGGTCCGTGTCACGGACACCCCAAAATTCGGTACGAACCCGAACTATACAGTTCGAGTTCGCTCATCCCTAGTTATAATGCCACCAGCAGCACTAAATACAGGCTCAGACAAAACGCTGGCAGTCCAGTACCTTCAAAGCATAGAGCGTGAGTTCATGCCACGTGTCCAGCTTGGACACCCAGTAGTTGTTAGGCACAGAGGAATCATTCAGGAGGCTGACACGGTCTGCTATGTACTCCTTCACCATCTTCCCAAATTTGTCTCTCCTTGTGGCAGTAGGTCGCACATCAGGATGAGGGTGCTGGCGGGTGTCATGAAACTGCCCCAGGCTTTGGAGAGTGTTGTCCTGCCTCTGTTAGAACTGCTGTGTGTTCCCCTTGTCTCCCCTCCTCTGCCGCCAGCGTTGTCAGATGGAAAATATTGAAGCAATTTTCCAACAAGGATCTTCTGGTATTGCACCATTTTGCTCGTCCTCTCCACCAGAGGAATGAAAGATGAGAAGTTATTTTTGTAGCGGGGGCCGAGAAGGGTGAACAACCAGTAATCAGTGTTGTTTAAGATGCGTATAACACATGGGTCGCAGGAAAGGCAGCCTAACATGAAGTCAGCCATGTGTGCCAGAGTACCAACAGGCGAGACTTTGCTGTCGTAATCAGGAGGATCACTCCCAATCTCCTCATCCTCTTCCTCCTCTTCTGCCCACCCACGCAGAACAGATGGAATTAAACTTCCATGGGTACTGCCCTCTGTAGCTCTGTAGCTCTCTACCCTGCTCCTCCTCCTCCTCTTCAGCCTCCAATTCGCGCTGAGGAGACGAACAGAGGGTGGTCTGGCTATCATCAACCTGTGCAATATCTTCCCCCATTTCCACCTCTTCCACATGCAAAGAGTCGGCCTTAATTGTGAGCAGTGAGCATTTGATTAGACACAGAAGTGGGATGGTTACGCTGATAATAGTGTTATCGCTGCTCACCATCTGCGTTGATTCCTCAATGTTGTGTAAAACCTCACAGAGGTCAGATATCCAGGCCCACTCCTTGCTTGTGAATAGCGGAAGCTGACTGAAAAGGCGACAACCATGTTACAGCTGGTATTCCACAACTGCCCTCTGCTGCTCACAAAGCCTGGCCAACATGTGGAACGCGGAGTTCCAGCGCGTGCTCACGTCGCACAACAGTCGGTGAGCTAGCAATTTCAACTGCTACTGCAGCGTTGACAGACCGGCTGAAGCTGTCAGTGACTTGCGGAAATGTGCACACACGCGGCACCAGTTGCTCAGGCAAATTGGGGTATGTTTTTAGAAACTGCTGAACCACAAGGTTGAATAGGTGGGCAAGGCATGGGATGTGTGTGAGCTTGCCGAGCTCCAAAGCCGCCACCAAGTTACGGCCATTATCAAACACAACCATGACTCGTTTTAGGTTGAGTGACGAAAGCCAGAGCTCAGTCTGGTCTCTTATCTCTGCCACAGCTCTGCGGCGGTGAGCTGTTTGTCCCCTAAGCAGATCAGCTTCAGCACGGCCTGTTGCCACTTCCCCACTGTAGTGCTACACTGCTTCCAGCTACCGACTGATGACTGACTGGTGCTGCACGCGGATAATTCGGAGGTGGAAGTGGAGGAGGCAGAGGAGGAGAAGTGGGGGTTGGAGCCACTAACATAGGTGGTGGCGGAAACCCTGATGGAATTGGGGCCCGCAATCCTTGGCGTCGGTTGCACCTGTGCCATCCGAGGGTACGACTCACTCCCGAGCTCCACCCAGTGTGCCGTCAGTGAAATGTAGCGTCCCTGGCCAAAAGCACTTGTGTCCATGGTTAAGTGGACCTTCCCAGTAACTATGTTGGTCAGGGCACGGGTGATGTTAAGGGACACATGTTGGTGTAAGGCTAGCATGGCACACCGTGAAAAATAGTGGAGGCTGAGGACTGCATAACGAGGGACGGCCACTGACATCAGGCTGCGGAAGGCCTCAGTGTCCACAAGCCTAAATGGCAACATTTCCAGGGCCAGTAATTTGGAAAGCTGCGCATTTAGTGCTATGGCCTGTGGGTGGGTGGCTGGGTATTTGCGCTTGCATTCAAATGCCTGGGGTAATGACATTTGTACGCTGCACTGGGACAGGGAAGTGGATGTTGTCGCTGATGGTGCTTGCAAAGGTCCAGGTGCAGGGCGGGAGGCATCCAGGCCTCCGTCTTGGACAGGGGATTGGCCAGCACGTTAAACATGGGAAGAGGAGGAAGTGGTGTGACACGCAGACACAGATTGTGGACCCAGGCGTTCGGCCCACCTATTAGGGTGCCTTGATGCCATGTGGCGGATCATGCTGGTGGTGGTGAGGTTGCTAGTGTTCACGCCCTGGCTCATTTTGGTGTGGCACAGGTTGTAAAACTACTATTCTTTTGTCGTCCGCACTTTCCTAAAAAAAGCTCCATACTGCCGAACACCTAACCCTTGGCAAGGGAGATTTACGCAAGGGGGTGCTCCATGGAAAAGATGCGGGCACGTTCGGTGTTGCCTGCCTTCTACCTTTTGCCACCCCACTGCCTCTTCCAGCCTGTTGTAGTGCTGCAGATCCCTCCCCCACTGTACTGCTCTCCTCGCTCGGCTTGTTGCCACCTTCTCAGGTTGGGTCAGTGACCTCGTCGTCCAGCACCTCCTTTTCCACTTCCTCACTCTCATCATCCTCCTGATTTGTTGACCTAACCACAACCTCAGTGATTGACAACTGTGTGTCATCCTCTTCCTCAACCTCTTGAGACAGTAATGGCGGTTGAGTCATTGGCAACTGTATCTCATCATCATCATCCACCTCATTAAACACTAATTGCCATTCCCCACCATCATGTTCTTGTGACTCTGGATGCTTAAGAGGTTGGGAATCAGGGCACAAGATCTCAGGTTCCTTTTCAAGCGTGCTTGGCGAGAGGGCCAAATCAATTAATGGCGATGCAAAATGGTCCTCGGAATATCCAAATGTGGGATCACTTGTTTGGCCAGACTGTAAATGGTGGGAGAAAGGAGGATCAGGGTGAGGATTGTGTGGACCAGACTCTTGGCTACTGAGACTGGACTTGGTGGAAGACAGGGTGGTTCTTAACCAATTGGAAGCATTATCTGAGCAATCCAACTGACCACCGGCTCGCACTGGCCTAACTTCAAGAGTGGTCTCCTGTGCCGCCCTGCAAACTGGGACATGAAGCTAGGTATCTTGGATGATTGTGCTCTGGCTGCAGGCACAGTTTCACCGCGCCCAGGGCCACCTCCTCTGCGTGCACCATCAGCATCACGGCCACTTCCCCGTCCCTTAATGCTCGCCTTCTTCATATTAACATAAACATAGTAACATAGTACAGTCCTGATCAAAAGTTTAAGACCACTTGAAAAATGGCAAAAAATCATATTTTACATAGCTGGATCTTAACAAGGTTCCTAGTAATTCTTCAGCATGCAACAAGAAGAAATGGGAGGGAGACAAAACATTTTTTGAGCATTCACTTAATTGAAAATAACGATTAAACTGAAACAGGCTGTTTTTCAGCTGATCCAAATTTTAGGACGACATGCCTTTAAAAGGCCAAATCTGTGCAAAGATTGTCATTTTCTGTTGGGTAGTCACACGTTGTTATGGCAAAGGCAAAAAAACTCTCCTTTTTGAACGTGGTCAGGTTGTTGAACGGCATAAGCAGGGTCTCTCACAGCGCGGCATCACTGCTGAGGTGGGACGCAGTAAGACAGTCATTTGGAATTTCTTAAATGATCCTGAGGGTTATGGAACAAAAAAGTCAAGTGGAAGACCCCAAAAAATGTCATCAGCACTGAGCCGGAGGATCCAATTGGCTGTCTGTCAAGACACTGGACGATCCTCGACCCAAATTAAGGCCCTTACTGGTGCTGACTGCAGCCCTATAACCATCAGACGGCATCTGAGACTGAAGGGCTTCAAAAACAAAAAACGTCTTCAAAGACCTCGTCTCCTTGAACGCCACAGAGAGCACCAAACATGGGACATTCAAGGGTGGAAGAAAGTTTTATTCTCTGATGAGAATTTTTTTTACCTCGATGGTCCTGATGGTTTCCAACGTTACTGGCATGACAAGCAGATCCCACCTGAGATGTTTTCTACGCGCCACAGTGGAGGGGGCGCCATAATGGTCTGGGGGGCTTTTTCCTTCAGTGGAACAATGGAGCTTCAGGAAGTGCGGGGGCGTCAAACGGCCGCTGGCTATGTCCAGATGTTGCAGAGAGCATTCCTCATGACTGAGGGCCCTCGTCTGTGTGGTAATGACTGGGTTTTTCAACAGGACAACGCTGCAGTACACAATGCCCGCAGGACAAGGGACTTCTTCCAGGAGAATAACATCACTCTTTTGGCCCATCCTGCGTGTTCCCTGGATCTAAATCCAATTGAGAACCTTTGGGGATGGATGGCAAGGGAAGTTTACAAAAATGGACAGCAGTTCCAGACAGTAGATGGCCTTCGTGCGGCCATCTTCACCACTTGGAGAAATGTTCCCACTCACCTCATGGAAACGCTTGCATCAAGCATGCCGAAACAATAACGGCGGAGCTACTCATTACTGAGTTCATGTTTGGAAGTTGGATTTCTGTATTGGGGGGGTTTAGATTTTTTTGAGGTGTGGTCCTAAACTTTTGATCAGCTAAAAAACAGCCTGTTTCAGTTTATTCGTTGTTTTCATTAAATTGAATGCTCAAAAAATGCTTTGTCTCACTCCCATTTCTTCTTGTTGCATGTTGAAGCTCTACTTGGAACCTTGTTAAGATCCAGCCATGCTAAATAGGATTTTTTGCCAGTGGTCTTAAACTTTTGATCAGGACTGTATATAAGGCCAAAAAAATACATTTGTCCATCCAGTTCGGCCTGCTATCCTGCAAGTTGTTATATGCCCCTGCTCGCACATATTAAATGTTATATGTTATAAGGGACCGTTTATAGGAAAAATGTGGATAAATTATGGAAAAAATATATTTGATTTCGCTAATATTTTTCCCAATATCTGGCCCTGACACACAGAAGGTATTGCAGCACAGATGGCACAAGTCACTGCAGACACCTTCTATCGAAAAAGTATTGCAAAGTAAGGAAAAAAAGAGAAATTGCTGGCTAAATTATATTGCTGCCGCCACACACAATAGTCCTTAAAAGGATTTTTGGGTCTTTGAAACGTTTTTCTATTGAATATATTGCGATCACACTCCCTACACTATCTGTCCCTTCCTAAGTGCAGCTCTCCCTGACTCAGAATGATATAGCACCCGATGACGCGTTCCGGCCAGCCAATCACTGTAATGCCAATAGCCAACATGGCTACTGGCATTACAGTGAGGGCAGTACTTACCTGCAGGTTTATTGGCTGCACTGGGCCGGTATGCGGTACTGGGCCGAGTACCGCCATGTGCCGAGCATAGCAATGCTCGAGCCGAACAGGTATTCGGCCAAGTATGCTCGATCATCACTATTGATAATCCTCTGTATCTCTAATAAACTTGGATCTCTTTGTTTGTTTGATATATTCCTTGTATTCGTCTATAATTTTTTTGGTTTTCTTTTTAAGGTCGTTCCACTCTTGGATAGGGACTGTGGAGATTCATTGTGTCTCAATTTACATTGTGAAAACTTTGACCCATGACCCATCCATCAGGTGGGACAGGACAGCCAATTGAGACATTTCAGCACATGGACCCCCCCCCCACCCTATAACAGAACCTGATCTAGCAGCCATTTTACATTCAGTGTTTTGCCAGTGTAGGGAGAGGTTGCTGTGTGGAGCAGGGACAGGCTGTTAGGGACACCAAACGCTAGCTAATAGGGCCACAAAAGTCCGTTGAAGGACTGGTATAGGTGTGCTATCGATAGGTGTGATATACTTAGATTATATACTTTCAAACATAGTAATTATATTCTAGTGCATTTGTATTGTGCAGCAGTTGTGTGCGGTTTCGCTGCGTTACCGCAGCTATACAGAGGGACAAGCGCTATTGGAACAAATAATTTCTACTGGTGTGATTTACCAGTTGCCCCCCAAAAAAGTGATTGAAGCAGGGGTGTGATATACCTTCTTCCACAAATACTGCTCTTCTCTAGGGACTTTGACACAGGGTCATTTTGGAAATGACAGGCAGAGGAAGAGGCAGGCCGTTCCACAGGGGTGGTAGGGGTCGGGCAGGTGTAACAGGCTGGAGCCTAAGTGGGAAGTTGCAGAAGTTGCGTGTAAGGTTGAGCGAACCCGAACTGTAATGTTCGGGTTCGTACCGAACTTTAGGATTTTTGTACCCTGGACCCGAACCCGAACTTTTCAGTAAATGTTCGGGTTCGAGTTCAGTGTTTGGCGATTTAATGGCGCTTTTTAAAAAAGGCTGCAGAGCAGCCAATCAACAAGCGTTTAACTCTTGTGCCCTTAGATGCCATCACAGCCATGCCTACTAATGGCATGGCTGTGATTGGCCAGTGCAGCATGTGACCCAGCCTCTATATAAGCTTCACGTCACTCTGCTGTTACCAGTGTAGGGAGAGGATGCTGCTGCTGTGAGGGAGAGAATAGGACAGAATCTTTAATCAGAACTCCAATTGAACTCAGCGATCTACATAGATTTAGTTGTGTGGGTGCAGTGCACAATCTTTTTACCCTGCCCTGAGCCCAGTGACAGAGAAAAATAACTTTTATCCGTCTGTTAGTTAGGTGGGCGGCAGCGGCCATTTTATGTGCTTTTGTCACATTCAAATACAAGCTTGAAATACTACAATAATAATCTGGGTTTAAAAAAACACCCATTTTTGGCATTATCCTTCATCTGGGGCCTATGCTGCATTTGTTAGTGTGACATACTAGCTACAAATACTGCAATACTAATCTGGGTTTAAAAAATCACCCATTTTTGCAAGACCCTACATCTGGGGCCTATGCTGCATTTGTCAGTGTTAAAAACAAACTTGAAATACTGCAATAATATTCTGGATTTTAAAAAAAACATGCATTTTTGGCAATACCCTACATCTGGGGCCTTTGCAGCATCTGTCAGTGTGAAAGACAAGCTTGAAATACTTGAATCATTTTCTGGGTTTAAAAAAAACACCCATTTTGGGCCAAATACTAAATTTGCAGTCTTTCCTGCATCTGTCAGTGTGAGATACACCTTTTACATACTGCTGTTCTATTCTGTTATTAAACAAAACACCCATTTTGGGCAAGAGGAGGAGAGCATCGAATAAGGGACGTGGTCCCGGTTGTGGTGCTGCTGGTGGAGCTCCTGTTGCAGGGAGAGGACATGGTCGATCTGTGCCAGCTACACGCACAAGGGAAACCCCTTCCTCAGGTGCGAGTAGGCGACAAAACCTGCAGCGGTATTTGGTCGGGCCTAATGCGGCTCTACGAATGGTGAGGCCTGAACAGGTACAGGCGATAGTAGATTGGGTTGCTGACAGTGGATCCAGTTCTTTCACATTGTCTCCCACCCAGTCTGCTACTGAAAGGTCATAGTTGGCACCTGCAGCCGATGTCCAACAATCTTTCACCTCACCTCCGTGCAAATCAGCCAAGCAGTCTGAGCCCCAAGTCATGCAGCAGTCTCTTCTGCTTTTTGATGACTCTGTTAGCAGGGTTTCCCAGGGCCATCCACATAGCCCTGCCCCAGAAGTGGAAGAAATTGAGCGCACCGATGCCCAACCACTTATGTTTCAGGATGAGTACATGGTAGGACCATCGCAGCACGTCTTGGATGATGACGAAACACAGGTGCCAACTGCTGGGGCTTTCTGCAGTGTGCATAACAACAAGGAGGGCAGAGGTGAAGACTGGGTGGAAGATGATGTGGAGGACAATGAGGTCTTCGACCCCACATGGAATCAAAGTCATGCGAGTGACCTGTGTAGTTCGGAGGAAGAGGCAGTGGTCGCACAGAGCCACCAACACAGCAGAAGAGGGAGCAGGGTGCAAAAGCGGAGCGGTCGTCCTCTAGAAGAGGAAGTACCCCCTACCCACCCATGATCTGTAGCCCTGAATGCCAGCATTTCAATATTACTGGCCATTGAAATGCTGTCATTCCGTCTGGTGGAGACAGAGAGTTTTAAAAGCCTTATGGCGGTGGCTGTCCCACAGTACGTTGTGTCCAGCCGCCACTACTTTTCCAGTCGAGCCATCCCTTCCTTGCACAACCAAGTGGGGGACAAAATCAAGTGTGCACTGCGCAATGCCATCTGTGGCAAGGTCCTCCTCACTACTGATACGTTGACGTTGAGTAAGCATGGTCAGGGATGTTATATCTCCATAACAACACACTGGGTAAATTCAGTGGCGGCTGGGCCTGAGGCGGATAGCAGTTTGGCGCATGTCCTTCCACCACCGAGGATTAAAAGGCGCTTCCCTTTGCCTCCTGTTGCTTCCTCCTCCTACTCCGCTTCCTCATCCTCTACCAGCTCCTCATCCGGTCATCGACAGACCTTCACCACCAACTTCAGCACAGCCAGGGGTAAACGACAGCAGGCAGTTTTAAAACGTATCTGTTTGGGGGAAAAACCCCACACCGCGCAGGAGCTATGGACTGGCATGGAACAACAGGCCAATGAGTGGTTGGTGCCAGAGAGCCTCAAGCCCGGCCTAGTGGTGTGCGATAATGGGTGAAATCTCGTAGCAGCTCTGGGCTTGGCCGGTTTAACGCACATCCCTTGCCTGGCGCATGTGCTGAATTTGATGGTGCAGAGGTTCCTTTAAAATGTCACTAATTTGTCTGTTACATTTTCGGGTGAAATTCACCAATTTTTGGCTGTGATATACCCCTGCTCTACCTAGTAGACAGGTTAAAAAAAAATCCGGTTACATTCTTGGGTTGACATTTTAACATTTTTGCTATGAATAAACCCCTGCTCTGCATAGGTGACAGGGACCAAAATTTTTAAAAATCATCTGTTCTATTGGTGGGTGGCATTAACCAATTTCTGGCAATGAAAAACCCCTGCTCTGCATAGGTGATAGGGAATTTGTAAAATTTGTCTTTAATTGGCCCTTTCATTCGATCCTTCTGCTTTAATAACTTGTCCCACATTTCAGCTCGATCCCATTGCAGCCATTGACCTCCCTTGGATGAGGTCTCTCTTTCTCACGCTCCCTCTCCGGCGTGGAACCCTTATTTGCCACTAACCATGATCAACATGGTAGAAAAGAACATCGAAAGTTGATAGAGAAGATATCCAATTGGATTATGGACATCACGGGGACGTGCGATCAGGCAGAAGTTATCTAGAGTCAACAAAGCGGCAGCAGGGCTTCTCCTGGTTAACGTTTCCTCATCCAAAATACCCCAGTGACATTCCCTGTATTTTTTTTATCAATCAGTCCAATAACAGGGCATCTTAAGAGTCCTGTATTGTTATTTATCGTCACTACCTCCCCGAGTCGGGAGCGGGTAATTGCTGCGCGCCCCCTCCTTTACTTGGAAGCTTCGGCTTCAATAATTTGCCCCACATTTCAGCTTGATCGCATTGTAGCCATTGACCCCCTTGGATGTGGTCTCCCTTTCTCACGCTCCCTCTCCGGCGTGGAACCCTGATTCGCCGCTAACCGTGATCAACAGCGCAGAAAAGAACATCGAAAGTTGATAGAGCAGATATCCAATTGGTTCGTGGACATCATGGGCACTTGCGAAATGGTGGAGCAGTAAGTGTGCACACGCCTACACGTACTGACTGATGGGTCTGCCCCCTTCAACTTCTGGGTCTCCAAATTGGGCATATTGCAATGTGCCAGCCCGCAGGGGTAGAACACATGAGGTGCACGGTGGGCCGGAATGTACATATGTTCATCGGATACTTACGGTTTAGCAGTCACCTCCCTGGGCCAGCAGTGTGTAGTGTCCCACTAGGTATGGGTGGGCACTACACAAGGGTCAATTGGTGTGTGTGTTACTCCTACTCACAAGGAACAGAAATGTCATATTTAATTCTGCATTGAATGTATGTTTTAATGTGTTGTGATATGCAATGTACCCCTGTCTAATGCAGCAGCAGGCCTAGTTGGGTGTAGTTAGACATCCCAGACACTAGAGGGAGATAGGGAGCCCCTAGTATAAATGTCCAGGCCCAGACAGGGAGTGGTAGTGCAGAGTCAGGAGTCTGAGAAGACAGAGGCCAGTAAGCCTGCTCCAGCTGGATAGCCCTGGCTGCTAGTGATGTCCAGGAGGCTGTTGAGAAGCTCCAGCCTGCCTGAGAACAAGAGAGCCTAAGTTAGCTCTGAAGAGATACCCCAGTTGCAGGAACCAACCTCCTGGGAGAAACCGACAGTTATCCACCTGATAGGAGGAGGCGACCCAGGGTAAGCCAAGTGACCCTGATGGGCAGAGGATCTTTATACAGTGCAGCAAGCAGTATAATACCTGAGGAAGAAAGTAACCAAGGATATAAGCCACCCTTTTAGGCATCCGGGCCTTGGGAGATATAAAGCCAGAACAGGAGTTCTATAAAGGACAGTGTACAGTGATTCTGGGAAAGGTACAACCTGCTGCTGAGTGCTTGTGGAATTTACCCTCAGTGTAACTTGCATGACTATTGCCTGCCATACTTGTGAATAAGCCCCTTTTGTGGAACTGTAATATAGAGACTGTGCTACACCTGCTGTACAAAGTTGGATTGTCCAGTAAAGTTTACGTTTGGTTCACTATATACTTGTGTACCTTCATCATTCCAACCATCAACCAGCGTGCCACCGTTCAAAGACACTGGCGTCACGAATACCACAGGGACCTTGCCCCAGGCACACAAAATACCTGTAACATCCAGGGCACCTCAACTACCATCAGGCCTGGTCCCTATCTACAGAGCGTGCCCCAGAGGAACCGTGTCTACCTCTCCTTCACTGCCACGGGCCTGCCCAGGGTTCTTCAAATACAGTGAGTAACCCTCGATTGCCCATAACTGTGACCTCACTTCGTCATACCCTGCAGGTCTGGCGTGTTGCAAGTACAGTGAAGTGGAGAACAGCACTGGATTCTCCGGGGCACACTCTATTACAGGGGACACCGGCCAGGTGGTGATTGAGGTGCCCTTGATGGTGAATGGTTGCTGAGTGCTTGTGCGGCTGGACCCTTGGTTTAAGTAATGCCGTGACGCCAGCACCTTTATGGTGCAAGAGGTTGAGGGTAATAGTGGTGTGGAGTTGGAAGAATGAGGAAAGTTTAAATCCAAACAGTAAACTTTACTTTAACCAGGTTCTTGATAACAGTTTACATCCAGCAATAAAACAGTCTCTGATACACATGCAAGTAGGATGTGCTGATGATACTGTGTCAGGCGAGGGTGGTAAGTTATGTACTCACTGAGGAAACAGCTCTTGACCTTGCTTCAGTCTTAGTTGAGGTAGACCCAATCCTGAGCTTCTACACAAGTGATATGACAGAATCCTTATCTGTCTTTAGAATAACGGTGAGGCTGCCTGAAACTATTAAGTCCTTCACCAAATTACAAACGCCCCTAGAGCCTATAACAATGGCTTTGTCCTTCCTTTGTCCTAATCCACTAAATATCAGAAATCCATTTATTACTCCTGAAGAATAAAGGTAGACATCCCTCCGCCTGTCTTCCTGGCTTAAATCCTAATGTGTATGATGGCTTCTCTGGGCCATGAAGCTCCAGAGAGCTGGGAGGAAAGGGAGCCTCTTCTTCCCCCTGTAGCTCCTCACTCCATCTCCCTAGAGAGAACCCACAATCTCCCCTAACTAGGCCTGAACTGCACTATTTATACTGTGGTGCTACCCCATCTAGTGGTGGATGTATGTAATGCACCTGACAGCCTGGTAAATAGTAACATCACAGGATGACACAATCCAGCATGATATACAGATAATAACAAAAAGCTTTTGCAGTTCCCACATAAGCTAGTGGGACACTGCAATATGGCCTGAGCTTGCCCTTTACGCCTTGGAGGTGCTGGCCTGCCCCGCAGCCAGTGTATTGTCTGAACATTTGTTTAGCATGGCTGGAGGGGGTTATCACAGGTTATATTTCCCAATGTTTTGTGGTGTACCCTAATTTAAACAAAAAATAATAATAAAAAATAAAACCAAAAAGCAGTGTAGGCTACCTCCTTATACTCCACTGCCGCTTCCACCTACACTACCACATCCACTGCCTCCTCAACCACCTACTCCACATAGAAACATAGAATGTGTCGGCAGATAAGAACCATTTGGCCCATCTAGTCTGCCCAATTGTCACACCGGTGAGAAAGATTATCTGCAATTAGTGATCTGACAGCCTCTTTTGGTTTTGGTTTCACTTTGTCTGTGTGTTGCTTATATGTCCATACCTCCTGTTCAGGTGTGGATCATGTACCTTTACCTCCCCCTATTTAGTCTGACTTTACCCATCACTTCATTTGGTTTTTGGAGGAGCTGGAGTGTGGTTCTAGTTGAAGTCCTGTTCATCCATCATCCATCAGCCTCACAAGTGAAACGTTTTGCTTGTTGTATTCTGTATTCCCCCCCACCTTTGTTGTTTGCTAGGCCTCAGCGAGAAGCTGGTTCCTTCAACAGGGAAGGAGCGGGTTGTCTCTGCCCTGTCATTACCATTAGGTCATCTGAGGGCCACCAGGGTTTTCTAGGTTCCTGTCTATGGGCATCTCTACCATCGGGAGGTGCCCATACGGATAGGAGTTAGGGCCAGGAGCAGGTTTGTATAGGTGGTGACCCTTTTCCTTCCCTAGCGGTGAGGCCTAGTGTATTTTCCCTTCCTTCTTGTTGTCTTTTGGTGTTCTCCCCTACTACATCCGTGACACCAATATACTGAATACTTGGCCCTATCTTATATGAAGGATGGCCTTATGCCTATCCCATGCATGCTTAAACTCCTTCACTGTATTTGCAGCTACCACTTCTGCAGGAAGGCTATTCCCTGCATCCACTACTCTCTCAGTAAAGTAATACTTCCTGATATTACTTTTAAACCTTTGCCCCTCTAACTTAAAACTATGTCCTCTTGTAGCAGTTTTTCCTCTTTTAAATCTTCTCTCCTCTTTTACCTTGTTGATTCCCTTTATGTATTTAGCAGTTTCTCTCATATCTAGGGATGAGCGAACTCGAACTGTATAGTTCGGGTTCGTACCGAATTTTGGGGTGTCCGTGACACGGACCCGAACCCGGACATTTTCGTAAAAGTCCGGGTTCGGGTTCGGTGTTCGTCGCTTTCTTCGCGCTTTTGTGACGCTTTCTTGGCGCTTTTTGAAAGGCTGCAAAGCAGCCAATCAACAAGCGTCATACTACTTGCCCCAAGAGGCCATCACAGCCATGCCTACTATTGGCATGGCTGTGATTGGCCAGAGCACCATGTGACCCAGCCTCTATTTAAGCTGGAGTCACATAGCGCCGCCCGTCACTCTGCTCTGATTAGCGTAGGGAGAGGTTGCGGCTGCGACAGTAGGGCGAGATTAGGCAGATTAACTCCTCCAAAGGACTTGATTAACTGATCGATCTGCAGCTGTGGATCATTGAGCTGCTGATCCTCAATTGCTCACTGTTTTTAGGCTGCACAGACCGTTTGTCAGTCACATTTTTCTGGGGTGATCGGCGGCCATTTTGTGTCTTGTGGTGCGCCAGCACAAGCTGCGACCAAGTGCATTTAACCCTCAATGGTGTGGTTGTTTTTTGGCTAAAGCCTACATCAGGGTGAAGCTGTCACACCAAGTGCATTTAACCAGCAATAGTCTGTTCATTTTTTGGCCATATACAAAATCAGGGGCAAGCTGCGCCTGTCACCAAGTGCATTTAACCCTCAATGGTGTGGTTGTTTTTTGGCTAAAGCCTACATCAGGGTGAAGCTGTCACACCAAGTGCATTTAACCAGCAATAGTCTGTTCATTTTTTGGCCATATACTAAATCAGGGGCAAGCTGCGCCTGTCACCAAGTGCATTTAACCCTCAATGGTGTGGTTGTTTTTTGGCTAAAGCCTACATCAGGGTGAAGCTGTCACACCAAGTGCATTTAACCAGCAATAGTCTGTTCATTTTTTGGCCATATACTAAATCAGGGGCAAGCTGCGCCTGTCACCAAGTGCATTTAACCCTCAATGGTGTGGTTGTTTTTTGGCTAAAGCCTACATCAGGGTGAAGCTGTCACACCAAGTGCATTTAACCAGCAATAGTCTGTTCATTTTTTGGCCATATACTAAATCAGGGGCAAGCTGCGCCTGTCACCAAGTGCATTTAACCCTCAATGGTGTGGTTGTTTTTTGGCTAAAGCCTACATCAGGGTGAAGCTGTCACACCAAGTGCATTTAACCAGCAATAGTCTGTTTATTTTTTGGCCATATCCCAGTCTAATTCTGTCACTAAATCCATACCGGTCACCCAGCGCCTAAATACTAGGCCTCAAATTTATATCCAGCTAAATCTCTCCCTAGTGCTGTAGCTGGGCGAGTTATTTAGTGTCCGTTCAAGCACATTTCTTGTTCTGGGTTGAAATACAATTCCCAATTTAGCAATTTCATAATTTAGTGGTTTCTGCTATATCAGAGCTATTTGAAATCTATCCCTAAAAGGGTATATAATATTCAAGGTGCACATTGGGTCATTCAGAATAACTTCACACACACCCGCTACTGTGTATTTCCAAGTCTAATTCTGTCACTAAACCCATACCTGTCACGCAGCGCCTAAATACTAGGCCTCAAATTTATATCCAGCTAAATCTGTCCCTAGTGCTGTAGCTGGGCGAGTTATTTAGTGTCCGTTCAAGCACATTTCTTGTTCTGGGTTGAAATACAATTCCCAATTTAGCAATTTCATAATTTAGTGGTTTCTGCTATATCAGAGCTATTTGAAATCTATCCCTAAAAGGGTATATAATATTCAAGGTGCACATTGGGTCATTCAGAATAACTTCACACACACCCGCTACTGTGTATTTCCAAGTCTAATTCTGGCACTAAACCCATACCTGTCACCCAGCGCCTAAATACTAGGCCTCAAATTTATATCCCGCTAAATCTGTCCTTAGTGCTGTAGCTGGGCGAGTTATTTAGTGTCCGTTCAAGCACATTTCTTGTTCTGGGTTGAAATACAATTCCCAATTTAGCAATTTCATAATTTAGTGGTTCCTGCTATATCAGAGCTATTTGAAATCTATCCCAAAAAGGGTATATAATATTCAAGGTGCACATAGGGTCATTCAGAATAACTTCACACACACCCGCTTCTGTGCATTTCCAAGTCTAATTCTGTCACTAAATCCATACCGGTCACCAAGCGCCTAAATACTAGGCCTCAAATTTATATCCCGCTAAATCTCTCGTTACCGCTGTCCTGTTGTAGCTGGGAAAGTTATTTAGTGTCCGTCAAAGCACATTTTTTGTTCTGGGTTGAAGTACAATTCCCAATTTAGCAATTTCATAATTTAGTGGTTTCTGCTATATCAGAGCTATTTGAAATCTATCCCTAAAAGGGTAGATCATATTGAAGGTGCACATAGGGTCATTCAGAATAACTTCACACACACGCTTCTGTGCATTTCCAAGTCTAATTCTGTCACTAAATCCATACCGGTCACCCAGCGCCTAAATACTAGGCCTCAAATTTATATCCCGCTGAATTTGAATACAATACATTGGGCCAAATAATATATTTGTTGTTGTGGTGAACCATAACAATGAGAAAAACATCTAGTAAGGGACGCGGACGTGGACATGGTCGTGGTGGTGTTAGTGGACCCTCTGGTGCTGGGAGAGGACGTGGCCGTTCTGCCACATCCACACGTCCTAGTGTACCAACTACCTCAGGTCCCAGTAGCCGCCAGAATTTACAGCGATATATGGTGGGGCCCAATGCCGTTCTAAGGATGGTAAGGCCTGAGCAGGTACAGGCATTAGTCAATTGGGTGGCCGACAGTGGATCCAGCACGTTCACATTATCTCCCACCCAGTCTTCTGCAGAAAGCGCACAGATGGCGCCTAAAAACCAACCCCATCAGTCTGTCACATCACCCCCATGCATACCAGGGAAACTGTCTCAGCCTCAAGTTATGCAGCAGTCTCTTATGCTGTTTGAAGACTCCGCTGGCAGGGTTTCCCAAGGGCATCCACCTAGCCCTTCCCCAGCGGTGAAAGACATAGAATGCACTGACGCACAACCACTAATATTTCCTGATGAGGACATGGGAATACCACCTCAGCATGTCTCTGATGATGACGAAACACAGGTGCCAACTGCTGCGTCTTTCTGCAGTGTGCAGACTGAACAGGAGGTCAGGGATCAAGACTGGGTGGAAGACGATGCAGGGGACGATGAGGTCCTAGACCCCACATGGAATGAAGGTCGTGCCACTGACTTTCACAGTTCGGAGGAAGAGGCAGTGGTGAGACCGAGCCAACAGCGTAGCAAAAGAGGGAGCAGTGGGCAAAAGCAGAACACCCGCCGCCAAGAGACTCCGCCTGCTACTGACCGCCGCCATCTGGGACCGAGCACCCCAAAGGCAGCTTCAAGGAGTTCCCTGGCATGGCACTTCTTCAAACAATGTGCTGACGACAAGACCCGAGTGGTTTGCACGCTGTGCCATCAGAGCCTGAAGCGAGGCATTAACGTTCTGAACCTGAGCACAACCTGCATGACCAGGCACCTGCATGCAAAGCATGAACTGCAGTGGAGTAAACACCTTAAAACCAAGGAAGTCACTCAGGCTCCCCCTGCTACCTCTTCTGCTGCTGCCGCCTCGGCCTATTCTGCTGCTGCCGCCTCAGCCTCTTCCTCCGCCTCTGGAGGAACGTTGGCACCTGCCGCCCAGCAAACAGGGGATGTACCACCACCACCACCACCACCACCTCCGTCACCAAGCGTCTCAACCATGTCACACGCCAGCGTTCAGCTCTCCATCTCACAAACATTTGATAGAAAGCGTAAATTCCCACCTAGCCACCCTCGATCCCTGGCCCTGAATGCCAGCATTTCTAAACTACTGGCCTATGAAATGCTGTCATTTAGGCTGGTGGACACAGACAGCTTCAAACAGCTCATGTCGCTTGCTGTCCCACAGTATGTTGTTCCCAGCCGGCACTACTTCTCCAAGAGAGCCGTGCCTTCCCTGCACAACCAAGTATCCCATAAAATCAAGTGTGCACTGCGCAACGCCATCTGTAGCAAGGTCCACCTAACCACAGATACGTGGACCAGTAAGCACGGCCAGGGACGCTATATCTCCCTAACTGCACACTGGGTAAATGTAGTGGCAGCTGGGCCCCAGGCGGAGAGCTGTTTGGCGCACGTCCTTCCGCCGCCAAGGATCGCAGGGCAACATTCTTTGCCTCCTGTTGCCACCTCCTCCTTCTCGGCTTCCTCCTCCTCTTCTTCCACCTGCTCATCCAGTCAGCCACACACCTTCACCACCAACTTCAGCACAGCCCGGGGTAAACGTCAGCAGGCCATTCTGAAACTCATATGTTTGGGGGACAGGCCCCACACCGCACAGGAGTTGTGGCGGGGTATAGAACAACAGACCGACGAGTGGTTGCTGCCGGTGAGCCTCAAGCCCGGCCTGGTGGTGTGTGATAATGGGCGAAATCTCGTTGCAGCTCTGGGACTAGCCAATTTGACGCACATCCCTTGCTTGGCGCATGTGCTGAATTTGGTGGTGCAGAAGTTCATTCACAACTACCCCGACATGTCAGAGCTGCTGCATAAAGTGCAGGCCGTCTGTTCGCGCTTCCGGCTTTCACATCCTGCTGCTGCTCGCCTGTCTGCGCTACAGCGTAACTTCGGCCTTCCCGCTCACCGCCTCATATGCGACGTGCCCACCAGGTGGAACTCCACCTTGCACATGCTGGACAGACTGTGCGAGCAGCAGCAGGCCATAGTGGAGTTTCAGCTGCAGCACGCACGGGTCAGTCGCACTACAGAACAGCACCACTTCACCACCAATGACTGGGCCTCCATGCGAGACCTGTGTGCCCTGTTGCGCTGTTTCGAGTACTCCACCAACATGGCCAGTGGCGATGACACCGTTATCAGCGTTACAATACCACTTCTATGTCTCCTTGAGAAAACACTTAGGGCGATGATGGAAGAGGAGGTGGCCCAGGAGGAGGAGGAGGAGGAGGAGGAAGAGGGGTCATTTTTAGCACTTTCAGGCCAGTCTCTTCGAAGTGACTCAGATGGAGGTTTTTGGCAACAGCAGAGGCCAGGTACAAATGTGGCCAGCCAGGGCCCACTACTGGAGGACGAGGAGGACGAGGATGAGGAGGAGGTGGAGGAGGATGAGGATGAAGCATGGTCACAGCGGGGTGGCACCCAACGCAGCTCGGGTCCATCACTGGTGCGTGGCTGGGGGGAAAGGCAGGACGATGACGATACGCCTCCCACAGAGGACAGCTTGTCCTTACCCCTGGGCAGCCTGGCACACATGAGCGACTAAATTTATGAAAATTGACTCTTACAGTGGTGGGTGACGTGAAGCCTGATTCTCTGCTATGATATGAAGACTGATTCTCTGCTGACATGAAGCCAGATTGTCTGTTACGGGACCTTTCTCCTCTGCCTGGGTGCTGGGCCTGAATATATGCCAATGGACTGTTGCAGTGGTGGGTGACGTGAAGCCTGATTCTCTGCTATGACATGCAGACTAATTCTCTGCTGACATGAAGACAGATTCTCTGTTACGGGACCTCTCTCCTCTGCCTGTGTGTGTGCTGGGCCTAAATATATGCCAATGGACTGTTGCAGTGGTGGCTGACGTGAAGCCTCATTCTCTGCTATGACATGCAGACTAATTCTCTGCTGACATGAAGCCAGATCCTCTGTTACGGGACCTCTCTCCTCTGCCTGTGTGTGTGCTAGGCCTAAATATATGCCAATGGACTGTTGCAGTGGTGGCTGACGTGAAGCCTCATTCTCTGCTATGACATGCAGACTGATTCTCTGCTGACATGAAGCCAGATCGTCTGTTACGGGACCTCTCTGCTCTGCCTGTGTGCTAGGCCTAAATATATGCCAATGGACTGTTGCAGTGGTGGGTGACGTGAAGCCTCATTCTCTGCTATGACATGCAGACTGATTCTCTGCTGTCATGAAGACAGATTCTCTGTTACGGGACCTCCCTCCTCTGCCTGGGTGCTGGGCCTAAATATATGCCAATGGACTGTTGCAGTGGTGGCTGACGTGAAGCCTCATTCTCTGCTATGACATGCAGACTAATTCTCTGCTGACATGAAGACAGATTCTCTGTTACGGGACCTCTCTCCTCTGCCTGGGTGCCGGGGCCTAAATATCTGACAATGGACTGTTGCAGTGGTGGGTGACGTGAAGCCTCATTCTCTGCTATGACATGCAGACTGATTCTCTGCTGACATGAAGCCAGATCGTCTGTTACGGGACCTCTCTGCTCTGCCTGTGTGCTAGGCCTAAATATATGCCAATGGACTGTTGCAGTGGTGGGTGACGTGAAGCCTCATTCTCTGCTATGACATGCAGACTGATTCTCTGCTGTCATGAAGACAGATTCTCTGTTACGGGACCTCCCTCCTCTGCCTGGGTGCTGGGCCTAAATATATGCCAATGGACTGTTGCAGTGGTGGCTGACGTGAAGCCTCATTCTCTGCTATGACATGCAGACTAATTCTCTGCTGACATGAAGACAGATTCTCTGTTACGGGACCTCTCTCCTCTGCCTGGGTGCCGGGGCCTAAATATCTGAGAATGGACTGTTCCAGTGGTGGGTGACGGGAAGCCAGATTCTCTGCTATGGAACCTCTCTCCAATTGATTTTGGTTAATTTTTATTTATTTAATTTTTATTTTAATTCATTTCCCTATCCACATTTGTTTGCAGGGGATTTACCTACATGTTGCTGCCTTTTGCAGCCCTCTAGCTCTTTCCTGGGCTGTTTTACAGCCTTTTTAGTGCCGAAAAGTTCGGGTCCCCATTGACTTCAATGGGGTTCGGGTTCGGGACGAAGTTCGGATCGGGTTCGGATCCCGAACTCGAACATTTCCGGGATGTTCGGCCGAACTTCTCGAACCCGAACATCCAGGTGTTCGCTCAACTCTACTCATATCCCCTCTGTCTCGTCTTTCTTCCAAGCTATACATGTTAAGGTCCTTTAATCTTTCCTGGTAAGTTTTATCCTGCAATCCATGTACCAGTTTAGTAGCTCTTCTCTGAACTCTCTCCAAAGTATCAGTATCCTTCTGGAGATATGGTCTCCAGTACTGCGCACAATACTCCAAATAAGCGCCTCCCTCTGTCTACTGGTAATGCCTCTCCCTATACACCCAGCATTCTGCTAGCATCTCCTGCTGCTCTATGACATGGTCTGCCTACCTTTAAGTTTCCAAGATCAAGATTATAATTTTTTATTTTTACATATTTTATGTTATTTTAAATCATTTCCCTATCCACATTTCCTTGTAGAGCACTTGCCATGCTCTTAACCATATTTTGCTGCCATTTGCAGCCCTTTCCATGACATTTTTACAGCCATTTTAGTGCTCCAAAGTTTGGGTCCCCATTGACTTCAATGGGGTTCGGGTTCAGGGTCAAGTTCGGGTCCCGAACTCTAACTTTTTTGTGAAGTTCGGCCGAACCCGTCGAACCCGAACATCCAGGTGTCCACTCAACTCTACTATTGAGCCACATGTCTAGGGTAGGGTAAACGGGGGGTGGGGGTTAAAAAGAAAGTTTAATTACATTTCAAAAAATCTAAAAAATACTATATATTAAAATAAAAACTTTTCTAATTTCTGACAATTGGTATCGCTGCATCCACAACCACTTAATCTGTTCAAATATATATTTATTTAAACAGCACCTGCAATGCTGAAATAGTTTTTGGTCCCCAATATATTTCAATCAAAAAAATTATCTAAATGTTGCTTATATCCCACAATGATTCTATTGTTTGCCCTACAAAAAGATAGCTCCCACACATCTCTATTACAAAAAAAGTTAAAATGTTATGGGCAGCAGAATATGGCCACACAAAGCAAACTTTGAAAAAAATTGCAAAATTTGAAAAATAGTAAAACATTGAAAATGTAAATGTTTATCTCCATAATTGTTCTGCTCCATACAATAATGTTGACGTGTTTAAAGTAATTATTTGCTGCTCAGTGAACACCTGCAGCAGGCGCCTCCCCCCAGGGCCCTACTATGTAACGAGTCCCAGGTGTAGGAAATGCCGAGGGGTGTAATTGTGCGGCCCAAATGTCTCTTTATGTGTGTCACGGTGCTCCTACCTGGATACCGCTGGACCCCAGGCTCTAGCTCCGAAGCAATAAATAGGGGGAATAATTGAGGGATAATAGAATAACTTGAGTCTAGACCTTGTATGTAGTTGAACAGCAGTTTTACTTTAATAAATGTTTCTCCAAACAGTTTCAGGCTTTGTCTTGGTTCCAGCAAGCTTTAACATTAAACTGGCAGTCTGCTTCAATAACTCTGCTTACCTTCTCTCTCTCTGCTGTACTGATAATCTGAATAAGTAACCCGGCTTCCTCTGTAAGCTGCACTTTCTCTCTGTAGTCTGACTCTAAGTTACGCCAGGGAACTTTCCTCCTGGCTCCTGAGGCTTTAAGCTTTGGCCTCATGACCAGCAGAGCTTAAGGTGCTCTGGCTGGCATGGGCACATCCGGTAGAGACCTTCCACAAGACACCTGTCCCCTAGAAGGGGGTAAGCTAGCCTCACTCTAACTGGTCCCCACCCTTCCTGCAGAAAATAGGATTAGCCCACTCCTCTACAGAGGGGGATTAGAATGGAATGGTAAGTTCCATTCTATCTACATACAGCTCTGCTGTGTTTGCTGTCACCTGCTGGTGAACCAGGCACATTACATGTCAACATAACAGTTGCATAACAAAATAGGAATGCATATTATGAAGGACCTGAAATAAATAAACAAGATGACATGAGGCTAGACCAGTTAAGACAGTAGCAAGGTGCAGAAGTGGTAACACCACTCTGGGGTGTTACATTCCCCCTTACTTAAAACAAAGCCGTCCTCGGCTTGTGCTTAGGATGTGCTCTAAGGCAGTGTTCCCCAACCAGTGTGCCTCCAGCTGTTGCAAAACTACAACTCCTAGCATGCCCACACAACAAAAGGCTGTCCAGGCATGCTGGGAGTTGTAGTTTTGCAACAGCTGGAGGCACACTGGTTGGGAAACACTGCTCTAAGGTACCCAAGCAAATAGTTAAAGTGCTGCATAAGAACATACATAGACTGACATAGAGACGGCTACCACTAGGTTCATGCCCGTATGAGTAGGGTGTCTATTCACAGTTTGCCCTCTCGGTATAACCCTCCACGATACTATGAGACGCCCGCAAATAGAAGGGTGGCTTCATCCTGTAATCCCTTCCTAGCACCAACGCCTTATAATGCTTTACGCTTTGTCACCTTGATGACTGAACAGGTAGCTAAACATACATATCCATAAGGCTGCGCACTAAGCCTTAAGACACACCAAAGTAGGAGGAGGAGCCGCTTCTCTCCCAAAACTCCCACAATGTTAATCCCTCTAAACACACATTAGCATCGAGGTTACCCATGACGGTGTTAGACCTGCTTGTGACGTATATTGACATCCTCAGAGGCAGTCCACCTGAGCAATAAAGTAAGTTGCTAGCTATCTGGCTATCTACATAAAGTCCAAAGTCCATTTAAAAGTGCATACTTGGTCACATTGCGGTACCTGTAAGAGAGTACATACAATGGACTAAATACTTGAACGTTGCTGAAACTTTAAAAGGTTAGTGCAAAAATACAGGGCAAATATATGATACAATAGCAGAGTGCAATTAATTTCCCAGTAGAGACTTTTACTTCACTGCTGGCAGATCAAGTGCCCCAAACTGGAAAAAGTAGTGTAAAAGTCCTTTGTAATCCACATGAGGCGGTAATGTCAATATTTGTAATCCACATGGATATAAAGGAAAAAAGCTGCAATGGTAATGAGAACCCATTGGGAAAAAGGGGCTCTCGCTTAGGCCTCATGCACACGACCGTTGTGTGCATCCGTGGCCGTTGTGCCGTTTTCCTTTTTTTTTCACGGACCCATTGACTTTCAATGGGTCCGTGGAAAAATTGGAAAATGCACCGTTTGGCAGCCGCATCCGTGATCCGTGTTTCCTGGCCGTGAAAAAAATAGGACCTGTCCTATTTTTTTCACGGCCAACGGTTCACGGACCCATTCAAGTCAATGGGTCCGTGAAAAATCACGGATGCACACAAGATTGTCATCCGTGTCCGTGATCCGTGTCCGTGATCCGTGTCCGTTTTTTCCTATCATTTCAATGGCAAACTTGACTTAGATTTTTTTTTTCATTTTTCATGTCCGTGAATCCTTCAAAAAACAAGGAAGACCCACGTGCAAAAAAACGGTCACGGATCACGGACCTACGGACCCCGTTTTTGCGGACCTTAAAAAAAAAACGGTCGTGTGCATGAGGCCTTAACCTGAGAAGGGGGGAAAAAGGAATTGGGCGCAGACATGCTCAACTTGAAATGTTTCTGCAGATGGGGGGAGTCCTGACAAACGTGTCCATCTGGGTGAGGAACAGACGGGGGCCACAAAACATAAAACGGGCCAACACGTCCTCACCCGTCAAGTCCAGTCCACGATGTGGCTCCCATTGGTCTGTGGCTTTCTTCAGGATCCAATGGAGGGGCTCCTTAGAGGAGGTTCCTGAAGTCCTCTTCGCTGCTTCAGCTACTGAAGCACAAAAGAGGGCGCTCCTGCCTCTTGTAAGCCAAACTGGCAGCTGTGTTGGAGCTCCATTGACCTTTAGTGGGGGACTTTGGAAGTGGCCAGGTGGTCACTCTGGCTATGGCTGCAGCTCCCTTTTATTTGGACGTGCCGGAACCTCCTGCCAGCTCAGGATCTCCAGCTGTAGGGGCTGCATCCAAGGGATTTCCAACGTGCGGTGATGGAGGTCTTGGTTTTCTTGCCGCATCCGATACCATCTTCCACGGTAACTGGAATTTACCACGGTTGGATTGTAAGAAAATGTGGCTGCTGACAAGCTTCCCAGCTGGACAGTTGGAGGAGGGGGCAGACCAGGGATCAGAAGCTCCGGCCGAGGCTGTGGCTTCTCTTTGAAGTGGAGGATTCCCTCCACAGTCTCTTGGAGGCAGCACACGCGGCCTGCGGCAGATGGATTCTCCTGCCAGCACTGGGATGAGGGGCTTGGATAGGAGGGTCACCCCGGTAGCAAATGGTTCCTTGAGGGAGTCCATGGGGGTGTACTCTACATGGTCCCCCTCATACAAGCTGTGATGTGCCTGGGGCAGGTAAGGGCGTTTCACAGATTTGTGGCCCATGAACAACTCCTCACCGTTCTCATTGTCCGCCAGGAATCCGCTACCTCGCTTCACTGAAAACCAGATGACAGTGCCCCGGCGGCGCTCCAGCTCTGGATCACCTGGCCGCTCCAGCTCTGGATCCCCCAGCTGAACCTTTCTCCTGGCTCTTGAGGCTTTAAGCTTTGGCCTCATGACCAGTGTAACGCTCCAGAGTGGCATTACCACTTCTGCGCCTTACTACTATCTCCTATGGTTAATCTAGTGTCATCTGTGTATTTATTTCCAGGTTTTTCACAATGTGCATTTCCTATTTTGAAACTGTTTACGTTATCATGTAAATGTGCCTAGTTCAACAGCAGGAGGCAGCAAACACGGCAGAGCTACAGTTATACAGAGTGGAGCTTTTCTTCCATTCTAACACCCCCTCTGTGGTGTGGTGGGCGTTTCCCACTTGCTGCAGGAAGGGTGGAGACCAGTTCTAGTCAGTCTAGCTTACCCCCTGCTAGGGGAAGGAAGTAGGTGCACGTCCCTGTTGGACAGGCCTTGCCCAGGCCAGCTAGAGCACCTTCTGCTCAGCTGGATATGGAGGCAGAAGCTTGGAGCCTCAGGTGCCAGGAGAGAGAGATTCCCTGGTATAGCATAATTCTGAGTCAGACTACAAAGTGAAGTTGCAGCACCCAGAGAAAGCTAAATGATACAGCTATCTTGTCAGCACAGCAGAGCCAGAGAGTAACAGATGTAGCAGACAGGAGTTTGCCTGCCACAGTTAATGCCAAAGCCTGCTGGAACCAAGACAAAGCCTGTAAATCATTTGGGGAAAACGTTTATTGAGAGTAAAGCTGTTATTGAACTTCATCACAAGGTCTGGACTCAATTTATTTTTCACCCACCATTCAACAACCCCCCTTTTCATTGCTTTGGAGCCAACGCCTGGGGTCCAGCATATCCAGGTAAGAGCACCGTGACACGTGCACCAACATTAAGGGACATTTAAGCCACCTTACACTACTGTGGCATTCCTACACCTGGGTACCATCCACAGTATCACTAAAAGGGGCCCTGTGCCCTTGTTGCTTCACTGCAACTGGCGTCACAAAAACAAGTACTTTTTCCTTCTTAAAGGTCCCTAGGGGGAGGCTCCTGCTGCACCAGCAGAGCTTAAGGTGCTCTGGCTGGCATGGAAAAATACAGAGCCTTAAAGAGGTAGTGTGTTTCCCATTCATTTTAATGGGACTTCTGAAAATAGCAGTCCTATAGAAATAAATCAAGGGTGGCTGTGGATGTGCAGTGCGCCCTTCTGCACTTTGTGGGCTTAATCCTAAGGATAGGTGCAGGTCCTACCCTAGCGATAGGCCCCCAATGTCCAAGATGAGACTAATCCTTTAAGGGAGGTGTCCGAGCTACAGATATTGATGACCTATCCTCAATATCAGATTGTTGGGGTCTGACACTGCACCCCCCCACTGATAAGTGGTTTAGGAAATTATACAGTGTATAGAGTTGGAGACAGACAGCGCCATCCACGGTGCAGTGGCCGTGCCCGGTACTGCAGCTACTATCAAGTGAGGTCTTATAATAGAAGAATAATGACTCGTTGGACCCTGAAGTCACAATCTCTTTATTTCTATACGTCTGAGGTTACAGGACTGAGCTCTTCAGGATTGTCAGGATGGATCCCAGCGCCAGGATGATGGCGGCATAGCTGGACTTGATGCTGGTGCTGCCGCTGTAGTTACACAGGTCGGTGGAGCAGCAGGTGGCAGTGGCGGTGACACCAGCTATGGTAGTGGTAAGAGGAGTGCAGGAGTCTGCACACCTTTTAATGATGGAGGTGGCCGAGACCCCACCTGCAGTGGAGAAAACAGAAAAAGCGGCGGATCTGTAACTACTTGTCATTACCAAGATTATATGATGTGATTAAATATGTGCAGTCAATGGAGTCAGAAGCCCGATCATAGCTGAATGAGGGCCACTCAGGGGCCCCATAGTGACAAAACTGAGATTCTGAACTCACCAGCTGAGCCGGATGCCACTGTTGTCAGACAGGACGTTGCGCTGCTTGTGCAGTTAGTCTCCGTCAGGCAATTGGAGTTGCTAGATTGTGACTCACAGGTGTAACATCGTAGACTGTAAACTGCGGGCAAGAGGAGAGAGGATACAGATTACATACAAACGAGTATCTAAGTGCTGAGCTGTGTATCTAATCCTATCCTGTGTGATACTGTCTGCTACCAGTGGGGTACCTCAGGGATCTGTTCTGGGACCCATATTGTTTAATATCTTTATCAGCGACATTGCAGAAGGCCTCGATGGTAAGGTGTGTCTTTTTGCTGATGACACAAAGATTTGTAACAGGGTTGATGTTCCTGGAGGGATACACCAAATGGAAAAGGACTTAGGAAAACTAGAGAAATGGTCAAAAATCTGGCAACTAAAATTTAATGTTGATAAGTTCAAGATAATGGACCTGGGGCGTAAAAACCCAAGAGCAGAATATACAACCAGTGATACAGTCCTAACCTCAGTATCTGAGGAAAGGGATTTAGGGGTCAGTATTTCAGAAGACTTAAAGGTAGGCAGACCATGTCATAGAGCAGCAGGAGATGCTAGCAGAGTGCTGGGGTGTATAGCAAGAGGAATTACCAGTAGACAGAGGGAGGCGCTCATGCCGCTCTACAGAGCACTAGTGAGACCTCATCTGGAGTATTCTGCTCAGTACTGGAGACCATATCTCCAGAAGGATATTGATACTTTGGAGAGAGTTCAGAGAAGAGCTACTAAACTGGTACATGGATTGCAGGATAAAACTTACCAGGAAAGATTAAAGGACCTTAACATGTAGAGCTTGGAAGAAAGACGAGACAGAGGGGAGATGATAGAAACTGCTAAATACATAAAGGGAATCAACAAGGGAAAAGAGGAGAGAATATTTAAAAGAGGAAAAACTGCTACAAGAGGACATAGTGTTACATTAGAGGGGCAAAGGTTTAAAAGTAATATCAGGAAGTATTACTTTACTGAGAGAGTAGTGGATGCATGGAATAGCCTTCCTGCAGAAGTGGCAGCTGCAAATACAGTGGAGGAGTTTAAGCATGGGATAGGCATAAGGCCATCCTTCATATAACATAGGGCCAGGGGCTATCCATAGTATTCAGTATATTGGGCAGACTAGATGGGCCAAATGGTTCTTATCTGCCGACACATTCTAGGTTTCTAGGTTTCTATGTTTCTATGCTGAGCTGTGTATCTAATCCTATCCTGTGTGATACTGTCTGCTGAGCTGTGTATCTAATCCTATCCTGTGTGATACTGTCTGCTGAGCTGTGTATCTAATCCTATCCTGTGTGATACTGTCTGCTGAGCTGTGTATCTAATCCTATCCTGTGTGATACTGTCTGCTGAGCTGTGTATCTAATCCTCTCCTGTGTGATACTGTCTGCTGAGCTGTGTATCTAATCCTATCCTGTGTGATGCTGTCTGCTGAGCTGTGTATCTAATCCTATCCTGTGTGATACTGTCTGCTGAGCTGTGTATCTAATCCTATCATGTGTGATACTGTCTGCTGAGCTATGTATCTAATCCTATCCTGTGTGATACTGTCTGCTGAGCTGTGTATCTAATCCTATCCTGTGTGATACTGTCTGCTGAGCTGTTTATCTAATCCTATCCTGTGTGATACTGTCTGCTGAGCTGTGTATCTAATCCTATCCTGTGTGATACTGTCTGCTGAGCCGTGTATCTAATCCTATCCTGTGTGATACTGTCTGCTGAGCTGTGTATTTAATCCTATCCTGTGTGATTCTGTCTGCTGAGCTGTGTATCTAATCCTATCCCGTGTGATACTGTCTGCTGAGCAGTGTATCTAATCCTATCCTGTGTGATACTGTTGTCACAACCAGACAGCTGAGAAGCTCTGACAGAGGCCTTTCAGAACCTCCTCCTTGAGTTCTGTGTTGTGGTATTCAGCTCCTCCTCTCAGTAGCCTCTCTCAGCTGTCATGTGTTGGACTAATTGTTTCCCTTTAAATTCTTCCCCAGAATGCTTTTCTGGGCGGCTTATATTTCTTCCTGGAGTATGTGTGCATGCCCATCTGGTTCTCCTCTCCTCTACAAAGTTAAGTGTTATACTGTTATCTGTTATTTTCTGTTTGTTGGATCCCAGGTGACCCTGACTCCCTCCGTGTCTGGTGTAGGGAGCCGGTGGTCGTGTCCCCTCACTATTGCAGGGTGCTCAGGGATTATATAGTCAAGGTACGTGGATATGCATACCTCCACCATTCGGATCTATGCATAGGCTGAGCAGCCAGGGAAAGTCCCAGGTCTTCTACAGGGGTCCCCCTTTTGTTCCTTAGCTTCTGGATCCAGCGAGTCATTTATGCATGTTGTTTTGCCTTGTTTCCTGTACACCGTCCGTGACATTATAAGCCGCCATAACCGTCTCAAGCATGGATCCGGTTTCACTTTTGGCTGAACGCCTTCAGGGTCTTTCATTGGAGGTAGCTGATCTCCGCAGGACTTTTTCTCAGCTTCAAGTGACCGGTTCAGCTGGCGTTCATGGAGTTTGTTCGGAGCCTAAGATCTCGCTCCCGGATACGTTCTCCGGGGGTAGTGAGAATTTTGTGCGTTTTAGAGAGGCTTGCAAACTCCATTTTCGCCTTCTTCCCCATTCTTCTGGTGATGAGGAACGGAGGGTGGGGATCATTATATCGCTGCTCAGGGGTAACGCTCAGTCCTGGGCCTTTTCGCTGCCGGAGGGGGCACGGCCCCTCCGTTCAGTGGATGAATTCTTTTTAGCCCTGGGTCAGATATATGATGATCCGGATCGTATTGCTCTGGCAGAGTCTAGACTACGTCTCCTATGCCAGGGTAAACAATCCGCAGAAATATACTGCTCAGAATTTCGGAGATGGGCAGTTGATACTGGTTGGAATGATGCTGCACTCCGAAGTCAATTTTGCCATGGTCTTTCAGAGGGATTGAAAGATGCATTTGCCTTTCATGAAAGGCCTATTTCTTTGGACTCTGCTATGTCTCAGGCCGTTCGTATTGACAGGCGTCTTAGAGAGAGGGAGAGGAGAGATCTCTCCTTCCTGTCATACTCGGTCCCAGGACTGTGCAGCGGTCCCATTCTCTGCGCAGGGGTCTCAGTCGCTGTCAGCCCCTTCTGAGCAGGAGCCCATGCAGCTGGGGTTGATTGCTTCTGACAATAGAAGATTCAGCTCGCATGGGAGGGTTTGTTTTTGTTGTGGAGGTATAAATCATTTGGCAAATATTTGTCCCTCTAGGAGATTCAGGCAGTTCTCTGGGTATAATAAAGAAACAAAGAGGAAAAAATCTTTGAAAAATGTTCCGTCTGTTACTATTGGCAGGATTGAGGTGGAGATTGAAGATTTTCCGTTTGCTTGTAGTTCCCGTTTTGTCCTGTCGGCTAGGGTGGCGCTAGAGAGCAAGAACATTTTTTGTGAGATTTTTGTGGATAGTGGAGCAGCGGTCAATCTCATTGATAATCACTTTGCGATAACTCATGGTTTCCAGGTGCGCACTTTGGGAAAGGATATTCCTGTTTTTGCTATTGACTCCGCTCCACTTTCTCAGAAATCATTAAAGGGCATAGTTCACAATATCCGTTTAATTGTGAGTGATGCTCATGTTGAGGATGTGTCATGTTTCGTCCTTAGCGGTTTACCCACCCCTCTGGTGTTGGGGCTGCCCTGGCTCACTAAGCATAACCCCACCATTGATTGGCAAGCGAGGCAAATAAATGGTTGGAGTGACTTTTGCAGAGAGAATTGCCTCATGACATCTGTTTCTGAGGTTGCTACTAAGACTATACCATCTTTTCTCTCTGAATTTTCGGATGTCTTCTCTGAGAGTGGAGTTCAGGATTTGCCCCCGCACAGGGAGTACGATTGCCCTATTAATCTCATCCCAGACGCCAAGCTGCCTAAATCTCGTTTATACAATCTTTCCCAACCTGAGAGGATCGCTATGCGTGCTTATATCTCTGAGAGTCTGAGAAAGGGACACATACGACCCTCGAAGTCACCTGTTGCCGCTGGTTTTTTCTTTGTTAAGAAAAAAGATGGTTCTTTAAGACCTTGTCTGGATTTCAGGGAGCTGAACAATATCACAATTCGTGACCCTTATCCGCTTCCTCTGATCCCGGACCTATTTAACCAGGTTGTTGGGGCTAAAGTCTTTTCCAAATTAGATTTAAGAGGGGCATACAACCTGGTCAGGGTCAGAGAAGGGGACGAATGGAAGACGGCCTTCAATACCCCTGAGGGCCATTTTGAAAACTTGGTTATGCCTTTTGGTTTGATGAATGCCCCAGCCGTTTTCCAGCATTTCGTGAACAGCATTTTTTATCATTTGATGGGAAAATTTGTATTGGTGTATTTGGATGACATTTTGATTTTTTCTCCCGATTTCAAAACTCATAAGGAACATTTACGTCAGGTCTTGCTCATCCTGCGGGAGAATAAATTATATGCGAAACTGGAAAAATGTGTGTTTGCGGTTCCAGAAATTCAATTTCTGGGGTTTCTTCTCTCCGCTTCTGGTTTTCGCATGGACCCCGAGAAGGTCCGCGCTGTGCTTGAGTGGGAGCTTCCTGAGAATCAAAAGGCGCTGATGCGTTTTTTGGGCTTTGCCAATTATTACAGGAAGTTCATCTTGAATTATTCTTCTATTGTTAAACCACTCACTGATATGACCAGAAAGGGGGTAGATTTTTCTTCTTGGTCAGTAGAGGCGCGTAAGGCTTTTTCTGATATCAAGGAGAGTTTTGCTTCCGCTCCCATCTTGGTGCAACCTGATGTTTCTTTACCCTTCATAGTTGAGGTTGATGCTTCTGAGGTGGGTGTGGGGGCGGTCTTGTCTCAGGGTTCCTCTCCTGCCAATTGGCGACCCTGTGCCTTTTTCTCAAGAAAACTCTCCTCCGCAGAGAGAAATTACGATGTGGTTGTCTACCAAGAATATCAAATTGAAGGTTCCCTCCTGGAAGTTGGGTCCTAGGTTTATTGGGCCTTACAAAATCCTGTCTGTCATCAATCCTGTTGCATACCGTCTTGATCTTCCTCAGACTTGGAAGATCCATAATGTTTTTCATAAGTCCTTATTGAAACCTTATGTTCAACCCATTGTACCCTCGCCTTTGCCTCCTCCTCCGATTATGGTTGATGGGAATCTTGAATTTCAGGTCTCTAGGATTGTGGATTCTCGTCTTGTCCGTGGTTCTCTTCAGTACCTTGTTCACTGGGAGGGGTATGGTCCTGAGGAGAGGATGTGGGTCTCAGTGACGGACATTAAAGCCTCTCGTCTCATCAAGGCTTTCCATAGGTCCCATCCTGAGAAGGTGGGTTCTGAGTGTCCGGAGTCCACTCGTAGAGGGAGGGGTACTGTCACAACCAGACAGCTGAGAAGCTCTGACAGAGGCCTTTCAGAACCTCCTCCTTGAGTTCTGTGTTGTGGTATTCAGCTCCTCCTCTCATTAGCGTCTCTCAGCTGTTATGTGTTGGACTAATTGTTTCCCTTTAGATTCTTCCCCAGAATGCTTTTCTGGGCTGCTTATATTTCTTCCTGGAGTATGTGTGCATGCCCATCTGGTTCTCCTCTCCTCTACAAAGTTAAGTGTTATACTGTTATCTGTTATTTTCTGTTTGTTGGATCCCAGGTGACCCTGACTCCCTCCGTGTCTGGTGTAGGGAGCCGGTGGTCGTGTCCCCTCACTATTGCAGGGTGCTCAGGGATTATATAGTCAAGGTACGTGGATATGCATACCTCCACCATTCGGATCTATGCATAGGCTGAGCAGCCAGGGAAAGTCCCAGGTCTTCTACAGGGGTCCCCCTTTTGTTCCTTAGCTTCTGGATCCAGCGAGTCATTTATGCATGTTGTTTTGCCTTGTTTCCTGTACACCGTCCGTGACAACTGTCTGCTGAGCTGTGTATCTAAGCCTATCATGTGTGATACTGTCTGCTAGTGATGAGCGGCATAGGCATTATTCAAATTCACGATATTTCACAAATTTTTTGCTGAATATTCGCGATTGCAAAAATTGCCAATGTAATTTGCCCGTATTACGCACGGAATTGTATTACCTATAACAATCACACAAAGGCTATATGCCAAAAGTCGGGTATGTACAAGCCAACAACCTATCCATGAGAGAGGTACAGTCAGCACACCTTACAATGGCAGCCTTGTGCACTATGAGATATACAAGACCAGTCTCTATCCACACAGATTTAAGAGCCAGTGAGCCTCAAAGTTGCTTGACTTTAGTTGGATGGCTTGGGGGACCTGTGCACCTAGATCATTATCATTAGTGTGACAAAAATTGTAAACTTTTTTTGTGGATGCCATCTAACTTCTCTCACTGTTTAGGAGGGCTACATAAAAAATGTCAGTTTTTTAATTGTCCTAACATTTATATTCAATAACCTTTCTATATTGTTTTGTCATGTAAACTCATTTACATAAACATGGGCATATGGGAAAGACATGCAAATGAGCAGAATCTTCCTTGTTTTTCAGCTGAAACACTATTTGCATGTCTTTCCCATATGCCCATGTTTCTGCAAATACGTTTACATGACAAACAGTATAGAAAGGTTATTGAATATAAATGTTAGGGAAATTTGAAAACTGAAAATGATAATGATCTAGGTGCGCGGGTCCATCAAACCATCCAACAAATATCAAGCAACTTTGAGGCTTACTGGTTCTAAGTCAGATGAGTCTCGGGTTCCTTCATCTCGATCTTCTGATTACGATCAAGGCATGCCCGGATGTACAAGGTTTGAGGTGATCTGGTTTCGTTTCTTAAGGGAGATTTTTTTTTTTTTCTGTGGCTTTGGCTGACAGTTCCTAAAGATGGCTGGAATCCTGCACACCATTCGTTTGGAAGTGGACCCGAAGGATATAAGAAATAATACTTTGGAATTTATTGTGATCGAGCTCGTGGAAAAGAAGGCTGGAACTGGGAGACATCTAATTTATAGTGTCCAAAACTTCCCTAAAACAGGTGTAACTTTTCTTAATGAGAACCTTTGTTTGGAGGCATATGAATGGTTCAGAAACAATTCAGAAGATCCTTAATTAATGGGAGTGAAGATAACTCCGTTGTTTGGTCTTCATGAAATTTCTATTGTAGTAGATGTTTATAATCCTTTTACTGAAGTTAATTTGATTATAGACTTTTTGCTGAAATATTGTGAATATGTGGGGAAACCTGCACCTCAGAAGAATCATCTGAGTATCTTAAATTGTAAATACCGTTTCAAAGCTAAGTTGAAGAAGGACCCGCAGCGTGTGGTAGGTTTTATTCACCCGCCGGCTAATTTTTCGGTTGCGGGGAATAGAGGTTACCTGATGTACCCTGGGCAGTCGTCATATTGCAAAAAATGCTATTCTTTCGGACACACTCAGGAGAGTTGTCAGAAAGATGTATGTTGTAGGAACTGTAAGCAGGGGGGACATACTGCTGGGGAGTGCCCATCTTCTGTATATGAATTGTCCAAGTGCTGAAGCCCAAAGAAACATCAACATGAGGCAGCAGCAGATAGCTCAAGAGGAGCGGGAATGGAGAAGGCTAAGCTATCCAGCTGTGGCGAGTGAAGGTGTGAGGAGGGAAAGAAGAGAAAGGACTGTGTTGCGTCCTGCTACAAGACTTGGTTGTGCAACCCTCCCTAAAGCACTTCCTGTAAGAAGATTAGAGGAAGTTATAGATGATCTTCCAAGTGCGTCTGACCCAATAAATATTGAAGAATTTATGTCTGGAGAGGCGTCTGGAGGAGGGCGGTCTGGAAAGAGTCAAAGGGAGGGTGGTGGGGAGTCCGACACAGAAGAAGAAGAGAGCTCTTCAGTCGTACGGAAGAGTAAGAGTGTCAATAAGAGAAGGGGTTATACGAGTGGACCAGAAGTCAGCAACCCTACGAAAGCCGGCAAGAGGAGACCATGGACTCTGGTGGAGGTGGCAAAACTGTATGACTTTGAGCATAAGCCACCTGGAAAATATGGATGAATTTAAAATGTTTTTTTTTTTTTTTTATTCTGTTAACAAAATAAAAGATAAAAAAATATGAGTTTCAAGATCTGCTTACAGAATGTAAGAGTATTTAAAAGTAAGATTAGAGGAGCGGCGATTCTCAAGTTTCTAGCACAAGAAGAATGTGTTTGTTTGCAGGAATGTGGCCTGTGTGAAGTAGTAAGAGAAGAAGAGAGGATGTATGGAAAGTCTGTGTGGTCTGGGAGTGTGTTAAATAAAAATGATGGTGTTGGTTTCTTAGTTAATAGGAGAGATGTATCTTTAGTAAGTTACATGGTAATAGAAGAAGGGAGGTGTATATTAGCAATTTTTTTAAATAAAAATTTTGTGTGATTAATGTTTACGCACCTATAAATAAGAATGAACGGAAACTTTTGTTTGAGAAGGTGAGATTATTTATCCCTGGGAGAATGCCAGAAATTTTTATTGTGATTTAGATAAGTGTCATATTGATGAGTCTCGAAAAGGGTAAATAGACTTACTTTCAGATTTTGTGATTTTCAGATTTTTAACCTAAGTTGAAGACCTATCATGTGGATAGTGGCAGATTTCATAGCAGTTTAGACTATTGTTTTGTATCACAAAATGTGTGTCCTTTAAGTTCTAAACAGAAAGAAGTTGTTTTTTCGAATCATGAATGTGTGATATGTGTGATGTCGGATATAGAATCAAGAGGAGGGTATGGACGTGGGTTGTGGAAATTAAATGTGAGTTTGTTGGAAAATGAGAAGAAAGAATGAGTTTAGTGATATGTCTAAGTGGTGGGATTGGGTGAAAATGAAAACAAGTTTTTTTTTAAAGAATTTAGGTTATAAAATAGCGACGGCAAAAAGAGAGCAGTATGTGAGATTGAATGCTAGGTTAAGGTATTTGTATAAATGAAGAGAGGGGGGTGTATAGGGTATAAGTGGCTACACCTGTCTGGAATACAATGGTGTGGTGCTCACTCCGCGCGACTCACCCCGATGCCGCAAATGTGAATAATATTATGGAGTAAGGTCAGTTTACCGGGGGTCTGGCATTTGTACAATATGGGTAAATACAGTATAGGTGTGAATAAATACCAATGTATGACAGTATACTTAAAATAGATATTTATTATAATAAGATATAAAAAATATATAATTCAGGATATATAAAAAATAGGGAATGGATGAGTAATGAACAAAAATATAAATATATATGTAAGAGTGGTGGTTAGCCTTGTACATTATATTTACCACTCTTGAATAGATCTTTATATTTTTGTTCATTACTTATAATTTCATTTCACGATATTAAGTAACATTTGGTGTAGTGTTTGCAACAATGTAATAGCATCAGTTACATAGAGAAACACATTGTAGCCTTACCCGTTATGTTGAAAACATTGCCGTGGTTGCGCGGTTCCGTTGCGCAGGAGGTAGGTGAAAAAAGCCTCTCTATACTCACCGAGTCCGCTCGTGGCGTCCCACGAGGGCGGGAGATGAGTGGTTTGAAAAAAAGGCGCGAAAATTCTGTTCCACTCTGTATGGAGATAGTAGGGTAATTCTATGTCGGTCGGATCCTTGGCTTCAGGGGTCGGTGTCCGGTCCTTATTGGAGGATTGGTAGTCCGTGTGCTGCTGCAGGGGGAACCATACGCGTTTCGAAACGTACTGTTTCTTCTTCAGTGGCCTGCAGCCACTGAACTTTTCCGGGATTATAAAGGACGGATGGGGGCGTTCCCAATTATGGAAAAATAGGCGGCGCGGCTGTGATGTTGTGATCCCATTTGTTGACTTTGACTGAAGTGCTGTTTAGACAATGTTCAAATGAGGTGGTTTTGGGGGAGATCTGCGCAGTGGGGGAGGTGATGTCTTACTTAGATAATCACTATGGTGTTTGTGTGATGATGTAGTCCAATGATTCAATCATGCTAGCCAAAGGATCTGTGCGTTCAGGGTGCGATCCTGTGATTGTTAAATGCAAATGGGCTTGAATTCTTGTGCGGGGACAGCCTCACATGGTGCAGCCTTAGTTTTTGATTGGGTGGGAATTGAGTGCGGTTCCGGTGCGTTTCATTAGAAGGGTGTAGAAGGGAAAGACTTCACTATGGTAGGAGTGGTTATTTGTGATAAAGTTAGTTTTTTATACGTCTGTGTATGAAGGGAATGGTGCATAAATCAGAAAGAACATTATTATAACAAATTATGTTTATTTCTGATTATAAATCCATTGTGATTATTGGTTATAGGTTTTAAGTGGGCGGCGTGAGGGGTTAATCCTGTGAACATTCTACGAGGTGAGAGAATAGGTCTCTTAATGGGGTGATCAGTATAGTTCTCGTATAGTGGTTAGTGATGAGCGGCAGGGGCAATATATTCGAATTAGTGATATTTCGCAAATATGTGGGCAAATATTCGCCATATATTCGAGAATTCGTGAATTTGTGATCTCCAGGTATTATTTTCTTGATTGCGAAAATTCGCCTAAAATTCGCATGAACTGGTATTTAAAAAAAATCGAATATTCGCGATTACGAATATATTTTGTGATATTCTAAATATTCGCAAATTCTCGAAGAGCCGATATTCGCGATTAAAATTTGCAATTCGAATATTCGTGATCAACACTAATAGTGGTGCGGTTGTGTGGTTAGGTCAGTCTAGCCAAGGGGTAAGTGTATTCAAAGTGATTATTGGATGTGGATGTAATTGGATCCGTGTGCCGGGAAAACTTCATAAAAATGTATATAAAACAATATACATATAAATATATAAAAATTATTATCTATACACACCTCTTGTTGGTGATGTGGGAGTTGGGTCAAAGGTGCGGTTCTGGTGCGTTTTTATTAGAGTTGGGTATTTCAATTCTGAGTGCTTTTGTTATGGGATCATTAGTTTTTGCATATATACAGATATATCTGCCCTCCACTATATGTAAGGAGGATTACGTTCGGGTTGCGGTCTTGGTGCGTTTTGTTAGGAAAGGTTTTATTTATATGTGTGTATATGCAGAAAGACCGAAGTAGTGTAGAGGGAAAGAAATTATGTGAAATATATCGAAATTATATATAAAAAATAAAAATTACAACAATAGACATAAAATATAGAAAAGTGTTAGGAGGTCTTTGTAGGTCGTTGTGGTGGGTGTTGTCACTATGGGAGGTCCCTCTTGAGGTCCTCTGGTTTGTATGTATTATTTGATTCAGTTATTTTATTCACTATTTTGTATACATTGTTTTATTATTTCTTTTATTTGATTTTATATCTGCAAAGTTGTTCTATGTAGTTGTACGGAGTCCTGTTCTTTCTTAGTCGTTGCGAGGATATATATTTACTACGAGGGTGTTTGTCCAGGGAGGGGTGGGAGGCATCCTATGGGAAGGCCCGTCGGTTTTGAAGGTAAGTGTCATTCTGGAATTGGTTTTTGATTGTGATTTTTGATTGTAGATTATTTGATTGTCAATGTTTTGGGGTGGCGGCCTGCTCAGGAGAGGGGATCGAGGTGCTGGCAAACAGCCGGACCTCGACCCCCCGTCCCAGGCGGGCAGCCGCCCATAGGGCATGGCTGTGATTTTGAATTATAGTAAGCCAAAAAGTTTGATATCGGCATTCAGTCTCACCGGAATGAGAGTGTCAAATTCAAAGATCCTTCTTGATCCTTCTTGAATTTAATCTGATCTCTTTTTAGGGTGTTGTTTGAAGTAAGTTGTTTTTTTAGGGCACCCTAAAAAGAGATCAGATTGAATTCATTTTAGAAGGAGTATTATACATCCTGACAGATAACTACTTCACATTCAATTCAAAATTCTATCTACAAGAGAAAGGGACAGCCATGGGCACCAGATTTGCCCCCAGTTATGCTAATATCTTTCTGGCCCAATGGGAAAGCGATGTCATTGGGCCCAGGCTGGGGACAAGTCTGGTACGATGGAAAAGATACATCGACGACATCCTAACAAAACGCACCAAGACCGCAACCCTAACGTAATCCTCCTTACATATAGTGGAGGGCAGATATATCTGTATATATGCAAAAACTAATGATCCCATAACAAAAGCACTCAGAATTGAAATACCCAACTCTAATAAAAACGCACCAGAACCGCACCTTTGACCCAACTCCCACCTCACCAACAAAAGGGGTGTATAGATAATAATTTTTATATATTTATATGTAGATTGTTTTATATACATTTTTATGAAGTTTTCCCGGCACATGGATCCAATTACATCCAATGATCACACTTTGAATACACTTACCCCTTGGCTAGATTGACCTAACCACACAACCGCACCACTATACGAGAACTATACTGATCACCCCATTAAGAGACCTATTCTCTCACCACGTAGAACGTTCACAGGATTAACCCCTCACGCCGCCCACTTAAAACCTATAACCAATAATCACAATGGATTTCTTGTAAATTTTGTTTTATTAGCAATGATGATATGATCAATAAAAAAACAACTTGACAAAATATAAAGTGAGGGAAACATCACCAATACAGATACAAATTTATGCGTAATGTATCCTGATTGAGGCGACACAAGGATAGTAATTCCTAAATCTGTATAGATCAATCAGAAAACTGTCTTAATCAGAAATAAATATCATTTGTTATAATAATGTTCTTTATGATTTTTGCACCATTCCCTTCATACACATAGACGTATAAAAAACTAACTTTATCACAAATAACCACTCCTACCACAGTGAAGTCTTTCCCAATAAAACACATCAAAACCGCGACCTAAACTAAATCCTCATTCCATGCAGACGAGTGTGCATATACACACACATATGAAAAACTAACCATACTATAACAAAAAGCGTCCACAAATGAAACATACACCCTTCTAATGAAACGCACCGGAACCGCACTCAATTCCCACCTAATCAAAAACTAAGGATGCACCATGTGAGGCTGTCCCCGCACAAGAATCCAAGCCCATTTGCATTTAACAATCACAGGATCGCACCCTGAACGCACAGATCCTTTGGCTAGCATGATGGAATCATTGGCCTACATCATCACACAAACACCATAGTGATTATCTAAGTAAGGCTACTTTCACACTAGCGTTCGTCGGTCCGCTCGTGAGCTCCGTTTGAAGGGGCTCACGAGCGGACCCGAACGCAGCCGTCCAGCCCTGATGCAGTCTGAATGGAGCGGATCCGCTCAGACTGCATCAGTCTGGCGGCGTTCAGCCTCCGCTCCGCTCGCCTCCGCACGGACAGGCGGACAGCTGAACGCTGCTTGCAGCGTTCGGGTGTCCGCCTGGCCGTGCGGAGGCGTGCGGATCCGTTCAGACTTACAATGTAAGTCAATGGGGACGGATCCGTTTGAAGATGCCACAATATGGCTCAATCTTCAGGCGGATCCGTCCCCCATTGACTTTACATTGAAAGTCTGGACGGATCCGTACGAGGCTATTTTCACACTTAGCTGTTATATGCTAAAATAATGCAAACGGATCCGATCGAACGCTAGTGTGAAAGTAGCCTAAGACATCACCTCCCCCACTGCGCAGATCTCCCCCAAAACCACGTCATTTGAACATTGTCTAAACAGCACTTCAGTCAAAGTCAACAAAGGGGATCACAACATCACAGCCGCGCCGCCTATTGGAGTGGCCCTGTGGGAGTGGCCCTGTGGGGTCTGAGCCGGGGGGGCTGAGAGACCTCTATCCCCCAAGAGACCCTGGTGTGGGAGCAGCCTGGAGGTTGTGCTGGGAAAGCCGCATCTCATCACGGGTGTGAACTGTGGTACGCTTTAGGTGAGTCAGGGAAACGCCCAGACGGGCAAGGTAGGTTATTTTGGCTTTGTGTGTCTTTGCTTTATGCCGTGTGCCACAATAAAGCACAGTTTGGCCCCTAAATCCTGGTGTCCGTGAAGAAGTGTGTGGTTGCAACCCCCGAAAAAGAGCTAACCCCCCACAATATCCTGAATTATATTTTTATATTTTATCATAATAAATATCTATTTTAAGTATACTGTCATACATTGGTCTTTATTCACACCTATTCTGTATTTACCCATATTGTACAAATACCAGACCCCCGGTAAACTGAGTGCCCTCCACTTTGACCTTACTCCATAAGATGTGAGTGAGGATATAAGATTTATGCGAAGATGTTTGCAAACAGAATGAAAGACGTGATTGATAGAGCGATAGCGGAAGGACAGTGCTGTGCGATACCAGGAAGGAGGATTCATGAGACTCTGTGTCTGCTGAGGGATTGTTTGTGGGACTCTATGGAGAGGAAGAAGAAGGTGTTTTGTTAAGTTTGGATTTTGAAAAAGCATCTGATAGGTTGGCTCATAAGTTTGTGTATAGAGTGTTGTTAAGAATGGGATTTCCAGCTGATTTGTGTGGAGAGTGAGAAGTATGTATGATGGAGTTTAGTCGAGTGCTGTTGAATGGTTGTAGGTAGAAGGGTGAATGTGCTTTCAGGGGTGAGGCCAGGTGCCCATTGTCACCCATTGTATTCACATCTGCGATTGAACTATTCTTGTGTTTGTTAAGGAAAGATAAGGTGATTCGTGGAGTGCAAATACCAGGAGGTGGTGGGAGCGAATGGAAGGCGAGAGGTTATATGGATGATGTCTGTGTGTTATGTGATTCCGGGTGTTCAGCAGGACGGGGGAAATTGTTAGTGTCTATATTTTGTGGAGCGTCTGCTTTTCGTGTGAATTGGAAAAAGAGTTCCTATCCTGTGTGATACTGTCTGCTGAGCTGTGTATCCAATCCTACCCTGTGTGATACTGTCTGCTGAGCTGTGTATCTAATCCTATCCTGTGTGATACTGTCTGCTGAGCTGTGTATCTAATCCTATCCTGTGTGATACTGTCTGCTGAGCTGTGTATCTAATCCTATCCTGTGTGATACTGTCTGCTGAGCTGTGTATCTAATCCTATCCTGTGTGATACTGTCTGCTGAGCTGTGTATCTAATCCTATCCTGTGTGATACTGTCTGCTGAGCTGTGTATCTAATCCTATCCTGTGTGATACTGTCTGCTGAGCTGTGTATCTAATCCTATCCTGTGTGATACTGTCTGCTGAGCTGTGTATCTAATCCTCTCCTGTGTGATACTGTCTGCTGAGCTGTGTATCTAATCCTATCCTGTGTGATACTGCCTGCTGAGCTGTGTATCTAATCCTATCCTGTGTGATACTGTCTGCTGAGCTGTGTATCTAATCCTATCCTGTGTGATACTGTCTGCTGAGCTGTGTATCTAATCCTATCCTGTGTGATACTGTCTGCTGAGCTGTGTATCTAATCCTGTCCTGTGTGATACTGTCTGCTGAGCTGTGTATCTAATCCTATCCTGTGTGATACTGTCTGCTTGAGCTGTGTATCTAATCCTCTCCTGTGTGATACTGTCTGCTGAGCTGTGTATCTAATCCTATCCTGTGTGATACTGTCTGCTGAGCTGTGTATCTAATCCTATCCTGTGTGATACTGTCTGCTGAGCTGTGTATCTAATCCTATCCTGTGTGATACTGTCTGCTGAGCTGTGTATCTAATCCTACTCCTGTGTGATACTGTCTGCTGAGCTGTGTATCTAATCCTATCCTGTGTGATACTGTCCTGCTGAGCTGTGTATCTAATCCTATCCCTGTGTGATACTGCCTGCTGAGCTGTGTATCTAATTCCTATCCTGTGTGATACTGACTGCTGAGCTGTGTATCTAATCCTATACTGTGTGATACTGTCTGCTGAGCTGTGTATCTAATCCTATCCTGTGTGATACTGTCTGCTGAGCTGTGTATCTAATCCTATCCTGTGTGATACTGTCTGCTGAGCTGTGTATCTAATCCTATCCTGTGTGATACTGTCTGCTGAGCTGTGTATCTAATCCTATCCTGTGTGATACTGTCTGCTGAGCTGTGTATCTAATCCTATCCTGTGTGATACTGTCTGCTGAGCTGTGTATCTAATCCTATCCTGTGACTGTCTGCTGAGTGTGATCTAATCCTATCCTGTGTGATACCGTCTGCTGAGCTGTGTATCTAATCCTATCCTGTGTGATACCGTCTGCTGAGCTGTGTATCTAATCCTATCCTGTGTGATACTGTCCTGCTGAGCTGTGTATCTAATCCTATCCTGTGTGATACTGTCTGCTGAGCTGTGTATCTAATCCTATCCTGTGTGATACTGTCTGCTGAGCTGTGTATCTATCCTATCCTGTGTGATACTGTCTGCTGAGCTGTGTATCTAATCCTATCCTGTGTGATACTGTCTGCTGAGCTGCTGTATCTAATCCCTATCCTGTGTGATACTGTCTGCTGAGCTGTGTATCTAATCCTATCCTGTGTGATACTGTCTGCTGAGCTGTGTATCTAATCCTATCCTGTGTGATACTGTCTGCTGAGCTGTGTATCTAATCCTATCATGTGTGATACTGTCTGCTGAGCTGTGTATCTAATCCTATCCTGTGTGATACTGTCTGCTGAGCTGTGTATCTAATCCTATCCTGTGTGATACTGTCTGCTGAGCTGTGTATCTAATCCTATCCTGTGTGATACTGTCTGCTGAGCTGTGTATCTAATCCTATCCTGTGTGATACTGTCTGCTGAGCTGTGTATCTAATCCTATTATGTGTGATACAGTCTGCTGAGCTGTGTATCTAATCCTCTCCTGTGTGATACTGTCTGCTGAGCTGTGGATCTAATCCTCTCCTGTGTGATACAGTCTGCTGAGCTGTGTATCTAATCCTATCCTGTGTGATACAGTCTGCTGAGCTGTGTATCTAATCCTATTATGTGTGATACAGTCTGCTGAGTATCTGTATCTAAGCCTATATATAATATGTCTGATACAGTCTCAGAGGTACACACAGCACTACACCCCCCATCATTCTAGCAGTGCCCCCATCCTGCAGGGTCTTACCTGTGGCGGCACAGAGGGCAATCACCAGGAGGAGGCTCGTGTACGCTGCCATTGTGAGCGGAGTGATGTGTGACCCGGGATGATCGCCCTCTATATATATTTCCAGAAAAGCTAATATTTCTGTCCTCCCATAAAGCAAACAATGAGGCATTGACCATATAGGAACATGTCGCCTGGGAGTGTTCTGTCACAATCTGTACAATACCTGTCAAATATTAACAGCGATCAATAGAAGAAAGTCAATGAGTCCATGAATATCACAAATACAAGTGACTTCCCATCAAGGATTCCTGACAACCCGGTCTCGTCATCCAGGAGAGTATAACATGGTGTCTGAAGAAATACATATATACACTACTTGGAAAAAAGTGCTGACCCCTCCACATTCCACCTCCAGGAGCTTTTCTGACCTCACTTTTTACATCCATAGGCAGTAATATGCAGTTGTCCCCCCTTTGCTCTTCTGGGAAGGATTTTTACAAAGTTTTGGAAGGTGCCAGTGGCAATCTTTTCCTGTTCATCCAGAAGAACATTTGTGAGGTCAGACACTGATATTGAAAGAGAGGGCCATGCTCGCAGTCTCTAATCTGGTGTTGGACGGGGTTGAAATTAGATCTCACTGTGGCCTGTCAAGTTCTGCGACACCAAACTCCCCCAACCTTTCATTTATTAAGCTGGATTTGTGCACTGGGTGGTACCTCCACTATCTCTGTTTCTACTTCTACTGTATCTGGTGTTTCCACTATCCCTAGTGACATCTACTATCTTTAGTACCACCACTATCTTTGGTGCCTTACACTATCTCTGGAACCCCACTACCTCTGGTTTCCCTACTATCTTTGGTGCCACCACTATCTCTAGTGCCTCCACAATTGGTGCACTTCACTATCTCTTGTGCACCAACTATCTATGGAGCCCTTCACTATTTCTAGAGCCCCCACTATCTCTGGTGCAATCACCTATCTCTGGTGAGCTCACTGTCTCTGGTACATTCATTATTTCTAGTGCCTCCACTATCTCTGGAGCCCTTAACTATATGTGTTATCATCCCACTATCTCTGGTGCCCTCTGCTATCTCTGATGACCCCAACTATCTCTGGTAACTTCACTGTCTCTGGTACATTCATTATTTCTAGTGCCTCCACTATCTCTGGAGCCCTTAACTATCTGTGTTATCATCCCACTATCTCTGGTGCCCTCTGCTATCTCTGGTGACCCCACTATCTCTGGTAACTTCACTGTCTCTGGTGCATTCATTATTTATGGACCCCTCCACTGTCTTTAGTGCCCCTATAATCTCTAGTGATCCTGCTATCTCTGGTGCCCTCCATTATCTCTGGTGACTTCACAATCTCTGGTGCCCTCCACTCATCTCTGGTGCCCTCTACTATATTTGCTGCCTCCACTTTCCCTGATGCCCTTCACTGTCTCTGGATCCTCTACACTATTTCTGGTGTCACCCACTTACTCTGGTGCACCCAAAATATCACCATCTGCTATCTCTCTTGCTCTCCTGTTGTAGCTGGCCAGCTAAGACTTGTCCTAGTTTGCTAATATAGCTTGTATGTTTATGCAGCTGGACCTGCCAATAACCTTAATTCAGTTCCTATGTTTATGTGTTAGAGACAAAAGAAGAGTTATTTACTGTGACATCATGTTTTGGATGTCATATAACTGTTATATTTTGTGTTAACAGAAGCAGAAAAAGATAATATGCCTTTAACATTCATTTTGTAGTGTAAGGTAAGCTCAGTGACACAGCAGAAACAGCAGAAAGCATAATGTTAATCTATTGTTGCTGGGCAGAAGTCTAGACCAATCACAGCCAGCTTCTCACACAGCAAGAGTTTTCACCAATCACAGCCAGCCTCACACACAGCCTGTCTGGGAATTCCCCTAGCAGGAGCTGCTGGAATCATTATTCACCAGAGACAGGAGCTGAAGAGACATTCACTCCACTGAAAGCTGAGTTTTATGGGAACAAGAGGCCAAAATAGGTAGTTAAAACAGTTATATAATGTTCATATTGTTAGTATTGTGTTTAGAACTGAATACTGAACTAGATATACAGTATATATTTGTTTATGACTAGTGTCTTCTAGATGGAATCGCTATGTGACTAAACAGTTAAATCTAGGTAAGAACTTTCCAAGTTCTAAAGAGTTCACTGAGGTCGTCAATGAGGAAGCACGGCTAGCATGTAATCCAGTAACATCATCTTATGTCTTAAAATCCTTAGAAGAAAGGCCTGCAAGAGATATAAGCCGTGCAAGAGCAACTAGCTTTGCAACCAACACAGCAAATATCTACGAGAGCAAGTTCAAAGTTACTACTGGGATCAGTAGAGAGACAGGACTGACAAATCTTCAGACTACCTTCAAGTGTATGTTCTGTGGAGAGAACCACTCCATACACAAGTGCCAACAATTTAAGGAGAAGTCCCCAGATGAAAAGAAAAAATTTGTGCTGGATAACCAACTGTGTTTCGGATGCCTAAGAAAAGGCCATGTTACTAAGGAGTGTAAGAAAAAGTCCACATGCAGCGTTTTGAAAGGACGCCGTCCTACACCACTACATGAAGAACGTCCAAAGAAAGATAAATCCTCAATATCTAAAGATACTGAGGAAGGAAAGAAAGTATTGGTATTCCCTTTGCAGAGAGAGGTAAGGAGAAAGCAATGGCAAATTAATGGTTGTACCAGTGTGCATATTAAATCCTTAAAGGAGGAACAAGAAGGTATACGCCTATGAGCTACTGGATGCCCAGAGTGACGTCACCTTCATTGATCAAGAAATCTGCAAGAAATTACAAGTGGCTACCGAACCAGGGACGCTCAAACTCACCACAATGATGGGGAGAGACACATTAGTGAACAGTAAAAGGGTAAAAGGACTGAGAGTTAGAGGACTTCATTCAAACTGCACATTAGATCTTCCTCCAGATTATACAAAAGACGATATACCTCTAGATTGAGACCGCATACCTACCTGTGTAACAGCCAATGAATGGGAGCACCTATCTATCATATCCCATGAGATGTCCCCGCTGGAGGAGTTTGGTGTTGGACTGTTGGCAGGTTATGATTGTCCCGAAGCCTTGGTACCATGAAAGGTAATCACAGGAGGAAAGGGTGAACCCGACCCTGTTCAAACTGATCTAGGATGGGGTGTTGTTGAAGGAAAACAGCAGATCGCAAGCTCAAGACAGGTGACAGGATTGTGTCATCGAATATCTGTCCAAGATTTACCAACTGTAAGTCCAGCAAAAGTAATCAAGATCCTTGAATCCGACTTTGCAGATATATGTTCTAAAGAAAAGAGTGAATTCCAAGAAGACATAAAGGGCCAGATTTATCATGACTCTGACAGGTCACTCCACTTTAACATATGGCTAAAGTCAGTTTTAGCCAAGTCAGATTTATGATCGGCCCTTTAAGACTGTAATAAATGTGGTTTGACGGTAGCAGTTTATCCGTCAGTAAGCAGCTTTACAAAAGTCGCACATCTTTACGAAAAAGTCGCAAGTTTTTATTAAAAAGTCGCATGTTCTATTAAAAAGTCTCATCAGATAAGCATGGTCCTCACTGGAGTGAAATTGCGACTTTTTTGCGACTTTTTAAATAGTCCCAATAGTAAATCTGTCTAGAGATTCATTTACATAAGAAAACACGCCCACTTTCAGAAAACTGGCGAGCATAGTGCAGAGCAGAAAAAAGTCGCAAATTTATGCGCAGTTTAAGCGATTGCGCAAAAATTTGCGACTTTTTCACTCCATTATTCTGACTTGAGCTAATGATAAATCTGGCCCAAAGTTCGTACACACTCTAGAAGAAAATATTCTGCAGAATCAACGAGGTCATCTTGAAATGTCCTTACCTTTTAGAGAACGACCTCATTTGCCAAATAACAGAAATGTTGCCCTACCAAGATTGAAATGTTTTACGAAAACGAAGGGAAGAGATCCCAAATTCAAGCAGGATTATTTGAAATTCAGCCTAAAGAAGGAGAAGTGTGGTACATCCCACATCAAGGAGTTTACCACTCAAAGAAACCAGATAAGATTAGAGTAGTATTTGATAGCTCAGCAAAGTACAATGGTGTTGCATTGAATGATCATCTACTAAAAGGACCAGATCTTACAAACACTCTGCCTGGAGTACTCTGTAGATTCAGAAAATATCCCGTAGTGGTCATGTGTGACATTGAAAAGATGTTCCACCAGTTTCATGTGAAGAACGAAGATAGAGACTTCCTGAGGTTTCTATGGTGGGAGGATGGAGATACAGATACAGAGCCAGCAGAATACAGAATAAAAGTACACTTATTTGGAGCATCATCCTCTCCAGGTTGAGCCAATTATGGTATGAAGCACCTGGCCAATCAGAATGAAAAGGATTGCCCATCAGCTGCAAATTTTCTGAAGAAAAACTTTTATGTAGATGATGGTCTCTTAAGTCTAGAGTCTACAGAATCTGCAATCAAACTAGTGAAAGCCAAGAGTTATGGACTATCTGCTGCGGAGGCCGCAGTGTTATATATGAAGAAAAGTTGAAGTTGATAAGGAAGTTATTTTAAACATTTTGTGTGCTCCTTAAAGCTACTGTTTCCATAGAACGGCGCTAGAGGAATTACAGAGTAACAGACAGTCTGGTTAGACTAAAAAGTAAGAGATACCAAAATTCTCAAAAGGCACTTCATAGTGCTGCGCCTGCCACACCATTATCTGTAGCGCTCCACACTATCTCTATTATTCCTCTCTCTGACAATACTACATAGATACCTCCTATAGGGCATTACTACATAGAGACCTCCTATAGGGCATTACTACATAGATACCTTCTATAGGACATTACAACATAGAGACCTCCAATAGGACATTGCTACATAGAGACCTCCAATAGAACATTACTACATAGAGACCCACAATAGGACATTACTACATACCTCCTATAGGACATTACTACATAGATACCTCCTATAGGACATTACTACATAGAGACCTCAAATAGGACATTACTACATAGAGACCTCCAATAGGACATTACCACATACAGACCTCCAATAGGACATTACTACATAGAGAACCCAATAGGACATTTCCACATAGAGACCCCCAATAGGACATTACTACATAAAGACCACAATAGGACATTTAGTGCACATAATAAGGTCCATAATATTGGATCTAGAACATGTGAAAGTCCAGGGGACCTTAAATTCCTGCTACAAGTTTGACATCCGGGTATTACATAGCGTCTGTGAGCATTACATAGGAACAGGTTTTTCTTCTCTTTACATTTCTAGGAGAGGTTCTTTCTTGTGTCAGAACATTTCTAAGATTTGAAGGTTGTCTGTAGCACAGTAGGAGCAGATGTGGACATATTGTTTTTAGTCAGTCATCCTTGTGTAGGACATGATGTTATTTGTCTTAGTATCTCTAGCTTTGGGTCACTATCAGAGGTACTCTGTGGTTCTTCTAATGTTCCTTGTATTGGAAGATTGACTTTTAGGGATCCAAGAGGTTCTGGTGATTTGCTGATTGCTCTGATGTAAATATCTTCTTTTGAGATGGGTGAAGTGTTCATCCCTGTCTGATGGGCTGGAACAGATGTGATTATATCTGATGGTCTGACTGTAGATGATGGACTTGTTATTTTATTTATTTTTTTTACAGTAAAGAGAGGAAGGTAGAGGGAGGGAAAGAGGGAGATGGATGGAGTCTAATAGAAGGAAAATGCTGGTAGGTGGCATACATGAATAGGTGGGTCCCATGTTGCTCGGAATCATTCAGTAGTGTTGTTTAGTGAGGCTGTAAAGCTTTCTAAGGCGTCAGGCACATGACCAAGTCCGTATTACCACAAATCTGTAAAATTCACACTTTCTGTGCGCAATCCACATTTTTCTTACTCCCATCACTAGAAATGATAATTCTCATCCACAATACAGACCAGAATAGGAAATGTTCTATAATTTGTGGAATGGACATATGGATTTAATCTGTGAGCTTTTTTTTTTTTTGCGGACCCATAGAAATTATGTCCATATGTAATCTGCAAAACAATGTGGGTTGGATGTGGATGCAAAATACAGTCATGGGGATCAGTCCTCAAGAATGAATCTCCTGAGCTCTAAAATGTCTCCAAAACTTACGATGAGGGTTTTTGCCGCTGAACAGAGACAGAGACACAGGCCGGCGCCTCTCCTCCCCGAGGACTTTAGAGGGATATTTAGTAAATCCAGAAAAGGGTCTCATGGTAATTTGCAGTTTCCCTTAGTATCTCTAGCTGTGGGTTGTAGGTCACTACCACAGATATACCATGGTCATCTTCTTTTTGAAGGTTGTCGGTAGCGCAGTACAGGCAGGTTTGGAAATATTCTTTTATTTTATTAGCTCATGTTTTTTTTTTTTGCCAAAAAAGAAGTAATATCAACAGTGCAATGTGACCGTGTCAGGATTCATCCAGCTATGTCTGTTTACTTCAGATTGTCTTGCCCTCAAGTTCTCCCTCAGTTAAGATGGTGGATTGTGTCTCAGCTGGGCGCCATCTTACTTCCTGTTTCACAAGCCTGTTACTAATTGCTTGAGTATTGTGTTTTAGCTTCTGCTCGTGCGGTCCTTTTGCTTGGAACTAGCTTTCTGGTTTGTTCCTCCTTCTTGCGGTTTTCCCTGCTACTCTGTGACATCCTGCTACCTCCTGTTGCCGACCCGGATTGCTTGACTACGTTCCTGTGCCGCCTGCCCTGAACCATTGCTCGTCTGACCTCAGCTCTACTGCATCCTTCGGTCCTGCACCGTTGCTACCGGTAATGGCTCCGCCTGCCTGGCTCTGCTGCATACTTCGGTCCTGCACCGTTGCTACCGGTAAAGGCTCCGTCTGTCTGGCTCTACTGCATCCTTCGGTCCTGCACCATTGCTACCGGTAACGGCTCCGTCTGTCTGGCTCTACTGCATCCTTCGGTCCTGCACCATTGCTACCGGTAACGGCTCCGCCTGCCTGGCTCTACTGCATCCTTCGGTCCTGCACCATTGCTACCGGTAACGGCTCCGTCTGTCTGGCTCTACTGCATCCTTCGGTCCTGCACCGTTGCTACCGGTAACGGCTCCGTCTGTCTGGCTCTACTGCATCCTTCGGTCCTGCACCGTTGCTACCGGTAACGGCTCCGCCTGCCTGGCTCTACTGCATCCTTCGGTCCTGCACCGTTGCTACCGGTAATGGCTCAGTCTGTCTGGCTCTACTGCATCCTTCGGTCCTGCACCGTTGCTACCGGTAATGGCTCAGTCTGTCTGGCTCTACTGCATCCTTTGGTCCTGCACCATTGCTACCGGTAACGGCTCCGCCTGCCTGGCTCTACTGCATCCTTCGGTCCTGCACCATTGCTACCGGTAACGGCTCCGCCTGCCTGGCTCTACTGCATCCTTTGGTCCTGCACCATTGCTACCGGTAACGGCTCCGTCTGTCTGGCTCTGCTGCATACTTCGGTCCTGCACCATTGCTACCGGTAACGGCTCCGCCTGCCTGGCTCTACTGCATCCTTCGGTCCTGCACCATTGCTACCGTTAACGGCTCCGTCTGTCTGGCTCTGCTGCATACTTCGGTCCTGCACCGTTGCTACCGGTAACGGCTCCGTCTGTCTGGCTCTACTGCATCCTTCAGTCCTGCACCATTGCTACCGGTAACGGCTCCGCCTGCCTGGCTCTACTGCATCCTTTGGTCCTGCACCATTGCTACCGGTAACGGCTCCGCCTGCCTGGCTCTACTGCATCCTTTGGTCCTGCACCATTGCTACCGGTAACGGCTCCGTCTGTCTGGCTCTGCTGCATACTTCGGTCCTGCACCGTTGCTACCGGTAACGGCTCCGTCTGTCTGGCTCTGCTGCATACTTCGGTCCTGCACCGTTGCTACCGGTAACGGCTCCATCTGTCTGGCTCTACTGCATCCTTCAGTCCTGCACCATTGCTACCGGTAACGGCTCCGCCTGCCTGGCTCTACTGCATCCTTTGGTCCTGCACCATTGCTACCGGTAACGGCTCCGCCTGCCTGGCTCTACTGCATCCTTTGGTCCTGCACCATTGCTACCGGTAACGGCTCCGTCTGTCTGGCTCTGCTGCATACTTCGGTCCTGCACCGTTGCTACCGGTAACGGCTCCGTCTGTCTGGCTCTGCTGCATACTTCGGTCCTGCACCGTTGCTACCGGTAACGGCTCCACCTGCTTGTCTCTGCTTCATCCTTCAGTCCTGCAACCTCCAATTCAAGACTCCGGTGCCTCCTGTGTTTGGGCCTTGTCCCTGCCATTGGATTCTAGCTGTATTTCACTAGTATCGTGAAAGACCGCCATGGGGAGCAAATTGGTACTGGAATATGCCAACCTTTTAATGGCAAAACTGGAAAGTGACTTCTTGGTATCTGCCCCATCAAATCATTGGACTACTTTAGTTTCATCAATGATTTCTTAATTCAAAAAACCAAAAGGAAGTGTTGGCTACCTCCTCCTCCTCCACCGCCGCTTCCACCTGCACCGCCACATCCGCCGCCTCCTCAACCTCCTACTCCATATGGACCTAGTCCTCCTAGATCAAGATTAGAATTTTTTTATTTTTACCTATTTTATGTTATTTAAAGTCATTTCCCTATCCACATTTGTTTGCAGTGCACTTGCCATGCTCTTAACCACATTTTGATGCCATTTGCAGCCCTCTAGCCCTTTCCATGACATTTTTACAGCCATTTTAGTGCTCAAAAGTTCGGGTCCCCATGGACTTCAATGGGGTTCGGGGTCAAGTTTGGGTCAAGTTCGGGTCCCGAACGTGAACTTTTTTCTCAAGTTCGGCCGAACCCGTCGAACCTGAACATCCAGGTGTCCGCTCAACTCTAGTAAAGAGCACTTGTCAGCAGGATCAAAACAATTAATACCAATTTTTTTAAAACATACCACCAATAGGTACCCAGGAGTAAGAGACCCCATGACTCCAGATTACGCTGCCATGTTGTTCTCCCATTAAAGGTGTTGTTTCATCACAGCAGGGGCTGACTGGCAACTTTTGGTCCAGGGGGCAAGTAACACCCAGAGGCCCACTGAGCCCCCCACCCCCCCCCCACCCCCACTTTCGTAAGCCATGTAAATTAGAACAAAGTAAAACAAAATAAACTAGGCATGCTCCGATATATCGGCCGCCGAAACACATCAGCCGAAAATTGCATTTTTGGTATAATGCCGAAAGTGTCATTTTCTGGCTGATACAGTGTTGCATCCGTGTATTCTCTCCTCCCCGCTGGGCGCTGCTCTGTGTCCCCCCCCATGACACTTGATGACTTTTGCAGGAGAAACTGTATATTGTGTGGCACAGTGTAGGCTATATGTGTATAACATAAACATATTTCATTTGAAAACTTACAGTTACTTGACCCTTGGGTATCTCGGACGCCACTTCCACACTTTGGCCGGGGGCTCGGCGGAGCTGATGTTGTGTTTTATCCTAATGAGAAAGATTTCATAATAAGGATTTGGAGAAGGGGCAGAGGGATAGCAGAGCAGGGAGAGGCTGGTGCTGCTACTAGGGGGTCATACCATGGGGGAGTAATAAAGCCCACCATAATGCCCCACCCCCCCCAGTAGAAATAATTCTCCTTATAATAGACAGTGCACAAAATACCCCTTTGTAATATCCCCAGTTGAGCTAATGTCCCCATAGTGCCCCCTATAATGTGCCAGTAGCCAGATAGGGCCCCCCTATAATGTGCCAGTAGCCACATAGGGCCCCCCTATAATGTGCCAGTAGCCACATAGGGCCCCCCTATAATGTGCCTGTAGCCATATGCCCCCCCATAATGTGCCAGTAGCCATAGGTCCCCCTATAATCTGCCAGTAGCATTAGCCCCCCTATAATCTGCCAGTAGCCTTAGCCCCCCCTATTATCTGCCAGTAGCCATAGCCCCCCTATAATCTGCCAGTAGCCATAGCCCCCCTATAATCTGCCAGTAGCCATAGCCCCCCTATAATCTGCCAGTAGCCATAGCCCCCCTATAATCTGCCAGTAGCCATAGCCCCCCCTATAATCTGCCAGTAGCCATAGCCCCCCCTATAATCTGCCAGTAGCCATAGCCCCCCCTGTAATCTGCCAGTAGCCATAGGTCCCCCATAATGTGCCAGTAGCCATAGGTCCCCTATAATCTGCCAGTAGCCATAGCCCCCCTATAATCTGCCAGTAGCCATAGCCCCCCCTATAATCTGCCAGTAGCCATAGCCCCCCCCTATAATCTGCCAGTAGCCATAGCCCCCCCTATAATCTGCCAGTAGCCATAGCCCCCCCTATAATCTGCCAGTAGCCATAGCCCCCCCTATAATCTGCCAGTAGCCATAGCCCCCCCCTATAATCTGCCAGTAGCCATAGCCCCCCCTATAATCTGCCAGTAGCCATAGCCCCCCCTGTAATCTGCCAGTAGCCATAGGTCCCCCATAATGTGCCAGTAGCCATAGGTCCCCTATAATCTGCCAGTAGCCATAGCCCCCCTATAATCTGCCAGTAGCCATAGCCCCCCCTATAATCTGCCAGTAGCCATAGCCCCCCCTATAATCTGCCAGTAGCCATAGCCCCCCTATAATCTGCCAGTAGCCATAGCCCCCCCTATAATCTGCCAGTAGCCATAGCCCCCCCTATAATCTGCCAGTAGCCATAGGTCCCCCATAATGTGCCAGTAGCCATAGGTCCCCCATAATGTGCCAGTAGCCATAGGCCCCCCCTATAATGTGCCAGTAGCCATAGGCCCCCCCTATAATCTGCCAGTAGCCATAGCCCCCCCACTAATGTGCCAGTAGCCAGATAGGGCCCCCCCCACTAATGTGCCAGGAGTAGCCAGATAGGGGCCCCTCTATAATTTGCCAGGAGTAGCCAGATTGTGCCCCCCGGCCCCCCACCCCCCTCATAAAGTGCCAGCCCAGTAGCCAGATTAGGGGGGGCCCCCCTATAATGTGCCAGGAGTAGCCACCACTAGCCAGATTGTGCCCCCGTGCCCCCCTGCCCCCCACCCCCCTCATAAAGTGCCAGCCCAGTAGTAGCCAGATTAGGGGGGCCCCCCTATAATGTGCCAGGAGTAGCCACCACTAGCCAGATTGTGCCCCCTGCCCCCCACCCCCCTCATAAAGTGCCAGCCCAGTAGTAGCCAGATAGGGACAGAAATAAAGAAAAAAAAAATATGTCAGTCAGACATACTTACCTCCCTGCTTCTCTGGACTACTCCGGTCCCGCCTCCAGCCAGGCGCCAGCACACACTGCAATCACTTTACGGCAGCGGCTCAGTTAGGCCGCAGGACCGGCGCAATGACGTCATCGCGCCGCCTGCGCCGGTCCGGCGGCCTGTCTGATAGGCTGCCGCAACACGCCTCCACTGCTCCCCGTCTCCCTGGCATAAAGCGGATGTTTATTCCAGCCCGGCCGGCCGGGACAGCAAGCCAGGGAGGCCCGGGGGGCAATTGCCCCCCTGCCCCCCGGCCCAGTCTGCCCCTGCATCACAGCCAGTGGGGGCATAGCGCTAGGATATCCCCCATTGTCTGTGATGAGACAACCCCTTTAAGTCCGTACATCTTCTTGTCTTCAGCACTTCGCCGACTGTCACATATACGGTATCCCACTCAGCAGCGCTCTCAGACTGGAGGGAATTATTTATCTAATGTATATTAACTAATATATTATCACTATTATTCGAGCTGATAAAGGGTTAATGCCACGCCTTACTGCCATATACCATCTATATTAGTACAGAGGATGGGTGCGGCAGCCCTACATACCTAACACACACCTATACATCTTCACAATCGATGCTTAGTGGCAACGGATGACATTTTCTGTATTTTTCTTGCATTTTCTTCCTCCTGCTTTACATACGGAGAAGATATCTTTGGACAGAATAGGCGGCGCACCTTGTCTGATCGATGAATAATGGTGGGTGATATGGTCTCCCTATATAAAAAAGTATATAAACAGACCGGCGCTTCCTCGCCCTGGCAGCGACGTATACTTGTGTGGATATTATACAAAAATCTTTATTGTAACGCCCTCTATTAATTGAATCAATTCCTGTATTGGAACAGTCCAACAATCAGCATACAGCATATGAATAGAACATGATACAATCATATACAAAAATAACCAGAATAAAAAAAAAATTATAAAAAAAAATTAAATACAGTGGTTTTCACCCTATAAGACGCACTGGCATAAAAGACACACCTAGGTTTTAGAGGAGGACTATAAGAAAATAATATTTTATCATTGCCTCATCAGCCCCCATTAGCTCATATCAGCCCCCATGCCACATATCAGCCCCATTGTCTCATATTAGCCCCCATTGCCTCATATCAGCCCCATTGTCTCATATTAGCCCCCCATTGCCTCATATCAGCCCCCAATGCCTCATATCAGCCCCCAATGCCTCATATCAGCCCCCATTGGCTCATATCAGCCCCCAATGCCTCATATCAGCCCCCAATGCCTCATATCAGCCCCCAATGCCTCATATCAGCCCCCATTGCCTCATATCAACCCCATTGCCTCATATAAGCCCCCATTGCCTCACATTATTAGTCCCCATGCCGCATATCAGCCCCTATTGCCTCATATCAGCCCCCAATGCCTCATCTCAGCCCCCTATTGCCTTACAGCAACCCCCATTGCCTCACATCAGCCCCAATTGCCTAATTTCAGCCCCCATTGCCTCATATCAACCCCATTGCCTCATATAAGCCCCCATTGCCCTACAGCAACCCCCATTGCCTCACATTATTAGTCCCCATGCCGCATATCAGCCCCCATGTCTCATATAAGTTCTATTGCCTCTCATATCAGCCCCCATTGCCTTATATGAGCCCCCATTGCCACATATCAGCCCCCATTGCCTTATATGAGCCCCCATTGCCACATATCAGACCCCCATTGCCTCTCATATCATAGTAACCTAGTAACATAGTAACATAGTAGATAAGGCCGAAAAAAGCCCTCTGTCCATCCAGTTCGTCCTGTCATCCTGCAAGTTGATCCTGAGGAAGGCAAAAAAAAAACCCTGTGAGGTAGAAGCCAATTTTCCCCACTTTAGGGGAATAAAAAATTCCTTCCCGACTCCAATCAGACATCAGAATAACTCCCTGGATCAGCGACCCCTCTCTAGTATCTATAGCCTGTAATATTATTACACTCCAGAAATACATCCAGGCCCCTCCTGAATTCCTTTATTGTACTCACCATCACCACCTCCTCAGGCAGAGAGCTCCATAGTCTCACTGCTCTTACAGTATAGAGTCCATAGTCTCACTGCTCTTACCGTAAAGAATCCTCTTCTATGTTTGTGTACAAACCTTCTTTCCTCCAGACGCAGAGGATATCCCCTCGTCACAGTCACAGTCCTGGGGATAAATAGATGATGGGAGTGATCTCTGTACTGGCCCCTGATATATTTATACATAGTAATTACATCTCCCCTCAGTCGTCTTTTTTCTAAAGTGAATAACGCTAATGTTGACAATCTTTCAGGGTCCTGTAGTTGCCCCATTCCAGTTATTACTTATTTAAACCACCATTGCCTCTTATACCAGCCCCCACTATCTCATAGCAGCCCTCATTGCCTCATATTATCAGCCTCCATGCCACAGAGCACATAAAACAAAACACTTTCCTCTCCTGCCCCGGACGCCGCCGCTCCTCACCTCCGGCGCTCTCTCTTCTTCCTGCCGTGGCTGTGCTGTGTCTGGTCACAGAGCGCCCTCACACTGTGCACGGCCCACAGCCGAGGAACAGAAAGGGGTGAGTACAGAGCCTTCACCGCTTCCCAGTCCTCCGGTACTAATGAGCGCTTCCATAATGTAGTATTTACCCCATAACACGCAGGGACATTTTACTTTGAGGGAAAAAACGTGCATCTTATGGAGCGAAAAATATGGTAGTTCCTTGTATGGCTCTAAAAATAAAAATCATAGGGCCCATGCGATCAGAGGTACTTCCTAACCAGGCGTGTACAAATGTCCACCGCTTAAAATTTCTATTCACTTGACTCAATTCAATTAATTTCAAAGTATACCAACAAATAGCCCATATTCCAGGTACTTCGGTCACCTAATACGCCATCGGGCAATATCTGAATAGTCTTAATATTACTGACCAAAAGTCCAGACTGAGGAGAGCGCCGTACACCTCCTGTAGTAGAGTGCAACCTGCCAGTAGGTGTGCAGTGTAATATAGCTCCTGACGCTGCTTGTAGGATACTTCCTGTGGGTCCGCCATGTTGTCTTGGTCAGACATCTATTTTATTCTTTTACCTCAAAGTTCACAAAGAGTTAAAATATTTTTATTCAGAAAATTTTTATTCTCTGACTGGTTAGAAAGCTCCATGATGTAATCTGTAGTGAAGGTCATCTTCTTACCAGTGACTGTATCTGTGAGTTATAACCTCCCCTCTGATCCTCAGCTGTGTCCAGCACTCTGGTTTCCAACTGACAGAGGACAGGAAGTCAGTTACTTCTTTATTTATTCCTATGAGACTGACATTGACGCTGCCATAGGAATACATAGAGAAACCGGCTTCCTGTCCACACATAAGATGCTGTGTAAGGGCTCTTTCACACTTGCGCTGTCCGGATCTGGCATAAAGTTCCGTCGTCGGGGCTCTATGCCGGAATAATCCTGATCAGTTTTATCCTAATGAATTCTGAATGGAGAGAAATCCGTTCAGGATGCATCAGGATGTCTTCAGTTCCGGACCGGAACGTTTTTTGGCCGGAGATAATACTGCAGCATGCTGCGCTTTTTGCTCCGGCCAAAAATCCTGAAGACTTGCCGCAAGGCCGGATCCGGAATTAATGCCCATTGAAAGGCATTGATCCCGATCCGGTCTTAAGCTAAACGTCGTTTCGGCGCATTGCCGGATCCGACGTTTACCTTTTTCTGAATGTTACCATGGCTGCCGGGACGCTAAAGTCCTGGCAGCCATGGTAAAGTGTAGTGGGGAGCGGGGAGCAGCATACTTACCGTCCGTGCGGCTCCCGGGGCGCTCCAGAGTGACGTCAGGGCGCCCCACGCGCATGGATGACGTGATCGCATGGCACGTCATCCATGCGCATGGGGCGCTCTGACGTCACTCTGGAGCGCCCCGGGAGCCGCACGGACTGTAAGTATACCGCTCCCCCGCTTCCCACTACTACTATGGCAACCAGGACTTTAATAGCGTCCTGGCTGCCATAGTAACACTGAAAGCATTTTGAAGACGGATCCGTCTTCAAATGCTTTCAGTACACTTGCGTTTTTCCGGATCCGGCGTGTAATTCCGGCAAGTGGAGTACACGCCGGATTCGGACAACGCAAGTGTGAAAGAGGCCTTATTTGGAAAGTCTGGTTACATGACACAGCTGAGGGTCAGAAGGAAGGTTATAACTCACAGATACAGTCACTGGTAAGAAGATGACCTGCACTACAGATTACATCATGGAGCTTTCTAACAGGTCAGAGAAGAAACATTTTTCAGAGGCTTCTTTAAAGTGAAGAAATAGCTCAGTTAGTGGAAAATAGAGATTTCCAGGTAAAAGATAAAAACATATCTTTTCGGACCAGACGCGAGATCGTGGAGTCACAGAGACAGATTTATCTAATTTAATGGTCCTTCTAGATACTTGATTATTGGACATTTGTTGGCTTCTTTAGTTTATGGCAAACAAATACGTTTAATGACGATAAGATCAGAGGAAGATGGATCAAAGGTTAAACTGGATTAGATATTCGTGCTCATACGTGCTAGAAAACGTTTCGCCAATTAACCATCATGACGTATAAAGAGGGGGACGTCTTCCTTATGCATAGTGATGTTTGGAAGTCGTCAGATAACAAGAACTATTAACCAACTGAGAAGGTGGGACTCTTCTTACGTATGGGACTGTTCTAATGTGGGGACAGAAACCAATATTAAGGTATCAATGATGTGATACAATGTGAACCGTTGATGTCTGTGGACTGTGGTAAACTAATGATCTCTCCTCTGTTCTCTGGGGTATAGAAGTTCCTGTTGGGAGAGATAAGGTACCATTGCCATTACGTCCACCACCATCACTACTATCAGCTCTACCTCTTTGCCGCGTTCCGCCCGCCGCCTGTATTATTTCCTGTCCTGTCTTGCTGCTCTGTCTCTAATAATTTTCCCAAGAAGACTATGGGGGAGATTTATCAAACTGGTGTAAAGCAGAACTGGCTTAGTTGTCCATAGCATCCAATCAGAGTCCTCCTTTCATTTCTCAGAGCTCCTTTGGAAAATGATAGGTGGAATCGGACTGGTTGCTAGGGGCAATTATGCCAGTATATAAATCCGCACATTTATGTATCATACCGTGCAGGATGTTTTTATCTTAGTTTTTTCTGTGATTTTTTTACTTAAAAAATCCCTGAAATTTCAGAGAAGAAAAGATCAAAGTGATCACCTGACAGCATCCTCGGGGCGATACTATAACTATGTCACCCATCCAACCAATTAGAATCTGTGCTATTCATCTTTCAGGGCTGACACCCAACGCTCCCAGTACCGCATTTCTCACAACGAGGCACAATCCCATGGTGGTTGACAACTCGGAATACAGTTGAGTGCAGCGGTCAATGGCAACTATCCTTCAGGATAATAGTCACATAGGAGATTCTCTTTTGCTCACACTAGGTCCATAGACCTCTAAAGTGACTAGATAGTTCCTCAGTCTACTTGACAATGGTCTCACTTCTCCAAAATCAGCCCTGCCTAGCATAGCACACATTCTTAGTTGATCTGTCTACGCCCTGCCCCAGAGTATAATGATCTGGTCCCTCTATATCCTGCCCTGCCTGAAGGCAAAACCACTTCTCTGAACTGTTGTCCTTTCTTCTGTGTCACACACCAGGGGTCATGAACACTCAAAGAGAGAACAAGGGAGAACATCCACCCAACGTTGTGGTGCCAATTAACCCTTTTTATAAGGTCCTTTTGCCCAGAGGAATACCATAAAACACATCTTTGTGTCCCTAAATTCTCTGATGTAAGGATAAACCTATACATGACAAACCTGCAGCCAAGAATACAGTTCCCACCATCTATCCACTAGACATAATCAGGAGACACATCCCTCAACCCACTGCCCAGGTCTGACACTCTCAAAGAGTCAAACGCCACCATTGTCCACCGAACCCTACAAACCCCATGCCAAACAATGGCTTGTCGTCAAAGAAAAACACAACAGGCAGATTTATTAATCCTTTAGATGGCGAAAACTTAATGTAGGCAGTCAAAAGATGAACTGAAATTATCACAGGGGCTCAGGCTGGAGGATAATTTGGCTCAGGTCTAGATGCTTCTGTTTAACTTTATACAAACTATTGGGTTTGTACTTTATAACAGAATTTTATACCAAAAGATCACTGCTATAGTTGTTTCTTATATATTTGAACTTTATGAGACTATCTTCCATGAGAAGATGACCCAAATCAAATGGGTCCCTAGTCTACATATGTAACCTACCGATGCAAGCAGACTCTGTTGAGGGACGTGTGGTCACATTACAGGATTAGCAGGTCCTTATGTCATACAAGAGAACTGTTCCTGTTCAGGCACACATGTGCTATCTCGTATTGGTGGAGCACACGTATACATATTGTATTGGTAGAGCACACGTATACATATTATATTGGTAGAGCACACGTATACATATTGTATTGGTAGAGCACACGTATACAAATTGTATTGGTAGAGCACACGTATACATATTGTATTGGTAGAGCACATGTATATATGTTGAATTAGTAGAGCACACGTATACATATTGTATTGGTAGAGCACACATATACATATTGTATTGGTAGAGCACACGTATACATATTGTATTGGTAGAGTACACATATACATATTGTATTGGTGGAGCACACATATACATATTGTATTGGTAGAGCACATGTATACATATTATATTGGTAGAGCACACGTATACATATTGTATTGGTAGAGCACACGTATACAAATTGTATTGGTAGAGCACACATATACATATTGTATTGGTAGAGCACATGTATATATGTTGAATTAGTAGAGCACACGTATACATATTGTATTGGTAGAGCACACATATACATATTGTATTGGTAGAGCACACGTATACATATTGTATTGGTAGAGCACACGTATACATATTGTATTGGTAGAACACACTGTACATATTGTATTGGTAGAGCACACGTATACATATTGTATTGGTAGAGCACACGTATACATATTGTATTGGTAGAGCACCCATATACATATTGTATTGGCAGAGCACACGAGTAGTAAGAGTAGAGATGTTTCGTCAAAGTGACAGGTACCACGCCCCTTTTACACGCCCCCTTTTTATATAGTTTGATATCAATTTGATATTAAAATATTAAAATTTATAGGGCTCGCTATTAAAATTTATAGGGCTCGCTATTATTTATAGGTCTAGCGATTAAAATATTACAATTTATAGGACTCGCTATTAAAATTTATATGGCTCGTTATTATTTATAGGTCTAGCTATTAAAATATTAAAATTTATAGGGCTCGCTATTAAAATTTATAGGGCTCGCTATTAAAATTTATAGGGCTCGCTATTATTTATAGGTCTAGCTATTAAAATATTAAAATTTATAGGGCTCGCTATTAAAATTTATAGGGCTCGCTATTAAAATTTATAGGGCTCGCTATTATTTATAGGTCAAGCCATTAAAATATTAAAAATTATAGGACTCGCTATTAAAATTTATAGGACTCACTATTAAAATTTATCGTGTTTGATATTAAAATGTATAATGCATGATATTTTAATATAATAGTATTAAAAATCAAAACGATGACAAATATAATTTGGTTAAAAAGCTTTATTCATTTTCCTTATTTACAACATCCCCGTAGGGACAGACACGTTTGACTGTAATTATAGCAGCGTATACATAACCGTTTCATGCGTTTTGTTATAAATGATCGCACAATACGGTCATTTTTTCTAAAATCGTTAGTGAACATTTTTAACACATTTTCAAAAGAGCTCCCTTTAGCGAGGCATTGCAAGATATAGATACAGTAATGGCCGCAGACCGTACTAACGGCGTCTTGTATTTGTCTGTTTTGGTACCTTATAGTCTTAGAATTTTTATATAAAAACTGCATAAACTCGCCCGGAAATATTTCATTTTCGGGGGATAAACCATAACTATCAAAAAAAATAGATATATCATTCGGGTATAATATAATTAAAATCCAATGCTTCCCCTGCTGATACGAATTATCCGTATTTACAATGTAGGCCGCGGGCCTGTCGATGATCTTACCCCCCGGTAATAAATCACACGGGAATACACCTTTAAATATGCTCCTGGTGTTAATATCAGCTTTAATAACACATGCAATTTCATAATTATTCATGTCTATTGAAAATCATATAATACCTCACGACGATTATTTATTTCAATAATATTTTCATGAACTGAATATACAATCATATTAATTGTGTTCGCAATCGGCTCGGCAAATCTAATTTCAGCTCGCAGATTGCCAGTTTTTACTAGAGAGAAATGACCGCCGGGCTCCTGATCCGGCGATAAATCAAAAGCGAACAAAGTGTAACCGTTCAAAAACTCGTGTCGATCGACTGATAAAGCGTTGTCGGCCTTGTGTTTGTGATCAGCAGTTTCAATATTGAAAATGTGCTTTGCAAGCGGGCGTGTCGATGACAGGGTCTGAGGCACTCTTGAATTGAACAATGTGTTTTGCAAACATTTGTGCTCAGCAATTTCAAGACAGCAATTTCAAGAGATATAAACTTGATATCAAGTTTATATCTCTTGAAATTGCTGAGTACAAATGTTTGCAAAACACATCTAGTTTGATATCAAGTTTATATCGCTTGAAATTGCTGTCTTGAAATTGCTGAGCACAAATGTTTGCAAAACACATTGTTCAATTCAAGAGTGCCTCAGACCCTGTCATCGACACGCCCGCTTGCAAAGCACATTTTCAATATTGAAACTGCTGATCACAAACACAAGGCCGACAACGCTTTATCAGTCGATCGACACGAGTTTTTGAACAGTTACACTTTGTTCGCTTTTGATTTATCGCCGGATCAGGAGCCCGGCGGTCATTTCTCTCTAGTAAAAACTGGCAATCTGCGAGCTGAAATTAGATTTGCCGAGCCGATTGCGAACACAATTAATATGATTGTATATTCAGTTCATGAAAATATTATTGAAATAAATAATCGTCGTGAGGTATTATATGATTTTCAATAGACATGAATAATTATGAAATTGCATGTGTTATTAAAGCTGATATTAACGCCAGGCGCATATTTAAAGGTGTATTCCCGTGTGATTTATTACCGGGGGGTAAGATCATCGACAGGCCCGCGGCCTACATTGTAAATACGGATAATTCGTATCAGCAGGGGAAGCATTGGATTTTAATTATATTATACCCGAATGATATATCTATTTTTTTTGATAGTTATGGTTTATCCCCCGAAAATGAAATATTTCCGGGCGAGTTTATGCAGTTTTTATATAAAAATTCTAAGACTATAAGGTACCAAAACAGACAAATACAAGACGCCGTTAGTACGGTCTGCGGCCATTACTGTATCTATATCTTGCAATGCCTCGCTAAAGGGAGCTCTTTTGAAAATGTGTTAAAAATGTTCACTAACGATTTTAGAAAAAATGACCGTATTGTGCGATCATTAGTAACAAAACGCATGAAACGGTTATGTATACGCTGCTATAATTACAGTCAAACGTGTCTGTCCCTACGGGGATGTTGTAAATAAGGAAAATGAATAAAGCTTTTTAACCAAATTATATTTGTCATCGTTTTGATTTTTAATACTATTATATTAAAATATCATGCATTATACATTTTAATATCAAACACGATAAATTTTAATAGCGAGTCCTATAAATTTTAATAGCGAGTCCTATAATTTTTAATATTTTAATGGCTTGACCTATAAATAATAGCGAGCCCTATAAATTGTAATAGCGAGCCCTATAAATTTTAATAGCGAGCCCTATAAATTTTAATAGCGAGCCCTATAAATTTTAATAGCGAGCCCTATAAATTTTAATATTTTAATAGCTAGACCTATAAATAATAGCGAGCCCTATAAATTTTAATAGCGAGCCCTATAAATTTTAATAGCGAGCCCTATAAATTTTAATATTTTAATAGCTAGACCTATAAATAATAGCGAGCCCTATAAATTTTAATAGCGAGTCCTATAAATTTTAATATTTTAATCGCTAGACCTATAAATAATAGCGAGCCCTATAAATTTTAATAGCGAGCCCTATAAATTTTAATATTTTAATATCAAATTGATATCAAACTATATAAAAAGGGGGCGTGTAAAAGGGGCGTGGTACCTGTCACTTTGACGAAACATCTCTACTCTTACTACTCACACGTATACATATTGTATTGGCAGAGCACACGTATACATATTGTATTGGCAGAGCACACGTATACATATTATATTGGTAGAGCACACGTATACATATTGTATTGGTAGAACACACTGTACATATTGTATTGGTAGAGCACACGTATACATATTGTATTGGTAGAGCACACGTATACATATTGTATTGGTAGAGCACACGTATACATATTGTATTGGTAGAGCACACGTTTACAAATTGTATTGGTAGAGCACACGTATACATATTGTATTGGTGGAGCACACGTATACATATTGTATTGGTAGAGCACACGTATGCATATTGTATTGGTAGAGCACACGTATACATATTGTATTGGTAGAGCACACGTATACATATTGTATTGGTAGAGCACACGTATACATATTGTATTGGTAGAGCACACGTATACATATTGTATTGGTAGAGCACACGTATACATATTGTATTGGTAGAGCACACGTATACATATTGTATTGGTAGAGCACACGTATGCATATTGTATTGGTAAAGCACACGTATGCATATTGTATTGGTAGAGCACACGTATGCATATTGTATTGGTAGAGCACACGTATGCATATTGTATTGGTAGAACACACTGTACATATTGTATTGGCAGAGCACACGTATGCATATTGTATTGGTAGAGCACACGTATACATATTGTATTGGTAGAGCACACGTATACATATTGTATTGGTAGAACACACTGTACATATTGTATTGGTAGAGCACACGTATACATATTGTATTGGTAGAGCACACGTATACATATTGTATTGGTAGAGCACACGTATACATATTGTATTGGTAGAGCACACGTATACATATTGTATTGGTAGAGCACACGTATACATATTGTATTGGTAGAGCACACGTATGCATATTGTATTGGTAGAGCACACGTATGCATATTGTATTGGTAGAGCACACGTATGCATATTGTATTGGTAGAGCACACGTATGCATATTGTATTGGTAGAACACACTGTACATATTGTATTGGCAGAGCACACGTATGCATATTGTATTGGTAGAGCACACGTATACATATTGTATTGGTAGAGCACACGTATACATATTGTATTGGTAGAACACACTGTACATATTGTATTGGTAGAGCACACGTATGCATATTGTATTGGTAGAGCACACGTATGCATATTGTATTGGTAGAGCACACGTATGCATATTGTATTGGTAGAGCACACGTATACATATTGTATTGGTAGAGCACACGTATACATATTGTATTGGTAGAGCACACGTATACATATTGTATTGGTAGAACACACTGTACATATTGTATTGGTAGAGCACACGTATGCATATTGTATTGGTAGAGCACACGTATACATATTGTATTGGTAGAGCACACGTATACATATTGTATTGGTAGAGCACATGTATGCATATTGTATTGGTAGAGCACACGTATACATATTGTATTGGTAGAGCACACGTATGCATATTGTATTGGTAGAGCACACGTATACATATTGTATTGGTAGAGCACACGTATACATATTGTATTGGTAGAGCACACGTATACATATTGTATTGGTAGAGCACACGTATACATATTGTATTGGTAGAGCACACGTATGCATATTGTTAACCCTTTCAAGACCAAGCTATTTTCACCTTTGTGACCAGACCTAATATTGCAAATCTGACATGTCACTTTATGTGTGTAAAAGCGGCTGCCGGGCGCTGTGTTCAACGGTGATCTGTGGCCGATGCTTCCCATTCACCACTGCAGTCCTGGCCTCTGTCTGTGTGGGTGCTGTTGTTCTGGGATCCGCTCCACAGTTTGCTCTCAGCCCTGGCCATGCTTGCTGTTTGTTTCCTGTAGCACTTCCTTAAGGGTCGGCGCTCGTCACTTTCTGGGACTTATGGGTTAGGTCATGCTGACTTATCCTAGCCCTTCTGCGCATATAGAAGTGGCTCATCCCCCTTTCCAGATGCCTAAGTGTCAAGATCCTTGTGTCCTGCTAAGGTTCCTGTTTTCAGCTTGTGTTCTTGTGTTCCTGACTCATATCTTTATTCCTGGACTCTGCTACCTGTTATATCCTTGCCTGCTTGCCTTGACTCTCCTGTTTACGACCCAGATTGCCTGACCTTTATCTGTGCCGTCTGCCCTTACCTTTTTCTTGTCTGACTACGCCTCTGCCTTATCCTTCGGTCCTGCACCTCTGGTACCTTACTCAGGTACCTCCTGGTCCGTCTGGACCAGCTGTCTCGTGTGCCTATGCTCCTCAAGAGGTAGCAACATGGTGTTCCTCTCGGGAAATTCTATTCCCATCATCAGGGGTACTGTGAAGAACTAGGGGTTAACTTAGACAACGCCCTTAGAGGAGGTGGGACACGTGGCACAGTGGGTTCACACCCGCTGGTTTGTGACAGTACACTGAGGCCATAGACCCCACTGGTCACCCCAAGCCTGTCGTTCAGGAATTGTTACATGAAGTGAGGCATCAGAGCGAACGTCAAGATGTCATGATGCAGTTAATGCAAAATGTTGCTACTTGTCTGGATGTCATCTCTTCTCCAGCTACTGCAGGTTCGCCAGTCACTGCTACTTCTGCAATTCCCACACCAGTGAATCCGGATTTGTGTGCCGCCGGTGTGCAACTCCCGCTGCCATCACACTATGGTGGAGATCCAAAAACCTGTAGTGGAATCCTGAACCAGTGTCTGATCCACTTTGAGTTGCATGGACAGAGGTTTCCCACTGAGCGGTCCAAGGTTGTCTTCATTGTGTCCCTACTGTCTGATGAGGCACTTGCTTGGACAAATACTATTTGGGAACATGGAGGTCCAGAGACCACTAATCTGCAGTCTTTCCTGGTTACCTTCCGGCTGGTCTTTGAAGAACCCGGCCGCACATCCTCTGCTGCATCAGCTCTGCTGTGTCTACGACAGGGTTCCCCGTTTGTGGGTCAGTACGCCATCCAGTTTCGTACCCTGGCTGCACATCCTCTGCTGCATCAGCTCTGCTGTGTCTACGACAGGGTTCCTCGTTTGTGGGTCAGTATGCCATCCAGTTTCGTACCCTGGCTGCCGAACTTGCATGGAACAATGAGACTAAGCTGGGGGTGTTCTGAGAGGGCCTTTCTGACCGGATTAAGGATGAATTAGCTGGTTACGACTAGAGTTGAGCAAACCCTTCCTGTTCCTGATGCCCCATGGCAACACATTGCCATGGACTTTGTTACAGATCTGCCTTCTTCTGCCAGATGTACAGCTATCTGGGTGGTCGTGGACCGCTTCTCCAAGATGGTGCACTTCATTTCTTTGGCTGGACTGCCTTCAGCTGCTGAACTTGCTAAACTGTTTGTGAGACACATATTCCGCTTGCATGGTCTACCTTGGCATATTGTTTCCGATCGCGGAGTCCAGTTTACCTCTAAGCTCTGGAAAGCCCTTTGCCGGCTGCTCGAAATTGAGCAAGACTTCTCTTCCGGTTAACATCCCCAGACCAACGGGCAAGTAGAGTGGGTCAATCAGATATTAGAGAACTATCTCCGGTATTTTGTTTCAGCCCAACACGATAACTGGGTACAATTGCTACCTTGGGCTGAATTCTCCTATAACAACCACTCCAGTGAGTCTACTGGATCCTTTCTTTGTCGTTTATGGATAACACCCTCGTACACCTCTCCCTGTTCCTACATCTTCTTCTCATGATGTGGAGTGGGGGAAACTGCCCACCATACAATGAGGAGGCAACAGGGAAGCAACAAGGCCAGGAGAAGGAATAAGGGAGCAGGTAACCTCCTACAGTGTCCCTAATTCTGACTCTGACTCCTAACCGTATGAGCCAACCCAGATGGTAGGAGGCCCTACTAACCCTCAAGAAATCACAGGACTAGGAGCAGGGTAAAGATGACCTGTTCCTCCAAAACATGGATGAACAGGAGTCTCCACTGGCCAAGCTGCAATGAAAGGAAACTGAATACAGCAAATGGAATTGGCAGGTAAGTGACAAATACAACACACTTACCTGCCACAGGCACACCGACTGGAACCCGTGCACAAGTGCTGATGTCCACACACATTAAGGACACAGCACATACAACAACAAGACAGGTATCCAGGACACACATAGCTGCGTATGGACAATTGGTCCCCCCTCCACGGAACCAGATACCCCCTTCCGGAGTATACAATGTTAGACAGGGGAATGTCTAGCCAACATGCTGGACACCAAACACCACCAGACATGTAACACCAAACTAGACATACAAACTCCCAGAACATAATCCACTCCAGACAAATAGGGACAGGAAGGGAAGGAGACACTGGGATGACATTGGTGACAACTAGAATGGCCCTCAGACGACAAAGAGCTAGGAGCAAGGTTCTACTCAAACAAAGGCAGGCATCCAACTGATCTCAGTCTCACAGCAACAAAATATAAAGTGACAAGAGACCACACCAAGCATACCCAAGCACACACCTTAACCCCGAGCACACCAGGAAGGAAGGAAAAGCTTTAAAGGGAAAGAGCACACACATGTAACAACATGTTGCCGCAGGTGACAGCATGCGTGGCAACCATGTCACGGCGCACACAACATACGCCGTGACACTGCCCCCGCATGCTCCAACAACAACTCATTGCCGCAGGCAATAACACGAGTGGCAACCGTGTCACGGCTCACACAACATAAGCCATGACACAAGGGCCGTGACACTTCTGGGGTACCAGCTGTGGATTCCTTTTGTAGGGATTTTTTTAAAATTTGGCGTGACACCAAGGACTGTATCAGCAAAGCGGAGACCCGCGTGAAAGCGAATGCAGACAAGAGAAGAAGAAAACCGTCTCAGTTCTCGTCTGGAGATAAGGTATGGCTCTCTTCTAAAAACATCCGCTTAAGGGTTCCCAGTTTCAAATTTGCCCCTATGTACCTTGGACCCTTTGAAGTATTGAGGCGGATCAATGAAGTAACATATAAATTACATCTGCCTTTCTCTCTCTGCGAAATTCCTAATGCCTTCTACGTATCCTTGCTAAAACCAGTAGTCCTTAATTGCTTTTTGACGGCTCCTTCTACTCCAACTTCGGTATCTGAAGATTCTGACGAGACATTTGAGGTCAAAGATATCCTGGACATCAAGAAGCGTGGCAAGAATACCTACTATCTTGTGGACTGGAAGGGCTTTGGTCCTGAGGAGAGGTCTTGAGAACCAGAGGAGAACATTCATGCTCTGAACATTCATGCTTCTAGCGACCAGGGCATATTCAGACACCAGTAAAGGACGTAGCCACCGAGAGGTGGGGTCGCCCCATTCGCGGCAGGTGCTCTGCCTGTAGGCAGGGGTAGATAGAGGGATAGAATAGGGACAGTAAGGATTTCTTGGTGTCCCATAATTTACAACATTGATCCTCTACTTTGAAACAACTGAATACATAGATTGTGTGTAAAAGTTTCCTTTATAAGAACATCTACAAACCATGAGTAGAAAGGAAAAAACTGTAACCCCACTTTTGCTGTATATTTTTCTACGAGTGAATGCAACTGTTGATGACATTAATTACTATAGTATGACGGGTTGAGTTTCTGGATATTTTAACAGGATTTATTTAAAGTAAATTTTTAATGGTGGAAGGGTTTTTGTGTTGAATAAATATTGTGACAAGGTTCAATATTCTAGGCTAAATTATTAGCTAATTAATCCAAAACACCTGCAAAGGGTTCCTGAGACTTTCCATTGTCTCTGTCTGGTTCAGTAGGAATCACAATCATGGGACAGACTGCTGAGTGGACAGTTGTGCAGAAAACAATCATTGACACCGTTCCATAAGGAGGGAAAACCTCAAAAGGTAATTGAAAAAGAAGTTGGATGTTCCCAAAGTGCTGTATCAAAGCGCATTAATAGAAAGTTATGTGGAAGGGACAAGTGTGGAAGACAAAGGTGCACAAGCAGCAGGGATGACCGCAGCCTGGAGAGGATTGTCAGGAAAAGGCCATTCAAAAGTGTTGGGACTTTCACAAGAAGTGGACTAAGGCTGGAGTTAGTGCATCAAGAGCCACCACACACAGACGGATCCTGGACATGGGCTTCAAATGTCGTATTCCTCTTGTCAAGCCTCTCCTGAACAACAAACAACGTCAGAAGCGTCTTACCCGGGCTAAAGAAAAGATAACTGGTCTGCTGCTTAGTGGTCCAAAGTCCTCTTTTCTGGTGAGAGCAACTTTTGCATCTCATTTGGAAACCAAGGACCCAGAGTCTGGAGGAAGAATGGAGAGGCGCACAATGCAAGATGCTTGAAGTCCAGTGTGAAGTTTCCACAGTCTGTGATTTGGGGAGCCATGTCATCTGCTGGTGTTTGTCCACTGTGTTTCATTAAGTCCAGAGTCAACGCAGCCGTCTACCAGGAGATTTTGGAGCACTTCATGCCCACACTGCCAAAAGTACCAAAACCTGGTTCACTGACCATGGGATTACTGTGCTTGATTGGCCAGCAAACTCGTCTGACCTGAATTTTTTTTTATTTTAATCAAATTTTTCCTATAATACACCAAGGGTTAACAGCAAAACAAAAGTCAATGTTTATTACCCTGATTCTGCATTTTACAAAAATACTCCATTTTTTTATGGTCATAAACAGCTGTATGGTCAGACGGCAAGTCTCAGAAGGAAAGGAGCAACATATGGTTTATGGAGAGCAGATTTTGCTGGAATGGTTTTTGGGTGTCGTGTCAGATTTGAAGGCACACTAAAGCACCCCTACAGTAGGAACCTCCCAAAAGTGACCCCATTTTAGAAACTACACCCCTCAAAGAATTTATTGAGGGGGTTTACTGACCACTTTGACCTCACAGCCGTTTCATAATATTTCACCTGGCTGTGAAAATGTAAAATTACATTTTTTACAAGAAAAAGTTGCTTAAGCCCAAATTTGGCACTTTAACAAGGCATAACAGGAGCAAATGCACCCCGGAATTTGTTACTTATTTTCTCTTGAATACGGCAACACCCCATATGTGGTCATAAACTGCGGTACGAGCAGACGGCAGAATTCAAAAGGAAAGGAGCAGCATCTGCATTTCCTAACATAGAATTTGTTGAAATAGATTTTATGGGCCATAACTTTTTTATTTTTTTGGTGACTGAACTGTTTGGGGGCTAATTTTTTGTGGGACGGGCTGAAGTTTTTAATGGTACCATTTTTGGGTACATTTGACTTTTTCATTGCTTTTTATTTAATTTTTAATGAAGTGAAGTGGGCTAATATTGCAATTTTGCCAGTGTGTTTTTTGTTTTTTATGGGGTTCTCCATGTGGTATACTGTATTTGATAAGATCATTTTATTCTGTGGGTTGATGCGGTTATGTCTGTACCAAATTTATAGTTTTATTCATGTTCTACCACTTTTTATTAAACATAATTTTTTGCATCAGCAAATCAAAGACACATAACTTTTTTAATTTTTTTAATCAATGTAAGGCCTCATGCACACGACCGTTTTTCTTTTAAGGTCCGCAAAAACGGGGTCCATAGGTCCGTGATCCGTGACCGTTTTTTCGTCCGTGGGTCTTCCTTGATTTTTGGAGGATCCACGGACATGGTGTCTGCCTGGCCGTGCGGAGCCAAACGGATCCGTCCTGAATTACAATGCAAGTCAATGGGGACGGATCCGTTTGACGTTGACACAATATGGTGCAATTGCAAACGGATCCGTCCCCATTGACTTTCAATGTAAAGTCAGGAGTCCCTTTTATACCATCGGATCTGAGTTTTCTCCAATCCGATGGTATATTTTAACTTGAAGCGTCCCCATCACCATGGGAACGCCTCTATGTTAGAATATACCATCGGATTTGAGTTCGATTGTGAAACTCAGATCCGACAGTATATTCTAACACAGAGGCGTTCCCATGGTGATGGGGACGCTTCAGGTTAGAATATACTAAAAGAACTGTGTACATGACTGCCCCCTGCTGCCTGGCAGGTGCTGCCAGGCAGCAGGGGGCAGACCCCCCCTTCTCCTCCCTGTATTTAACTCATTGGTGGCCAGTGCGGCCGGCCCCCCTCCCCTGTAGTTAACACATTGGTGGCCAGTGCGGCTGGCCCCCCCTCCCCTGTAGTTAACACATTGGTGGCCAGTGCCGCCGGCCCCCCTCCCTCCCCTGTAGTTAACACATTGGTGGCCAGTGCAGACGGCCCCCCCCCCCTCCCTCCCCTGTAGTACTGTAGATTAATTGGTGGCCAGTGGGCCCCCCCCTCCTAATTAAAATCTCCCCCCCTATCATTGGTGGCAGCGGAGAGTACCGATCGGAGTCCCAGTTTAATCGCTGGGGCTCTGATCGGTAACCATGGCAACCAGGACGCTACTGCAGTCCTGGTTGCCATGGTTACTTAGCAATTTTTAGAAGCATTATACTTACCTGCTGCGATGTCTGTGGCCGGCCGGGCGCTCCTCCTACTGGTAAGTGACAGATCTGTGCGGCGCATTGCTTATAGCACAGACCTGTCACTTACCAGTAGGAGGAGCGTCGGCCGGTCACAGCTCTGAAAAAGCTTTTATGCAGACGGATCTGTGGATCCGTCTGTGTGAAAGTAACCTACGGCCACGGACCACGGACGCGGATGCCAATCTTGTGTGCATCCGTGTTTCTTCACAGACCCATTAACTTGAATGGGTCCGTGAACCGTTCTCCGTCAAAAAAATAGGAAACACGGATCACGGATGCGGCTGCAAAACGGTGCATTTTCAGATTTTTCCACGGACCCATTGAAAGTTAATGGGTCCGCGAAAAAAAAGGAAAACGGCACAAAGGCCACGGATGCACACAACGGTCGTGTGCATGAGGCCTTACCGTGTGAGAGCTTGTTTTTTGTAGGACGAGCTGTGATTTATACTGGTACAATTTTGGGGTCTATATGACTTTTTGAGTGCTTTTTATTCCATGTTTTAGGAGGTGTAGTGGGCAAAAATTGCAATTCTGTTAGTGTATTGGTATCATTTTTGGGATGCATATGACTTTTTGATCATTTTTGTTCCTTTTTTTGGGCAGGTGAGGCAAAAAAACATCAATTCCGCCATTGTTTTTTATTTGTATTTTGTACAGTGTTCAAAACGCGGTATTAGTACCATGATCATTTTATAGATCAGGTCATTATGGATACGGTGAAGCCAATTATGTGTAGTTTATTTTATTTTTTTCATTTTTTAATCTCTTGTACATGAAGCAGATATGGGAAAAGGTAATTTATTTTATTTACATTTTTATTTATTTATTTTTTACTTTTATTTATACTTTGCGTTGCAAAGTATAATACTATCAGTTTTAGGCCTCATGCACAGCCCTTTCATTTTTTTTTTTTGCGGATAGAATGCAGAGCCATTCATTTCAATGGGCCTGCAAAATAAGCGGACAGCCCACCGTGTGCGGTCCGCATCCATACGTCAGTTCAGTAGCCCAGAAAAAAATATAGAGCATGTCCTATTCTTGTCTGTTTTGCGGACAAGGATAGGCATTGTTACAATGGATCCAGCACACGGACGGCATCCGTATTATTCGCGGATCCGCATTTTGCGGACTGCAAAATATATACGGTCGTGTGCATTAAACTGATAGATGCCAACACTGGACGCCTTTGCAAGGCGTATGGTTGCCATCGCAGCGCAGCAGCCCGATGGTTGAGAGAGGGAGCCCTCTCCCTCTATTAACCCCTTGGATGCCGCTGACCGCGGCATCTAAGAGGTTACCGCAGAGTATCAGCATACAGCTGACACTCGCTGATGATGGTGACGGCTCAGGAACAGAACAGAGGGAGCACGGCACAGATGGTGCGGGCAGGACACAGATGGGGGCACAGATCAGCTAATGCACAGTACAGATCAGAGCCTGAAACCAGCATTTTTACACTGCCGCGCTGGTAAGGGACCTTGCTGGCATTACCGGACTGTACACTGTCGGTGACAGTTCTGGGGCAGAAGCTTTAATCCAAGTGCTTTACAGCGCTAGGAATATAGAGCTGCCATAACGTTTATATACGTACTATCTGCCTGGGGTATGTGCAGACAGCACGTATATAGCCAGTCGTGAAGGGGTTAACATGGTTTGCTGCTGCAGTTGTCGTTCGCCCCTTGTAGACTGATGTGGGGTCTGGACATTGATGTTCCTCTCAATGACCTATGAGCCGGTGTTATGTAATAAAGCGTCTCCTCTTTGTGATCCGTGACTCCGCGTGTCAGGCAGTTCCGCCTTCGTCCTCTCTTTTCTTTATTCCATTCGAGGTTCGGTGAACGCTCACGCTCAGTTTTTTTCCCAGCGTCAGTGATAGCAGCCGCACCTTTATTTCCCCAGCAAACACAATCACGTCGTCTCCCTCTGCCTCGTCGTAATTTATAGCCTCCGGCAAACAATCATGACATGAACGGTTACCACAACATGTGATGACATACAGTATCTGCTCTCATACCAGTAATTCCAGTATGTGCTGTTTACTGGAGCTGCGAACCGAGCAGGACACACTTCATGGCTGGTTCTCCCCACCTTGGTCTACAGACCTTCTCATTGCTGCTTCTTCTCTGTCCAGGACTCCCATCAGACGCACTCCCTTATACACTGCAGGCCTCTTAATGTCCAGCTTCAGATAAGTTCTTCAACCAAAAGGGGCCACCTCAGCTGGTGCAGGGCCGATTGTTGTTGACTCTGAAGACCTACTCACAAAGGTCTCAGTATTAGGGATGAGCGAACTCGAACTGTATAGTTCGGGTTCGTACCGAATTTTGGGGTGTCCGTGACACGGGCCCGAACCCGGACATTTTCGTAAAAGTCCGGGTTCGGTGTTCGTCGCTTTCTTGGCGCTTTTGTGACGCTTTCTTGGCGCTTTTTGAAAGGCTGCAAAGCAGCCAATCAACAAGCGTCATACTACTTGCCCCAAGAGGCCGTCACAGCCATGCCTACTATTGGCATGGCTGTGATTGGCCAGAGCACCATGTGACCCAGCCTCTATTTAAGCTGGAGTCACATAGCGCCGCCCGTCACTCTGCTCTGATTAGCGTAGGGAGAGGTTGCGGCTGCGACAGTAGGGCGAGATTAGGCAGATTAACTCCTCCAAAGGACTTGATTAATCGATCGATCTGCAGCTGTGGGTCATTGAGCTGCTGAAATTCAATTGCTCACTGTTTTTAGGCTGCCCAGACCGTTTGTCAGTCACTTTTTTCTGGGGTGATCGGCGGCCATTTTGTGTCTTGTGCGGTGCTGCGACCAAGTGCATCCAAGCTGCGACCAAGTGCATCCAAGCTGCGACCAAGTGCATTTAACCCTCAATGGTGTGGTTGTTTTTTGGCTAAAGCCTACATCAGGGTGAAGCTGTCACACCAAGTGCATTTAACCAGCAATAGTCTGTTCATTTTTTGGCCATATACTACATCAGGGGCAAGCTGCGCCCGTCACCAAGTGCATTTAACCAGCAATAGTGTGGTTATTTTTTGGCCATATCCCAGTCTAATTCTGTCACTAAATCCATACCGGTCACCCAGCGCCTAAATACTAGGCCTCAAATTTATATCCCGCTAAATCTGTCGTTACCGCTGTCCTGTTGTGGCTGGGCAAGTTATTTAGTGTCCGTCAAAGCACATTTTTTGTTCTGGGTTGAAATACAATTCCCAATTTAGCAATTTCATAATTTAGTGGTTTCTGCTGTATCAGGCCTACTTTAAATTTATCCCTAAAAGGGTATATAAGAATCAAGGTGCACATAGGGTCATTCAGAATAACTTCACACACACGCTACTGTGCATTTCCAAGTCTAATTCTGTTAGTAAACCCATACCGGTCACCCAGCGCCTAAATACTAGGCCTCAAATTTATATCCCGCTGAATTTGAATACAATACATTGGGCCAAATAATATTTTTGTTGTTGTGGTGAACCATAACAATGAGGAAAACATCTAGTAAGGGACGCGGACGTGGACATGGTCGTGGTGGTGTTAGTGGACCCTCTGGTGCTGGGAGAGGACGTGGCCGTTCTGCCACAGCCACACGTCCTAGTGTACCAACTACCTCAGGTCCCAGTAGCCGCCAGAATTTACAGCGATATTTGGTGGGGCCCAATGCCGTTCTAAGGATGGTAAGGCCTGAGCAGGTACAGGCATTAGTCAATTGGGTGGCCGACAGTGGATCCAGCACGTTCACATTATCTCCCACCCAGTCTTCTGCAGAAACTCATATGTTTGGGGGACAGGCCCCACACCGCACAGGAGTTGTGGCGTGGTATAGAACAACAGACCGACGAGTGGTTGCTGCCGGTGAGCCTCAAGCCCGGCCTGGTGGTGTGCGATAATGGGCGAAATCTCGTTGCAGCTCTGGGACTAGCCAATTTGACGCACATCCCTTGCTTGGCGCATGTGCTGAATTTGGTGGTGCAGAAGTTCATTCACAACTACCCCGACATGTCAGAGCTGCTGCATAAAGTGCGGGCCGTCTGTTCGCGCTTCCGGCGTTCACATCCTGCCGCTGCTCGCCTGTCTGCGCTACAGCGTAACTTCGGCCTTCCCGCTCACCGCCTCGTATGCGACGTGCCCACCAGGTGGAACTCCACCTTGCACATGCTGGACAGACTGTGCGAGCAGCAGCAGGCCATAGTGGAGTTTCAGCTGCAGCACGCACGGGTCAGTCGCACTACAGAACAGCACCACTTCACCACCAATGACTGGGCCTCCATGCGAGACCTGTGTGCCCTGTTGCGCTGTTTCGAGTACTCCACCAACATGGCCAGTGGCGATGACGCCGTTATCAGCGTTACAATACCACTTCTATGTCTCCTTGAGAAAACACTTAGGGCGATGATGGAAGAGGAGGTGGCCCAGGAGGAGGAGGAGGAGGAGGAAGAAGAGGGGTCATTTTTAGCACTTTCAGGCCAGTCTCTTCGAAGTGATTTAGAGGGAGGTTTTTGGCAACAGCAGAGGCCAGGTACAAATGTGTCCAGCCAGGGCCCACTACTGGAGGACGAGGAGGACGAGGATGAGGAGGAGGTGGAGGAGGATGAGGATGAAGCATGGTCACAGCGGGGTGGCACCCAACGCAGCTCGGGTCCATCACTGGTGCGTGGCTGGGGGGAAAGGCAGGACAATGACGATACGCCTCCCACAGAGGACAGCTTGTCCTTACCCCTGGGCAGCCTGGCACACATGAGCGACTACATGCTGCAGTGCCTGCGCAACGACAGCAGAGTTGCCCACATTTTAACCTGTGCGGACTACTGGGTTGCCACCCTGCTGGATCCACGCTACAAAGACAATGTGCCCACCTTACTTCCTGCACTGGAGCGTGATAGGAAGATGCGCGAGTACAAGCGCACGTTGGTAGACGCGCTACTGAGAGCATTCCCAAATGTCACAGGGGAACAAGTGGAAGCCCAAGGCCAAGGCAGAGTAGGAGCAAGAGGTCGCCAAGGCAGCTGTGATATGGCCAGCTCCTCTGAGGGCAGGGTTAGCATGGCAGAGATGTGGGAAAGTTTTGTCAACACGCCACAGCTAACTGCACCACCACCTGATACGCAACGTGTTAGCAGGAGGCAACATTTCACTAACATGGTGGAACAGTACGTGTGCACCCCCCTCCACGTACTGACTGATGGTTCGGCCCCATTCAACTTCTGGGTCTCTAAATAGTCCACGTGGCCAGAGCTAGCCTTTTATGCCTTGGAGGTGCTGGCCTGCCCGGCGGCCAGCGTTTTGTCTGAACGTGTATTCAGCACGGCAGGGGGCGTCATTACAGACAAACGCAGCCGCCTGTCTACAGCCAATGTGGACAAGCTGACGTTCATAAAAATGAACCAGGCATGGATCCCACAGGACCTGTCCATCCCTTGTGCAGATTAGACATTAACTGCCTCCCCTTAACCATATATTATTGGACTCCAGGGCACTTCCTCATTCAATCCTATTTTTATTTTCATTTTACCATTATATTGCGAGGCTACCCAAAGTTGAATGAACCTCTCCTCTGTCTGGGTGCCGGGGCCTAAATATATGCCAATGGACTGTTCCAATGTTGGCTGACGTGAAGCCTGATTCTCTGCTGACATGAAGCCAGATTGTCTGTTACGGGACCTCTCTCCTCTACCTGGGTGCTGGGCCTAAATATCTGACAATGGACTGTTGCAGTGGTGGCTGATGTGAAGCCTGATTCTCTGCTATGACATGCAGACTGATTCTCTGCTGACATGAAGCCAGATCCTCTGTTACGGGACCTCTCTCCTCTGCCTGGGTGCTGGGCCTAAATATATGCCAATGGACTGTTGCAGTGGTGGCTGACGTGAAGCCTGATTCTCTGCTATGACATGCAGACTGATTCTCTGCTGACATGAAGCCAGATTGTCTGTTACGGGACCTCTCTCCTCTGCCTGGGTGCTGGGTCAAAATTTATGAAAATGGACTGTTGCAGTGGTGGGTGACGTGAAGCCTGATTCTCTGCTATGACATGAAGACTGATTCTCTGCTGAGATGAAGCCAGATCCTCTGTTACGGGACCTCTCTCCTCTGCCTGGGTGCTGGGCCTAAATATCTGACAATGGACTGTTGCAGTGGTGGCTGACGTGAAGCCTGATTCTCTGCTATGACATGCAGACTGATTCTCTGCTGACATGAAGCCAGATTCTCTGTTACGGGACCTCTCTCCTCTGCCTGGGTGCTGGGCCTAAATATATGCCAATGGACTGTTGCAGTGGTGGGTGACGTGAAGCCTGATTCTCTGCTATGACATGAAGACTGATTCTCTGCTGACATGAAGCCAGATTGTCTGTTACGGGACCTCTCTCCTCTGCCTGGGTGCCGGGGCCTAAATATCTGAGAATGGACTGTTCCAGTGGTGGGTGACGGGAAGCCAGATTCTCTACTATGGGACCTCTCTCCAATTGATTTTGGTTAATTTTTATTTATTTAATTTTTATTTTAATTCATTTCCCTATCCACATTTGTTTGCAGGGGATTTACCTACATGTTGCTGCCTTTTGCAGCCCTCTAGCCCTTTCCTGGGCTGTTTTACAGCCGTTTTAGTGCCGAAAAGTTCGGGTCCCCATTGACTTCAATGGGGTTCGGGTTCGGGACGAAGTTCGGATCGGGTTCGGATCCCGAACCCGAACATTTTCGGGAAGTTCGGCCGAACTTCTCGAACCCGAACATCCAGGTGTTCGCTCAACTCTACTCAGTATATTTCGATGCACAGTCAGTACTGGTCCTCTTGTACCCTCAGGCCTAACCTCGAACACTGATATGTGGGAATTTGGCTACCTAGCTTAATAGGGAATGGGCTCCCACTTCTACTGTAACTTTCCAGCCCTTCATGTGACTCTGTTGACCACAGTGACTCTGTTCCCAACTTTTAAGGGCAGCTGCTTCAGGTTCTGATTAGCTGTAATCGTATGAAGGCCTAGTCACTGAGTAACTAGGTCCTATATCTTCTGTACCTTCCTCAGTAGTGTGACCACGTGTCCCGGTTTGCCCGGGATCGTCCCGTAATTTACGTTTTTGTCCCGTGTCCCGGGAGCCTTCAAACCGGGACAATAGAGAGTCCCGGAATCAACTGCCTGCCTGCCAGTCTGCACTCTGCAACATTCACTGCCGCTGCCTGCCGGCCCGAGGCCCGCCGCCCAGTGTTGCGTTTCTGCGCTGCGCTTCAGTGCCAGCCAGGCCCGCCCTACCCTCCATTAAGTCTCCTCCCCCTGAGTCTCCTCCCCGGGCGGCCGCACCGAACATGAGGTTTCCCTAGGCTGCGCAGGCGCACAACGACGCCGAGACGCAGCAGGGAGAAGGCGCCAGAAAAGATTTGGAGGAGCGCTGCGCGAAGAAGCCGATGCCGGCCCGGAAGATAAGATTTGTAAAAAAAAAAAGGTCTTCATAATAGCTCACCATAATTGGTGAGTAAGTTCAGAACTTCAGAGTAGACTCAGAGTAGGGTCTGATGGGGGCTGGCTCTATCTCTGCTATATTTCTGTAGCCTGGTGCCTGGAACCTCTGACTGCCCAGTTGGGCTGAAACTACTACACCCAACATGTTCTGGCAGTAATAGTAAATGGATATTGGTGCAATTCTGAGCTACTAGTCTATATAATACATAGACTAGTAGCTCAGAATTGCACCAATATCCATTTACTATTACTGCCAGAACATGTTGGGTGTAGTAGTTTCAGCCCAACTGTGCAGTCAGAGGTTTCAGGCTACAGAAATATAGCAGAGTTAATAGGCTACTTTCATACCTGCGTTAGGTGCAGATCCGTCTGCATTACTATGTAAAAAAAAAGTCTAAGTGTAAGTCAGACGGATCCGTTTGCATTATTCTTTTTAAAAAAATTCTAAGTCAAAACGGATCCGTCCTGACTTACATTGAAAATCAATGGGGTACGGATCAGTTTTCACTTGCACCATATTGTGTCAGTGAAAACTGACCCGTCCCCATTGACTTACATTGTAAGTCAGGACGGATCCGTTTGGTGTCCGCATCCAGAGCAGAATGGAGGTGGAACGGAGGCAAACTGATGCATTCTGAACGGATCCTTATCCATTCAGAATGCATTGGGGCTGAACTGATCCGTTTTGAACCGTTTGTGAGATCCCTGAAACGGATCTCATAAACGGAATTCAAAACGCCAATGGGAAAGTAGCCTTAGTTATAAAGCCGTTGATAGGCCAATGAAGTATTTTACCATATGAAGGCAAAATAAATGCATGACAAAACCAGCTCTGCTACATAATGTAGCAGAGCTGGTTTTACGTGGGAAATGCATTGCTGGTACCTGATGCTGACACCTGCAGTTCTGGGTAAAAGTACATAGTTATGGTTGAGGCAATTTGTTAACTCTGCTCTGCTACATCTGCTTATAAAGGGATGAACAGACTGTGCACATTGGGGTATACCTTCTTGTTCTTGCATTAGTCTTCAGCCTGTGGCTCTCTAGACCTGGTGGAAATACAAATTTAGGCATGCTGCTGTCTGGTGATGCTGGGAGTTGTAGTTGGGGCGTACATACATGGGTCGCAGTTGCGCGCACTTACGTAACATCACAATGTTATCAGCGCTGCAGGTCCGGCAGGAAGTTGGGAACAGAGGAGCGTGGGAGCCACTGCTAGTCCGCCACTGCCCACTTGCCCAGTAGTCTGACTCTATACTAGTCACTCACCCCACCTTGTTCTCTCTCTCTCTGCCAGCCTGAGCCAGGCCCCAGAGCAGCGCTCATTCAGCCAGCCAGAGCCCACACTGAGCCCAGCCAGCATTCAGCCTTGCCAGTTGCCGCAGACTTTCAGCAGGTCCATTCAGCAGCTTTCAGCCTGAGCCAGGTCAGGTAAGAGTTACTATCTGGCCTTGGTATGTTCTGTATATTATTATATGTGAGCTGGCCTGGTATATTAAGATGTATAACTTATACCAGCCGTACATATATACCCATATAAGGAGATACCTAGGTTATATCATCAGCGTGGTCCACTATATCGCTATATACAAGAAGATGTTATACCAAATATCATCCTCTTGTATATAGTATTATACAGTATATATATATATATATATATATATATATACACACACACACACATAGATTTGCATGCGGCGGGGGCGGCGGCAGGTTGGGGGGGGGGGCGTCAAGGGGAGGGGCCCCATGGATCAGTTTCGCACCGGGGCCCCATGGATTGTGTGTACGCCACTGGCTGCCGCAGTGCTGTTGTAATTAATTCATCCTAAATCACTGGTTGCTACGGCTGCCCCGCTTGGCGTGTAGCAACCAGTGACGTCACCATGTCCCGCTCTCTCTGCGGCTCCGACTCCACCCCCACCCCCACCTCCTCCAGCTGCCGCCGCGGTTCTTGCAGCAGAGAGAGCCAGCGCAGCAGCATCGATTCGTACAGGGCAGGCAGTGAGTCACTCACCGTCACCTACCAGTACCGCGGCAGTGGCACAGACCAAGACCTCCTCCTCCTCTGAGTCCTCCTGACCTCGGCTCCCGCTAGTAAGTCCGGGCTAAGACAACAGTAATGAAGGTGACACAGGGAACAGAGGGGACGCTAATAAAGGTGACACACATGGAACTGAGAGGACATTGATGAAGGAGACAGAGACACCTGAGGGGACACTAATAAAGGAGACACACAGAGAACTGAGGGGACACTAATAAAGGAGACACACAGAGAACTGAGGGGACACTAAACAGGGTGAATTTGTTTTAAATCAAATCAAATTTAAATTCAAATACCAAGCATGACAATGCAGGGCACAATCACAAATTACTGAACAATGCACAGGCAGTTATGTTTATAGCAATCTCAAGCATAACTTCGATGCAATGAACTTGCCAGCGTAAGTACAAAGTACGCCGCTGTCACTAAGTGACTTAATTTTTTAAAAAAAGTATCAAAAATCATATTTTTTGGGGAGTGCACAGGGGTGGGGGGGGGCCGGGGCGGGTGTCCCTGAATGGCAGTTTGGAAATGTGGTCACCCTATTCCTCAGATGGCCTTGTACCATACTAAGTGAGCACTGTCCTTACATCCCAGTCATCAATAAGAAGGGTGACTAACCAGTGGCGGAGTGCACCCATAAAGGCTCAGCAATGTAATCGTGCTTACACATTCCCTTGTGGTTGTTGGCAACAGTCCCTAATTTTCAGGGACAGAGGACATACACATTGTCCTTATGCAGAAATGGGTAGGGCTTATGTAAGCATGACCCATAAGTGGGTGGTCCTACCAACTATAGCAATGGTAAGTATGGATACACATCATCCGAATCAGATGCAACCGGCACAGCTCTTGGATCACTATCTCCATAACAGGCTACTTGATCTGAATGCAACTGGGCGGTGTAACCATATGGCAGGATGAAGTTCTTCCACAAGGCCTGCCCTGCTGCCTGATCTCATACGGTTTCCCTTTTCTGTAACAAAACATAGGAGACCCCTCAGCTTCACTGAATTGCCTTTGTAATCCCTGACCCAGTTTTCCTTCTGTCTGTATATTATACATGGTCCAGTCCATTTTCATTCTTGTTTTCCCTTCTCACCCCTCTTTCGTACCCCCCAAACTTCCATTCTCTATGTGCTTACTTGTATTCCATGACTTCCCTATAGACTGCTTGGTTCCATGTTTTACCACCAGTGGTTGCTCTTACCGTTCGTACTTGGCTCCTTTGCTCTCGTATTGATTGCATACAGACACAGATGGTTCTTCTACATTCTCCATTACCATAAGGGTCAGAAAGGGCCCCATTACACCCTGTGATGTGGGATCTGACTAAAGACACGGTAGGTGGGCTGCAGCTTCTCCGTGGCAGTGCATTTTTACTGTTTCATGTATCTCCCTATCATCTATGCAAGATGTTATGTTATATGTCTGAAACATAGTAACATAGTACATAAGGCCGAAAAAATCCCTCTGTCCACCCAGTTCGGCCTGTCATCCTGCAAGTTGATCCAGAGGAAGGCAAAAACCCCTGTGAGGTAGAAGCCAATGTTTAGCACTTAAGGGGGAAAAAATTTCTTCCCGACTCCAATCAGACATCAGAATAACTCCCTGGATCAGCGACCCCTCTCTAGTAGCTATAGCCTGTAATATTATTGCGCTCCAGAGATACATCCAGGCCCCTCCTGAATTCCTTTATTGTACTCACCATCACCACCTCCTCAGGCAGAGAGCTCCATAGTCTCACTGCTCTTACCGTAAAGAGTCCTCTTCTATGTTTGTGTACAAACCTTCTTTCCTCCAAACGCAGAGGATGTCCTCTCATCACAGTCACCGTCCTGGGAATGAATAGATGATGGGAGTGATCTCTGTACTGACCCCTGATATATTTATACATAGTTATTAGATCTCCCCTCAGTCGTCTTTTTTCTAAAGTGAATAACCCTAATGTTGATAATCTTTCAGGGTACGGTAGTTGCCCCATTCCAGTTATTACTTTAGTTGCCCTCCTCTGGACCCTCTCCAGCTCTGCTATGTCTGCCTTGTTCACAGGAGCCCAGAACTGTAAACAGTCCTCCATGTGTGGTCTGACTAGCGATTTGTAAAGTGGTAGGACTATGTTCTCATCACCGGCATCTATGCCCCTTCTGATGCAACCCATTATCTTATTGGCCTTGGCAGCAGCTGCCTGACGCTGGTTTTTGCAGCTTAGTTTGCTGTTTATTAAAATTCCTAGGTCCTTTTCCATGTCAGTGTTACCCAGTGTTTTACCATTTAGTATGTACGGGTGACTTGCATTATTCCTTCCCATGTGCATAATCTTACATTTGTCAGTGTTAAACCTCATCTGCCACTTCTCTGCCCAAGCCTCCAATCTACCCAGATCCCTCTGTAGCAGTATACTGTCCTCTGTAGAATATATATACAGTATACTGTCCTCTGTAGTATATATATACAGTATACTGTCCTCTGTAGTTTATATACAGTACACTGTCCTCTGTACTATATATACAGTATACTGTCCTCATCAGTGTAAATTACTTTACACAGTTTAGAGTGTAAATTGATATTTTACTATGAAAGTCTTCTACGAGAACATTAATAAATATATTGAAAAGAATAGAGCCCAATACTGACCCCTGAGGTACTCCACTAGTGACAGCTACCCAATCTGAGTGTGCACCACTAATAACCACCCTCTGTTTTCTATCACTGAGCCAGTTACTGAGGCTACTTTCACACTTGTGGCAGAGGATTCCGGCAGGCAGTGAACTGCCTGCCGGATCCATCAAAACGTATGCAAACTGATGGCATCCTGATCCGTCTGACAAATGCATTGAAATGCTGGATCCGTCTTTCCGGTGTCATCCGGAAAAACAGATCCGGCATTTATTTTTTTCACTTTTTTTTGCGGTCTGAGCATGCGCAGACTGCAAAAACAGATCCGTTTTGGCGGAACACTCTGGGCCGTATCCGGCATTCATGCTTTCCAGCAAGTGTTCTGGAATTTTGGACAAAGACAAAACCGCAGCATGCTGCGGTATTATCTCTGTCCTGTAAAGGCAAAAAGACTGAACTGAAGACATCCTGATGCATCCTAAACGGATCGCTCTCCATTCAGAATGCATGGGGATAAAACTGATCAGTTCTTTTCTGGTATTGAGCCCCTAGGACGGAACTCAGCGCCGGAAAAGAAAAACACTAGTGTGAAAGTACCCTTACCCACATACAGATGTTTTCTCCCAGTCCGAGCATTCTCATTTTATATACTAACCTTTTATGTGGTACAGTGTCAGATGCTTTGGAGAAGTCCAGATACACGACATCCATTGATTCGCCGCTGTCAAGCCTAGAACTTACCTCCTCATAGAAACTGATTAAATTAGTTTGACATGACCGATCCCTCACGAAGCCATGCTGATATGGCGTTGTTTGTTTATTTTTATTGAGGTGCTCCAAGATAGCATCTCTTAGAAAACCTTCAAACAGTTTACCCACAACAGATGTTAAATTTACCGGCCTAAAGTTTTCGGGCTCTGTTTTTAGACCCTTTTTGAATATTGGCACCACATTTGCCATGCGCCAATCCTGTGAAACACTCACTGTCAGTATAGAGTCCTTAAATATCAGAAATAAGGGTCTGGCTATGACATTACTTAATTCTCTTAGGATACAGGGGTGTATGCCATCTGGTCCTGGCGATTTGTCTATACTTCTTCCTGGGTCAGACAGGGCACTTTTAATGGGGAATTTACTTTTGCATTCTGCATTTCATCTGTTTATTTTCCTCAGCTTTCTCCTCATCGCTATCTGCAACCCCCCCCCCCCCCACCCCCCCATCACTCTGTAGAGGGCCGACACCTTCAGATTTATCCTTTTTACCATTTATATAATTGAAGAAAATTTTAGGTTTAGTTTTACTCTCTTTGGCAATTAATCTCTCGGTCTCTAGTTTGGCCGCTTTTATTTGTTTTTTACATATTCTAGTTTTTCAGTGCTTCCTCGCCACCCTCCTGTTTTAGTGATTTAAATGCTTTCTTTTTGTCACTTATTGCCTTCTTTACAGTTCTATTTATCCACATTGGTTTCTTCTTGTTCCTTAACCTTTTATTCCCATACGGTATGCACCTCTCACAATTAGATTGTTGGATGCTTTTAAAAATATCCCATTTTGTGGCTGTATTTCTATTTTTGAGGACTTTGTCCCAGTTAGTTAAGCCTATGGCCTCTCTTAGTTGGCTAAATGTAGCTTTTTTGAAGTTTGGTATTTTTGTTCCTCCCTGTAGAAACACTCTTTTGAATGATAATTGGAAGGTTATAACTTTATGGTCACTATTTTCCAGGTGTCCCCCGACCTGCACGTCTGTTGTTCTGTCAGGTCTATTGGTTAATACTAAGTCTAGTATGGCCGTCCCTTTAGTCGGGTCCTGAACCAGTCGGGAAAGGTAATTGTCTTTGGTTCTTGCCAAGAACCTGTTTCCTTTATGAGATGTACAGGTCTCAGTTTCTCAGTCTATATCTGGGTAGTTGAAGTCCCCCATAATAACCACCTCATTATGATTTGCCGCCTCGTCTATCTTGTTTAGTAGTAGATTTTCCGTGGACTCTGGTATATTAGGTGTCTTATATTAAATTTCTAGTAGTATTTATTATTGTTTTTGCCTCCATGTATTTCTACCCACAGAGACTCCACATGTTCATGTCCCTCACTTATATCTTCTCGGACTGTGGGCTTTAGACAGGACTTTACATAAAGGCAGACCCCTTCCCCCCCCCCCCCCCCTCCGGTTTTGATGATCCTTTCTAAACAGACTGTAACCTTGTACATTAACTGCCCAGTCATAGCTATCATCCAGCCGTGTCTCAGTTACTCCCACTGTCATAGCTATCATCCAGCCGTGTCTCAGTTATTCCCACTGTCATAGCTATCATCCAGCCATGTCTCAGTTATTCCCACTGTCATACCTATCATCCAGCCGTGTCTCAGTTACTCCCACTGTCATAGCTATCATCCAGCCGTGTCTCAGTTATTCCCACTGTCATAGCTATCATCCAGCCGTGTCTCAGTTATTCCCACTGTCATAGCTATCATCCAGCCGTGTCTCAGTTATTCCCACTGTCATAGCTATCATCCAGCCATGTCTCAGTTATCCCCACTGTCATAGCTATCATCCAGCCATGTCTCAGTTATTCTCACTGTCATAGCTATCATCCAGCCATGTCTCAGTTATTCCCACTGTCATAGCTATCATCCAGCCGTGTCTCAGTTATTCCCACTGTCATAGCTATCATCCAGCCATGTCTCAGTTATTCCCACTGTCATAGCTATCATCCAGCCATGTCTCAGTTATTCCCACTGTCATACCTATCATCCAGCCGTGTCTCAGTTATTCCCACTGTCATAGCTATCATCCAGCCATGTCTCAGTTATTCCCACTGTCATAACTATCATCCAGCCATGTCTCAGTTATTCCCACTGTCATAGCTATCATCCAGCCATGTCTCAGTTATTCCCACTATGTCATAGTCCTCCTCACACATCACTAATTCCAGCTCCCCAGTTTATTAGTCAGGCTTCTGGCATTAGTATACATACATTTGAGAGGTTTATGTATATTTGTACCCTACACCTTTCCTCCTGAACTGTTCTAGTCCCTCCTTCCATTCCTCCCCCAGTCCCACTACCTGCCCCCGGTCTCTATCTGCCCTATCTTCCCCTCCTATAATGTAATTTCCCTCCCCCCCAGTCCCGAGTTTAAACACTCCTCCGACCTTCTAGCCATCTTTCTCCCCAGCACAGCTGCCCCTTCTCCATTGAGGTGCAGCCCGTCCCTACGATAGAGCCTGTAGCCGATAGAGAAGTCGCCCAGTTCTACAGGAACCCAAACCCCTCCTTCCTACACCAGTTCTTGAGCCACTTGTTAATCTCCCTAATCTCCCGCTGCCTTTCTTGTGTGGCTCGTGGTACTGGTAGTATTTCGGGAAATACTACCTTTGAGGTCATTGCCCTGAGCTTTTGACCTAAATCCCTGAAATCATTTTTGAGGACTCTGCACCTTCCTCTAACTCTGTCATTGGTTCCGATATGGACCATGACCGCTGGGTCTTCTCCAGCCTCTCCCAGTAATCTGTCAATCCGATCCGCGATGTGTCGAACTCTAGCGCCAGGAAGACAGCACACTGTTCGGCGATCACGGTCTTTGTGACAGATTGCTGTCGTTGTTCCCCTAATAATGGAGTCTCCCACTACCAGCACCCGTCTGCCCTGCTCTCCTGGTCCGCTGCTTACCGGAGCTGACATTCCCCTGTCTGGCAGAGCATGGGTCCGGCTGCAGCAGTGCCGTCCCTGGACTGACAGCCCCCTTATCTGCCAAACGTGCAAACTTGTTGGGGAACATCATGCAATTTTTGGGGATGACCTTTCCTTGAGCCATATAATAGTTGGGGTGCTCTGTATAGATGATTTGCTGTACTGTATAAATATTGTCTTAGTGATATGTATAGTCATCTGTCCCTTTAGAGCTAATCAGGCTTATTTCCAGTTTCCACTCACATCCTTGACCTAAGTTATACTCTGCCAGCCCGTTATTATACAGCTATATACCCCCATATGGTGTTCTAATATATCCATCCTGGAAACATACATATATCGCCATTGCTGGGATGGGAATAGAATCTTTGCAGCCAGGCAAGTCTTTTGCCAACCTGAAGTTCCCCTTCTTCTCACTTATCCATTCGGCCACCGCTCTTCCTTCACTCTCTGGACGTACGATTTGCCAAGTGAAACGGATCTCAATGGGTATCTAACCCTTTACAGAGGCCAGCCAGTCTCACAACTGTCGCAGTCTCCTCTTTGAAAATGTAGGCCTCTCCTTGTCTCTGAGACTGGGTTGATAACCTTTCACGAGCCACCTTTTCACGTTATCTACTTGTTTATCTCACCGCTGCTTGCCCCTCCATACTCCACTGGTCCCTTCCACCACTGGTTCATGCTCGAGACCTTGAATGGGGCACTTCCCAGGCTATGATAGTCATGTATGGTACCACTTTGTCAATGAAAATAAAGTTGGGGTGTCTCTATTTCTTCCACCTCCTTATCAGTGGGACCATAGCCAGAGCACATCAGATTACGAGATAAGCCACCAGTATTTCTGCTGCCATGGCCTGGTCAATACCATCAGCTATTGAACACTGTCGGACCATTGAACACTGCTCCAAGGTACAGAGATTGGCAGTGTCTAGGTGCCCCAGAGGATCGTTGTCAGTCCATAATATATACTCTGTCCCTCTTTTAAGATGTCAGTGAACTTCTCAGTATCTACCAATGGTACTGCCAACAGATCAAGACAGAAAAAGCTGTAGTTCATCTCATCTCTGAGTGTTCTGCTGGAATAATAGATTTTGCATTTGAGTCGACACTGCTCTGTTTTAGTGTCTCCATGTTCTAAGAGCTATAGTTTTTTTATTTTTTGAGAGATTTTCTCATGTAGGGGCTCATTTTTTGTGGGATGAGGTGACGGTTTTATTGGTACCATTTTGTGGGACATATGCGTTTTTGATCACTTGGTGTTGCACTTTTTGTGATGTAAGGTGACAAAAATTGCTCGTTTGACACGTTTTTTTTACGGTGTTCACCAGAGGGGTTAGGTCATGTGATATTTTTATAGAGCTGTTTTTTACGGACGCAGCAATATCTAATATGTCTATTTTATTTTATTTTTTCTATTTTTAACAATTTTTTTTGTGAAACCTTTTTTTTATTTAATTTTTTCAACACTTTATATTTTTTATATTTTTTTACACTTTTCGTCCCCCATAAGGTCATACAAGACCTCTGGGGGACATTTACTTCACTTTTTCTATTTTTTTTCACTGTTGATTTCTCCTGTAACTGGGGCTGACATAGTAGCCCCAGTTACAGGAAAAATGCACCCCCCAGAGAGGCCGTACAGCGCAATACAGCGCTGTACAGCCTCAGTGCAGGGCTGATAGAGGTCTGTGAAAGACCTCACACAGCTCCTGCACTCTCCGGTCCCGGCGGTCACATGACCGCCGGGCCGGAACAGGAAGCGCATAGCGCTTCCTGCTCTGCATACACAGCGCTCAGTGAGCGCTGTGTATACAGCGATCTAGAAGGCAGGGACACCTGGGCACTGTCCCTGCCTTCTCTTAGGGTTGCCCTGCTGTCACTGACAGCGGGCAACCCGATCAGCAGCTCCACGATTAGCGTGCAGCTGCAGTTTCTGAACGGATGTTTTAAAACGTCCATTCAGAAATAGAGATCCACCTCCAGGACGTTTATATCCTATGGGCAGACGGGAGGTGGTTAAAACATAACATTTATTGTTCACTTTAAGAATCACAAAATTGCCTAATAAAGTAAAAGTTTAAAATTTAAGGTGACCATGTGAGTCTTTTCTTTTTACTGTAAATTATTTGCATGCTATAGGATATCAGCAGGGATATTTACTTCATATCTCCTTAGATAGTTGTGCAATGGCTATAATGGGTGTATCAATATTTTACTATTTAACTTTGCAATTAACTGGCAACTGTGTTGTAACTAGATATATAGTCCTTATTGAATTGTTGCCATTTGCACACTATCAGTGTCACGGTGGGGAGTGGGAGAAAATCCAAACCGTATAATGGGAACTGATACTAGGCCACAAAACAGGGATAGGGAGCAGGTCACCTCCTACAGCCGCCCTTATCCTAACCCTGATCTTCTGAGCGCATGAGTAAACCCTGAAGGTGGGAGGGCTCATGCACTGGAACCTGGATCCTGCTGACCCTGACGGTCCCTGGCATAGGGGTCAGGAATAGGAGACAACCGGTTCCTCAGGAACACAGACAAACCAGAGTCTCTAGCGGCCTAGTAACAGAAGGGGAAAGATAGTCAGCAGCAACTGAACGGCAGGTAAGCACCTGGAGAAACAACAGCACACCAGAACATCAAACACTTACCTGCCGCAGCAAAGATAGAAAAACACCAAAACAAGCTGGACCCCCATGCGGACACTGATGCATGGTGGCTCCAGGCAAGGCTGCTAATATCTTTTAGGTTCAACAACAGACAGGGGAAAATATCAATCATCCATGCAGATCCCAACACCAAACCGACCTGACATGGAACACCTGACATGACATAAACCACACCAAACAACATAACAGGTGAGGAGGAGAAAGGAGACAAACGATGTCCAACTAGAATGCCCTCCCGCAGGTAACATGACACATCCAGAAAGGAGCAGAGCTCCTACACATGTACAGGCAAACAACCATCTGACCCTCACAACACAGTAAAGGAAGAGCCAGAGGCAACACCCAGCTCTACCAAGCACACATCTTAACCCCGAACACACCAGGATGGGAAGGGACACACAACTGAAAGGGGAAGTGTCAAAACAACATGTTGCCACCAGCAACAAGCATGCACGGCAAAAGTGTCATGGTCCACTACACCAGACCATGACACAGCCGTGACAATCAGTTAGTGATAGGTTACATAAGGGGTTAATGCTGCTTCTGAACCTATCTTACTGAGCCTAAGCTTGGAGCATTATCACTAATTGTCCCTAATCGCTACTATCTCCTTTGCACTTGGATATCTCTCTAAGCTGCCAGGGTGCCTGCAGCACACCCCAACACTATCTCAATAATACAGGGCATGGGTAGGGAGTAGAGTCGTTTTGTTAATTATATAATAGATACTAATATTGAATAAGAAGTGAATATAGCGGCACTGCTCACACTTCCAAAACCCACTACTGCTCACTTGTAAAAAGCCGGTGCTGCGGTATATCGAACTTCACATATGGTGCTCAGCACTGAAGGGGGTAAGTGGATTCAGTTTGCAATAATGTAGAGAGGATAAACAAAGATGTGCGGCGCTCACTGAAGTTGCTGTTAAGTATCTTCTTTATTGTATCATCTTCAGAAAGAGTTAAATACGGAATTCTGGGGCAGACACTCTGTTGCAGGTAGTAGCGGCTACGGCCGTTTTGCGCTTGTAATCGCGCTTCCTCTGGCTGCTCTAGACGTCATTGCGCCTCCTTGCGCTTTATAGGGGCGGCGCTCTGCAGCGGGGACCATCGGCAACAGCTGTTCGCCGCAGGTAAATGACAATCAAAACCATCAAAATGTGGGAAGGGACAAACATGCATACAAGTTAGTACAAAGAATAAATACTGGAGTTAGTATCATGCTACATTATGCTCCATGGTGATAAATAATCTATCATCCTACATATATAAGGGACCACTGGGCACTAGAGGAGCAAGAAATCTCAGTTAGGTTGAAAGATCGATAAATCATTGATTGCTAAATAACGACACTCAAATATATCGCATAGTCCCCCTTAAAGGAAAACTGACATGTCGTTCCTGTCGTTCAGCCCCGCTGCTCCCATGGCCCCAGTAAGCAAGATCCACCTTGCTTCCCTCTGCAGGAGCAGACTGGTGCCGATCCCCTCCCCTGGGGATGGGTCGGACGTGTTCTACTCCTGCAAAGGAAAGACAACGCGGACGGGCATCATGGGCAGTGCGGATATGCTCAATCAAGCGGGGACACCCTTTACCTGAACATATAGAATCGACATGCTCGCGGATTTGCTCAAAGAGGGGATGAATTGTTTTTCCAATATAAAATCTTTTACAAGGGCAGAAAACGACAAAAACGACGAAGAGGGGGTGCGACAATTGATGAAGTTGCATACTGCGTGTTTCACTCCTCCTATGTTCAGCGATTTGCTGCATATATTTAGTGCACAGAAAGAACAATGCCCACACTTACAATTCCCTCTGGATTTTTTGAGCCAGGTCTCCACCTGGGGTTTGCTGAATACACTCTTAACCAACTTATCCTTGAGGGTTGGGCCTTTTCTGAATGTGACCAAAGGTCGCTGACTAGAAAAATTGTTCAAAGAGGGATCCCCTCTCAATAAGTCCCAGTTCTCTTTAATAACCCGCTTGATTAATTTCTGCAGCGGGACTGTACTTAAAAGCAAAGGCGAAGCGAGATGGTGTCTTGTCTCATCCTCTTTCCATCAGCAAGGTTGCGGTCAAGTTTGGCTGCCCTATGAAGGGCTGCTGAGACTGTCCTCGATGGGTAGCCCCGGTCCAAAAGCCGGTCTCTAAGTTCACTTGCTTGCCTGAAAAACACGGCGTTGGTATCATTGATCCTCCGCAGACGGACAAATTGTCCGTAAGGGACGGCCCCTTTTACCGACGGCGGGTGAAAGCTGGCCTGGTGGAGGAGCGAGTTAGTCGCGGTGGGCTTTCGGAAGCCCGTGGTGTGTAATACACCATCTTTTGCAACAACTCGTACATCCAGAAAGTCAAGCGACCCACCCCCAAAATTGACGGTGAATCGCATGTTCATCTGGTTGCGCGTATTGAGATAATCCACAAATACGTGGCATGACTCCTCGCTACCCGACCAGACCAGGAAAGTGTCATTGACATAATGCAAGAACAAGTGTATAGACCGCAAGAAGGGGTTACCCACCGAGAAAATATAGGTCTCTTCAAATACCGGTAGGTACAGGTTGGCGAACGTGCACGACACAGGTGTGCTCATCGCAGTACCTAGTACCTGGCGGTACCACTGGCCCGTCGAACTGAAATACATTGCTGGTGAGGACAAGATCTAATGCTTCAAGAATGAAGTTCTTGAACACTATGTCTTTGTCACTTCTGCTGAGGACAAGGCTGACAGCCCGGAGTCCCAAATCATGCGGGATCCTAGTGTACAAACTTTCGACGTCCAAGGACACCAGGCTAAACTCACTCCGCCACTCAAGTGACTTGAGTGCCCGGAGGAAGTCTCCCGTGTCCTTAAGGTACGTCGGGGTGCCTGCAAGGAGTAGTCTGAGGAGCCAGTCCACATAGCCAGAGAGTAGCTCCGTCTCCGACCCGATCCCGGCTACGATAGGGCGGCCTGGGGGTCGGGTCAGTGATTTGTGGATTTTTGGTACAAAGTACCATATGCGGATTTTGGGATGAGCGGGGATGAGCCGACTGGTCATACCCTTAGGTAAAAAAACGGCTGCTATATATTGCTCTACTAATGCACAAAGTTTAGAAGAGATCCCTGGAACGGGGTCCCCTCTCAACTTCTGGTAAACTGTGCCATCCTCTAATTGTCTACCTGCTTCTTCCACATAATATTCCCTGGTTATCAGGACCACATTCACTCCCTTGTCGGCCGGCTTAATCACGATGTTGTCCTGTTTTTTTTAACCTACAAGAGAGCCCGATACTCCTCCCCTGAAACATTAGGGGGTGCAGCTGGATAGATAAGCGCACATATCTCCCTCAACACCCGCTTGTGGAACAGGTCTATTGCCGAGCCAGCCGGCATGGGAGGAAGGAAGGTGGACCTGACTCCCACTACATATTTATCAACCTGGCCTTCACTGCTGCCTGCCTCTTCTATCTCCATGCTGGCCAAGAACTGTATACATTCTATTTCCTCCTCGCTAAAGCGGCCTTTTAAATAAAAATTGGTTTCCGTAATTGTCGCTGAGACCTCTCCTGACAAAAGGGGTGTGTCCCTGGGAGGGGATTCAGCGAACAGCTTTTTCAAGTACAATTTGCGCACAGATAGGAATAAATCGACCTCAAAGTCGACTAGGTTGAACTGCTCAGGCAGGCTGAATCCCAGCCCTCGATTGAGGGGTGGGATGCAGCCCGGAGGCAGTTCTAAACCCGTAAGGTACACCACTATGTCCGTGACATGATTATTCACAGTGGGGTTCTCATTTGCTATTGTCGCCAGGAGACCTGAGCGTCCGCCACGCCCCCTTCTCGTGCTTTTTCTAAAGGGGAGGGACTACTGGGGGGATTTACTCCATTCCCCTCTGACAAACTCGACTCGGAATCGGTCGCCCAGAAATCATGAGGTCCCCGACGTGGCATCCGTTTTGGGCGTATCCTTTTCTTGCCCCAATCAAATACACGGTCAAGTTCGTAGTCGTTTTTATCTCTGATGAACTTATCTCTTTTTCTTTCTTTGATCTCCATTTGTGTCGATAGAAGCTTCTTATTTAACCTTTTCCAAGGTTCATTTCTGAGATGTCTGTGTGGGAATCCGAAGACTATCTCCATCTCCGTGCACCACATGATGTCCTCCTCCTTCTCCTGTTTTAGTAAAATTTTTATTTTTCTTATAAAATGTATTAAAGATTTTATTATTAAATGTATTAAATATAATAATGCAGCACGCCAGACCTGCAGGGTATTGTTATAGTGAGGTCACGGTATGGGCAATCGAGGGTTACTCACTGTTTGGAGGAGACCCCTGGGCAGGCATGTGGCAGTGAAGGAGAGGTAGACACGGTTCCTCTGGGGCACACTCTGGATGTAGGGACCAGGCCTGATGGTGGATGAGGTGCCCTGGATGTTGCAGGTGTTTTGAGTGTCTGAGGCAAGGTCCCTTTGAAGATTGTGACGTCAGTGCCTGTGACGGTGGCACACCGATTTATAGGAGTAGTAATAGAGTACACAGATGGTATGGTGAACCAAACGTTGCTTTACTTGGAAAACAGTCCAACTTTGTACAGACAGTAGATAATGATGATGCAGTCCCTTGTAACAATATTCCACAAGCAAGCTTACTTCTTAATATGGCAGGTATAAATCTTGCAAGATACTTGGAGGGTAAACAGTTAATGCTGCTCTATCCCCTCAGCTATTCTAGCTGGCTGGATCCCAAGGCCCGGATGCCTAATTGCTGGCTTGAATCCTTGGTAATAATTCTTCCTCCAGTATTGACCCTTGCTTCTATCTTAAAGTACCTCTGCCCCTCAGCTTACTTCTCTGAGCTGGGTGTTCTGTTCCTGTTGTGAGGGAGGCTGCAGGTTTCTCGCAGGAGGTCCATTCCTACTACTGGAGTTACTTCTTCTGTCCTTGTTGGGTTACTGGTCTCCAGGCAGGCTGTATCTCATCACTAGCCTCCTGGGGCAACTAGAAGCCAGGACTATCCAGCTGCATGTCAGGAGGAGGCCCTCAGCATATCCTGGGCTGGTGCCTTCTCACTTCTGTCTCCACAGACTCCTGACTATGACCTCACCCCTCCCTGTCTGGGCCTGGACATTTATACTAGGGGCTCCCTATCTCCCTCTAGTGTCTGGGATGCTACACTACACCCCAATAGGCCTGCTATGCATGTCACAGGGGAAACAACATATGTAAAAACACACAGAAAATACATTAAATGCATATAGGAATATAACATCACTGTCCCTTGAGAGCAGAAGTAACACGTGACCCAATTGACCCTTGTGTAGTGCCCACCCCTACCTAGTGGGACACTACAATAAGGATGCCCTCCTTTCCATTCCATGATGACTGGGAACCCCTAACTAAGAGACTTGGCCCTGGTTTGTTTGAATCTTGATTACATTTGTAATCTTGAAGCTTTGTCTTCTTCTCATTGTCTGTCGCTAGTAGAGGCCTAAGCCTGGCCGGCAGGTGTCCCCAGAAGTATCTTGCTGGATGAGCAGCCAATACCGCACTTGCATCAATCTTGACAGGATTCGGCTCCAGGTGGAGAGTGATATATATTTTTTTAATGTTTTCTCCATCGCAACACCCTCCACGTCGTTGAATAAACAGAAGACTGGCCGATTCTCTCCTGTCTTATGCAAAATAAACATTTTATTATTAAATTTATTAAATATTTTAACATAAATTTTATTGAACCAAAAATGTATTAAAATTATAAGAAAGTATACTTAAATTTGCCAAACCTGGCCTAATAACTCAAGTGTGAACTCAGCCTTACAGGTCGATGTTAGTGACAAGAAGAAGCGCACTCTTTATACACCGTCGTCAGCTGATTCCACATAGATGTCTACAGAACCTGTTCTATTAACCCCTTATACAAGTAGAGCCCCCGATAGAGTGGAGAGGGGGTCAGCAGTAAGTTTGTGTTGACGTGACTGATTATTTTGCCCTTCCTCTGATCTGTCAGAACAATAACCCCCAAAAAACGGATCCTGTCTGTGAAGCATCCGCCTTTACTCGGTCAGTAATCCATCAGTATTGCTAATGCCGAAAAACAGGAGTGGATCTAAAACAAAGATAACACGTGAATGGGAAATTTGCACGTCTTCTGTGTTTTGGACCCACTCCTGTTTTTGGCTATCAAATCATAAGCCAAATCTGATGGGACCATACAGGCCTTACAGGTGCTACACAGACAGGATCCGTTGTGCGTCTCATTTTTCCTTCCTTCTGACAGATCAGAAGAAGGGTCAAAAAAATGATGATAAGAAAAACAAAAGATATTTTGTGTGGTCTTCCAAGCGGCACAATCAGCAGCAGTCCCAAACAACAGGAGTAGGTCTAGTCTCCTTTCTTAACCAAAATTATCCCTTTAAGTTTGTGATACCTGTGCCGGTAACGGTGGCACACCGATTTATTGTAGTAATAATTGAGGTACACAATGTTGTAATGAACCAGAACTTCTTTTTACTGAACAGTCCAACTATATACAGGCTTCAGTTAGTTCTATATGTAAAAAGTTGAATACAGGCAGGCTTCATATAAATGGCAGGCAAAGTCTTTGCAAGATACTCAGAGGAAATAAACACTTACAGATCAGGCTGCACTTTTCCTCAGATCCTGTCTGGCTTTCACCAAGGCCCGTATGCCCTATTGCTGGCTTTATCCTTGGGTAGGGAAACCTTCCTCTGTTATATGTCTCCTTGCTGTAGAATAGAATTGGCTGGAATAAACTTGGCTCTGCACTGTACTTTTATAGGAACTTCAGGAGGCAAACTCTTCTCCTGGTGGCAAGCTAGGAGCCTGGGCTATCTAGCTGCATGTCAGAAGCTGCTCCTCAGCTCTCCTCTGGCTAAAGTCCACACTGACTTCTGACTAGTGTTGAGCGCGAATATTCGAATTGCTAATTTTTTTCTCGAATATCGTAACTTCGAGATTTCGCAAATATTTTGAATATAGTTCTATTTATTCGCGAAATCGAATATTCGTATATTTTTTTTTAATTGTTATATTTTTTTCTTTCTCACTTCCCTAAAGCTGTTCTTACCTGTCCTTTGGATTTCTGGCTTCCTGGCTGCTCCAGTCAGTGCCCGTTGCCGCTTCTGCCGACTTCCGTGCTCATGGAGCGTCCCCATCACCATGGGAACGTCTCCATATACTAGAATTTACTGTTGTATTTGAAATTTACGTTGAAATCGCAATTCGATTAATTCAAGTTATAATAATCGAATTGCGATTTCAACTTGAACCTGGTTTACTATGGTTGGCTTGGTAGAATTAGCAAATATGACGAATGTATTCGTCATATTCCACAAAACGAAGATAACGAAGTATTCTCCATCTTCGTTTTAGCTCCATATTCATCAACTTCGCTACTTCTAGCAATCATATAGGAAAGTTTACTATAGAGACAGCTAAGTTTAATTCGCTATGCGATTATATTACTTAGCTTTTTTTTTTATATATAAATAGAATCATTAAAATAATCAAGTATTTAACTATTCATTTTTATTTTTTTAAAGCAAAGTAATATAATCGCATAGTTAATTAAACATAGCTGTCTCTATAGTCAACTTTCCTATATCATTGCTAGAATTAGCGAAGTTGACGAATATGGAGCTAAAACGAAGATGGAGAATACTTCGTTATCTTCGTTTTGTGGAATATGACGAATACATTCGTCATCTTCGCTAATTCTAGATATCAAACCAATAGGAAAGTACTAGCCTTAAGTTAAAATCACAATACGCGATTATTTAAATCGCATATTATTCGCGATAAATGAAATAATTACGAATATTCAATTTCGACGAATATAATACGAATATTCAATCGAATATTCGCGAAATATTGCGAAATCGAATATGGCACCTCCCGCTCATCACTACTTCTGACTACACCCCCCTCTCTGAACAGGACCTCACTATATATACTAGGGGTTCCCTATCTCCCTCTACTGCCTAGGAGGAGGAACTGCACCCCTAACAGGCCTGGTACAGGAGATAACAGGAAAACCACATAAAAACATCATATAAAATACAATGACCCTGTTCCACAGGAGGTGGAGAACAACGTGGCCCAATTGACCCTTGTGTAGTGCCCACATTTACCTAGTGGGAAACTACAGATGATCTGTGGGGTTGCCCAGACGGCTAGGCCCTTCACTGTAGTTATTAACCCCATTCAGCAGTCCCCCATTCACTGAAGGCGGGACTGCTAAAAGGGGTTAATAACTACTGTAAAGGCCCCCCACCCCCCGGTGGCGATGAGGGCATGGCTTCATGGGATGGTGGCATGGCTTCACGTGGGCTCGTGCCCAGGATGTCTTCCAGACCCTAGCAACGCCCCTGATATTGAAAGATAAACAAGATAGCCTAATATCTGATGCCTACACTAAAGATACAAAATCAGTGTAGTACATTATTAATCTTATACAGCAGCAGAGAAAAGTAACCGGCCTATCGTCTGCATATATGATAGACCTTGAAACATGCAGTAAAATAACCAGCGGTTATTTATTGTAAAAACTCAAAGTTACTTGTCTACAGATGATCTCTAGATGTTGAAGGACTTATGGTTGCAAGTCACCAGGTAGTCTGTGGGCAAGCAGCAGAGGAAATGGGGTGGGGAAGGTGTCCTCTCCCTGAGTTGTCCCTGCTGGCTATCCCTGCCTAAAAGCAGAGCACTCGCCCCGAAAGGGGTAACCCCACTTCTCGGTGGCTGGACCCTCAAAGTCCCTAGGTGTCCCTGCTGGCTTAAAACACTCTTCCCGACGCGTTTCCCCAAAAGGAGATATTCAAGTGGTTATACGTAAGGCACATACCGTATGATATGGGCACCAAGATAAAAAGGAATGCCTTTTTATCTTGGTGCCCATATCATATGTGCCTTATGTATAATTTGCAGCGTTTATGTATCAACTATGCGCTGCCCCCTGATGAACCACTGCGTTTTAAAACTGCCTGCTGTCGTTTACCCCTGGCTGTGCTGAAGTTGGTGGTGAAGGTGTTACGCTGACCGGATGAAGAGCTGGTAGAGGATGAGGAAGCAGAGTAGTAGGAGGAAGCAACAGGAAGCAAACTGAAGCTCCCTGCAATCCTCGGTGGTGAAAGGACATGCGCCAAACTGCTATCCGCCTCAGGCCCAGCCGCCACTGCATTTACCCAGTGTGCTGTTATAGAGATATAACGTCCCTGACCGTGCTTACTGGTCCACGTATCCGTAGTGAGGTGCACCTTGCAAAAGATGGCGTTGCGCAGTGTACACCTGATTTTGTCCCCCACTTGGTTGTGCAGGGAAGGGATGGCTCGCCTGGAAAAGTAGTGGCAGCTGGGCATGACGTACTGTGGGACAGCCTTTAAAATTATCCGTCTCCACCAGACATGACAGCATCAGAAATGACAGCATTTCAAAGGCCAGTAATTTAGAAATGCTGGCGTTCAGGGCTAGGGATCGCGGGTGGGTACTTCCTCTTCCTCTCCAGCGTTTGGGAGATGAAGAGCTGAATGCTTCCGTGGGACATTGTGGAGATGCTTGGTGACTCAAGTGTTGGTGTTGCTGGCAGATCCTCTATTTGCGGGGTGGCAGGTGGCACTGTCACTCCAGAGGTGGATGGAAGAGGCCGAGACTGCAGCAGAAGAGGAAGCAGGAGGAGCCAGAGACCTTTCTTGGTTTTTGAGGTGTCTACTCCACTGCAGCTCGTGCTTTGCACTTAAATGTCTGGTCATGCAGGTTGTGCTCAGGTTGAGAACATTTATGCCTCGCTTCAGGCTCTGATTGCACAGCGTGCAAACCACTCGTGTCTTGTCGTCAGCACATTGTCTGAAGAATTGCCACGCCAGGGAACTCCTTGGAGCTGGCTTTGGTGTGCTCGGTCTCTTGCTGCGGTGGCCAGTAGCAGACGTACTGTCTAGAGGACGGCCGCTCCGCTTTTGCACCCTGCTCCCTCTTCTGCTGTGTTGGTGGCTCTGTGCGACCACCGCCTCTTCCTCCGCCCTCCTTGTCGGTCTGCACACTTTCGAAAGCCCCAGCAGTTGGCACCTGTGTTTCATCATCTTCCGAGATATGCTGCGATGGTAAACAAATGTACTTATCTTGAAACATAAGTGGTTGGGCATCGGTGCACTCAATCTCTTCCACTTCTGGGGCAGGGATAGGTGGATGGCCCTGGGAAACCCTGCTAACAGAGTCATCAAAAAGCAGAAGAGACTGCTGCATGACTTGGGGCTCAGACTGCTTGGCTGATTTGCAAGGGGGTGAGGTGAAAGACTGATGGACATCGGCTGCAGGTGCCAACTCTGATCTTTCAGCAGGAGACTGAGTGGGAGACAATGTGAAGGAATTGGATCCACTGTCAGCCCCCCAATCTACTATCGCCTGTACTTGTTCTGGCCTCACCATTCGTAGAGCCGCATTAGGCCCGACAAATACCGCTGCAGGTTCTGTCGCCTACTCGCACCTGAGGATGGGGTTTCACTTGTGCGTGTAGCTGGCTCAAATTTATGATCTTGCCCAGAATAGAACAGCAGTATTTCAAGCTTGTATCTCACACTGACAGATGCAGCAAAGGCTGCAAATTTAGTTTTTGGCCCAAAATGGGTGTTTTTTTAAACCCAGAATAGTATTGCAGTATTTCAAGCTTGTCTTTCACACTGACAAATGCTGCAATGGCACCAGATGTAGGATATTGCCAAAAATGGGTGTTTTTTTAAACCCAGATTATTATTGCAGTATTTCAAGCTTGGATTTGAATGTCACAAATGCACATATGCTGTGCTGGTGCACTGAGCTTGCATAAAATGGCCGCCGCCGCCCATTTAACTAACAGACAGATACAAGTTAGTTTTCTGTGTCACTGGGCTCAGGGCAAGGTAAAAAGATTGTGCACTGCACCCACAAAACAAAATCTAGGTAGATCGCTGAGTTAACAAACACTTCAGATTAAAGATTCTTTCCCATTCTCTCCCTCACAGCAGCAGCATCCTATCCCTAAACTCATCAGAGCATAGCTTATATAGAGGCTGAGTCACATGCTGCACTTGCCAATCACAGCCATGCCTTCTAAGGGCACAAGAGTAAAACGCTTGTTGATTGGCTGCTCTGCAGCCTTTCAAAAAGCGCCAATAAATCGCCAAACACCGAACTCGAACCCAAACTTTGACTGAAAAGTTCTAGTTCAGGTCCAGGGTCCAAAAATCCTAAAGTTCGGTACGAACCCGAACTTTACAGTTCGGGTTTGCTCAACCCTACTCTTCTGGATTGACCTTCTTCCACACTCATA